>NC_140166.1:91171558-91446994 GCF_963971535.1 Notolepis coatsorum
GTGTTTTTAGTTGATCTCAGCTTAGCTTACTGAACAGGAGCCACACTACCGTTGCTGTTGAAAATGGGTAGAACATATTGTACTCCAAAAGCTGCTATGCCATCGGTAATTTAACCTTGCAAAAATCACTAAGTTGTATATTTTCACTAACATTACTGTGCTACTGTACAAGCAAAACAATTACTATTATGCACTTTGCTAAGTAATCTACTATGTCTATACTACTACCTAATATGCTAATAAGTATACTACCACTATGCACTCAAGACTGTAGTACTCAAGAACAATATCCCTTACTTACCCTTAGCTGCCAGATTGTACCCTTCCTACTGACTTGTTGTACCGAACTCGTACGTCGCTTTGGATAAAAGCGTCTGATAAATGACTAAATGTAAATGTATTATATTCTAGCATTGCTAGAAGGTCTGAACCAGATTTTAAACCTCATTTGGGTGTACTGTAAGAGCTCACACAAAAATTGTCTGACCTCATAAAGGCTCATTCATTGTGTATGGAGCAGCCCCAGATTGTACATCCCAGTTTTCCCACCTCCCACTCCCATCCCACTTCTCTGATTTCTCGATTTTACGGCACCAGAACAGTTTGTAATGGCAGTTTCATTGTGTGCCATGCATTGTTGGAAGGCTGTTCTCTTGTTTGGCCCAACTCTGTGATTTAGCAATATTCTTTCATGAAAAAGTTCCATATTGCAGGTTTGTTGCAGTGACAGTGGAGAATGTGATTAATAATGTATCATAATGTAATATGTATTTAATAATGTATATTCAATAGTTAATATTTAATATTGAATAATTATAATTAATAATCATGTCAGAGTGGTTGATTTAATGTTGATTTAATCTAGAAATCGATAGTTTATACATACTGTTGATTTTATGTGCATGTGTGGGCTGGGTGATTAATGGAGTTTCAATTTCAATTACGATTTTGTCTTCCCATGATCATGAAAACAAGATAATCCAGATAAAAAGATTATTGTGCCGCATGCCGTGTTGCTCTCACTTTGTCTTGTGTTGTAAACACGGTGCACCCTTCCTTCACAGCGGTCAGCTCGTGTTGAGGGAGGAGGGAGCCAAGACGAAACGCCTTCAGTAACTCGGTAGAACATGACGGAAAGGCAGCATTCGGTCGAGACGAAAGGTAAAACAAATCCAGTCGTCATCATACAGTGTTCTCAAATCAATGCGGAATCGTGATTTCACTATCAATAAAAAATAATGGTGATTTATGATTTGTGCCATAACGGAGCAGCACTGGCGCACGTGGGGGACAGCACTACTACATCTCTGCCCCCATGTGAATCTGCTGATGCGGCCCCGGCGTCTCACTGAGAGGTTGAGACGGGTCACACTCCCATCCGATTACACAGTGAACACGCTTTGCATTACATGCCTGAGAGATCTGACGGATGAGGTTTTATATGCTCAGGGAATTGAGTCCACCCATCATTGCACAAAGGGTCCCTATGTTTAGCGAAGCAATGAACGACCCTCTCTTTCATGTCGGACACAATTTTGATTTGAGGCTTGGAAATTAGATGTTTCCCTGATGTTCCAGTAGGTCTCCCCATCTCAGAGAGAGGGGGGGGGGGGTGATCAAGGGAGGAAGGGAAGGGTCATGTTCCTCGGCTGGGTCAATACCTGCGTTCCAGGGCTGAGGGCAGAACCATTCTCCAAGGGTCACCGCGGTTCACCGTGGACTAGAGGTCAATGACCCCGAGGTGCACATGGAGATCCTGGAAATGAAAAACTCCCATTCAATCACTGCAGGCAGGATTGCTGCTGAAATATGCACATTTAACCCTCCAGTCACCCATGTTGCAGTTCTGATCAAAAAGCCCTTTTTTTACGTGTGTTTGTGGATAGCGTTGGCTAGATTTTATGTATATGCCAAAACAGTAGCTCAGTATCACATCTTGGACTCACATTAAAAAAATTTAAAAACAATCTATTAAGCGTGTGAACAACAAGTGTCACACCTTTCACCCTAGTCGCAGAACTGGACATGTTAGGGTTAGGGTTAGAGTTAGGGTTAGGGTAACCCTAGGGTAACCTAACCCTAACCCCAACCCTAACCCTAACCCTAACCCTAACCCTAACCCTAACCCCAACCCCAACCCCAACCCCAACCCCAACCCCAACCCTGTTTTAAGAAATTGTTAAAATCCTGAAAATGAATAAATATTCTATATGTATGGTGAGGACTGAAGTTAATAATGATGTTCATGAAAGAAAATTGGAACAATACATGAAAAATATATGTTTTACTGAGATCGCAGTTTCGGTCACTAGGGAGACGGATAGTGGGTTTTTTGAAGGTTGACTCAAGGGTTAAACTACAGAGAGAGAGAGAGAGAGAGAGAGAGAGAGAGAGAGAGAGAGAGAGAGAGAGAGAGAGAGAGAGAGAGAGAGAGAGAGAGAGAGAGAGAGAGAGAGAGAGAGAGAGAGAGAGAGAGAGAGAGAGAGAGAGAGAGAGAGAGAGAGAGGGGGGGGGGGGGGGGATATAAAATGATGTGGTTATGAAGGGATTTTTATGTACCTGATGACACAACCACTAGAAATATGTAGTTGTATATGTGGGAAAGGTGATTGGATTTTGAATTTGGTTGCACAATATGACAATTTAATGAACACAATCATTTAATGATTACAAGATTTTTCACAAAACAGAAGTGATGTTTCACTTTTTTTCGCGAATAAAATCCCTTTCGTGTTCCGTCCATCATAGTGTATGATGAAATGAGAAGTGTGCTTCCAAGTCAAATTACTTTTATCTCCTAATTGCTTTTGGTTGAACAATTACGGAAGGGATTTGAATTGCGCTTTACTATGTCGTACATTAATAGGCACTCGCGTAGTGTTTTGTCAGCCCAATGCGGGCTGGGCACCTTGAGGGCATGACACTCAAATCAAATCAAAACAATCAACCCACCTGGAATACTGAGCAAACCGATGAGCCAGAGGTCCAATATAAAAGATGACAATAACACCAAGGCCATATCCAAGGGTGCTTGGAGAACAAATGCCAATAATGTACCACCGGCACCCATTAAAATCATACCCAAGCGGACATTTATGTAAACTGTATCAGACTCTCTGGGTCTCCAGAGATTAACAAACGTTTTTCACAGATAGAGGGGTACGTTAAAGCAAAACAAATTATCCACCCGGAAACTGATTTCATACATGTAATTCCCTATGATCTCTGGCAGTTGAGTCAATATTAATGAACATACATAACTCGGTCTCAAGCTAGAAACCAGCTAATGCGTTTCTGAAGTACAATGTTTTGAGTTTTAACCAAAGAATGTAACCAGAAAAGATCTCCATATACCTGTTAGATTAGATAATTTTCAAATGTATTGGCATCACACAGCACAAGTACAGTACAACGAAAAGAATAGTGCTAATCAGAGTGCATCCTATCAGAATGCAAATATAACAGAAAAGTGCAATAGTAATATACAATTTACAGGTGATTAATATATAGACTGAATATAAAATATATAAATGAGTACTACTGAGTAATAGTGGTAATCAGATGTATGTACAGTATTATAATATTATTTACAGTGATAAAGGTATAAAGACACTATGGTAGTAAGTCATAATGGCCAGCGGTATAACTAGTAAGAGTAGGTAAGGGGTACAGATATAGATAGTATAGTATCTACAGGTATCATAAAAAAGAAATATATATATATGGTAAATATATGTTACGTCAGGTACATGTCACTGGCCCAATATTTTGTCGTGAACATTTCTACATTTGTGACACAACGGCACAAAGTGTTTTCTCTCATATTTGTCGCTGGGAGACGTTGATCCGTCTTGACTAAGCTGTCCTACGGCATTCATCGTATTTGCCTTTATGAACCATTATCATAATAATAATAACTATAGCCTCCCTGCAGGGCGGCTGGGTGGCGTAGCGGAGATTGCGCTCGTCACCAATGCAAGAGACTCCGGTATCGAATCCCAGTCTCAGCATTGCCTTCAACTTGGGCCGGCCGTCGTACTGGCTCGTTTGGCAGAGTTAGCGGGTGGAAGTCGATGGGTGGGGATTGGACGTTGTGGACAGCGACTTCTACAAGTCGGTTGGGTGACACCTGCACAGCAGAGACAGGAAGTATCGGGGGCAGCATGAGCCTCCCACACATTACTCCTCGCCACTGAGAGTCTGCGCTGTCTGGTGAAAAGATGCGACAGGCTGCCTCCTCGTGTACCGGAGGGGACACGTGATGCAAGGCTTCTATCCTTACTACAACCGACCAGTGGGGGGCATAGTCTAGCAACGTTCAAGACAGGGGAGGGGAGAATTGGCAATACGAAATTGGGATGGGAGAAAAATAGAAAAATTTGGAGAAAAAGTGGATAAACAAAAAAAACTATAGCCTCCCTGCTCTTTATGAAAACATACTGTATCATGGTATTTCCAAAAAAGGGTATCAGGGTATTGATAATTTTTTGCTCACTATGACCAAAATATGATGGCAAAACCATGATCTTGAATTGAAAGAATACTGGAGCACACTGGTATTCCTGCTTCTTCACTGTATGTAGAAATAATTCAAACCAATGTTTTGGTCAACAGGCGTTTACAGAGCTTACAGTCTAAATACTTCACACAGGTGCAAACCATTGTGCTAATGAAGATTCTCCTCCCCCTTCACGTGTCAATGCCTCTCAGCTGTGTGATGTGCCCCAGTTCATATTCAATATGAGCCTGAGGCTGCAGAGAGTCCCGACACTGTGGAAAACCTCCTGTGTGGTCCCTGTCCCCAAGTGCCCGCGTCCCAGCACGTCCAAGGACTACAGGCCGGTGGCTCTAACCTCTCATATAATGAAGACCATGGAGAGGTTAGTCCTGGAGCAACTCCGCCCGGTGACCAAACCCCACCTAGACCCACTCCAGTTCGCCTACCAGCCCCGACTGGGGGTAGAGGATGCTGTCATCTACCTGCTGAACCGAGCCTACACTCACCTAGACAAGCCGGGGAGCACTGTGAGAATCATGTTCTTTGACTTCTCCAGTGCTTTCGATACCATAAGGCCTGGGCTACTGGGTGAGAAGTTGGAGGCGATGCAAGTAGAGGCCCCCCTGGTGTCCTGGGTTGTGGACTATCTGACGGGAAGACCACAGTACGTGCGCCTACGGAGCTGTGTGTCAGACAGACTGGTCAGCAACACCGGGGCCCCGCAGGGGACAGTCCTCTCTCCCTTCCTCTTCACTTTCATGTGTTTGCTAAAAGGATTGTTGACTTGGTGACGGAACGTAGGCCAAATGCGTCCACATTTTTATAGGATTCTATCACATTTTCATAACGCCGTTTTCATTGAGGTTTCTTACAAATTAACGATGCTTTATCTTGTCCTTTATATGCCGATTATCATTAGAATCTTAAATTGTACCATATGTTCCCCTTTAGACAACATATGTAACGCTATTGGTCACCGTGACGTTAGCCTGTAGCTACCAGGCTAATATAACACAGCTAAGTTACTAGCAACGTGTTTCGCAGACTGCAGATTTACTAGCCAAGTTAAAAGAACACGCCAACATTTTGGGATATTAGCTTATTATCGTCTTCTCCAGAAAGAGACAAGAAGATAGATACCAGTTTCCTCTCTGTGCGTTCAGTAGAAAGCTATCTGGCTGCATGTTAGCCTTAGCTTAGCACAATGAATGGAAGCGAACATGACCAGTTAGCCTTTGGGAGAGGTGTTAGTTGGACAATGCCTAGGCTAACCGGTCATGTCCGCTTCCATTCATTGTGCTAAGCTAAGGCTAACGTGCGGCCAGATAGCTTTCTACTGAACGCAGAGAGAGGAAACTGGTATCTATCTTCTTGTCTCTCTCTGGAGAAGACTGTAAGCTAATTTCCCAAATGTAGGCCTATTAAAAACAATGTTTGTCATGTCAAGTGAACACTGATGCTAGATCAGTAGTTTATACTCCTAATCAGTGTGCGAACCATAGCATGGTCTTTGGGTGAGCCAAGGAACCGCAATATTTGTTTGCGGTCGGGGGGGGGGGGGGGGCCGCACAGGGAGGAGTCGGACTGTGATCGCAGACATTACTGTACCTTGTGTTGTGTATGTATGTATGTGACAAATAAACCTCTTGAATCCTGTCATATATTCAATCAGTTTCAATAACTACAGAACACATAAGACAACTCACTTGTTGATGTAGTTGTGGTCCGGCCGTCTGCACAGCACATTCCATGATAAAAAAAAGTATCCATTTAGTTAGATAGATGATAGATCCAACACTGTCTACAATTATTTCTACAAGTATCTCGTGATTATCTCTCAGACTCCTGTTCTGATACGACCGCAGCAGGCGCCGGTGTTCTGCAAAATTCTACTCTTCCTCGAATTCTGCTGCCAGCAGTCCCCACCACCGCAGCAGCAGGTGTAACGTGTCGCCTGTAGATGATCCCGCCTCCTGCTGCTCTGTCAACTCAAGTCCATTGACTGCTTCACTTTCATCGTGAAACCAAAATGATCCATTCCTGAATGACCTTATTTACCTGTCAAAACTATCACTGTCAAGTCAACAAGTCACAGGTTACAACGTGCGGGTCAAGTTTGATTTGTGCCGTGCGTGCAGGCTGCAGCGCCGCCGCGCTCCGAATGGTAATTGCAAGAATAGCATGAATGTTGCCATAATACGTGTGTGAATTAGTGCGCAAATCATTAATCATACATCCAAAATAGCATACGTTTATTATTATACACGATGATGATACAGAAAATTACAGAAAAATTAGAAATGCATGGCAAAAGTAGCATTTATTTTCAGTAATTTAGAGACCCCCCAAAAAATCACAAATCATGTTTTCAGGGGAGCTGATGTCTGATCTAAGGGAGCCATGGCTCACCCAGCTCCCCCGTGGATCGCACCCTGCTCCTAATTCGAAGAAGTATGATACGTATGGGACCTGATATTGTTTTTAATATACCATGAAATAATATACCAAACAATGTTGATGAATTAATTGTGAGTTCATCAGTTTGACTGTATTGTCTGTGATTCTGACCAATTAGCACCATATTTCTGATGGGGCCCGTGAAGCAGCTGAAAAGGAAAGCACTGGCCACTACAATTATACTTGTGAGTACATTGACACATAAGTGATACACATGAGTACATAACATTGACAATAACCTTGGTTGCATTGCTGGAATCTGTGCCTTCTGTTTTATTTATATCTTTAGTTTATCTATTGCTTTTTGAGGACCAAATCAATTGACTCTAGTACTCTAGACTCATGTCTGCTCCTGAACGCAAAAAAGACAGTCTGCATGGCTTTAAAAAAAAATCTGTTGTGTTAGAGTCCTCAAAATGTGTTTCTGGGCGGGGAGGAACTTGAACTTGTGTCAGAGTTCAAGTACCTCGGGGTCATGCTAGACTCAACCTTAACCTTCAAATAACATGTGAAGAAAGTTACAAACGCAATCAAATTCAACCTTCAAAACTTCAAACATATTAGACCCTTCCTGACAGTCAGCGCTGCTAGATCCTATCTTCACTGTATGATTCTATCACACATTGAGTACTGCTTCACAAACTGGTCTTGCACAGGTGTGACGATCTTCAAACCCATAGAACAGCTATACAAGAGTGCACTTAAAGGGGAGATGATGAAGCATAGCGATATAAACATAGTCATAGCATCAAATTAGTATTTAGATAAACCACAGAAAAAATCACATTATAAAAATAAGGCGTTTCTAAGAAAACGATTTGTTATGTCCATTTATGTAGCATAAATTAACATGGGCACCGCCATTTTGTTGCTGACGTCACAGAGATGGTTTCGCCCGGAGGCGGAGCCTCCCGCCTCAGATAATTGCATGCTGTAGCAATAGACTCCTCAAATATCGTTATTCATATAAACACATTTATGTAATATTTTACAGCATTGAGCAACCCCAACAGGGGGATGCTGCATATGTATGCTCTGTCATCTTTGAGATGGCGAGACCTGCAGTTGGCACCTGAGATGGCGAGACCTGCAGTTGGCACCTGAGATGGCAAGACCTGCAGTTGGCACTGTGTGAGGCCACAACATTTGAGCAAATTAATAAGCAGACAGATCACAGCCTATGAATCTAGCCATTTCAAGTTTCAAGTTTCTTTAATATTTGTCATACAGAAGTACAGAATACTTTTATACAAAATGCTTCTTACTGTTACGCTCCAGAGACTGTGCAAGACAAGATAAGTATGTAATAAAATAACATAGTAAAATTAGAAGTAAAAAAATGAGGTCACAGTGTTCAGTTTAGACATATGTACAATGTTCGATGCAGAATAGACGTAGTTACCATACAATATACAATACTGTGCAGTGTACTAATATACAATACTATATAGTGCAAGGCAGAAATGGGACGAGGTGCAATTTAGGTACAATTCACAGTAGGTGTACGAGTTGTAGTGCAAATCCTTTATCAATAAATATAAAGTGTAAAGTGTGTTTGTGTGATCTAAAGTGTGGAGAGTGGGTGCTGCAGTGTGTTGTTTGTTTGAGTGAGTGTGTGCGTGTGGGTGTGTGTGCTGTGTGTATTTGATGGTTGTTGCATAGTGTTTATTGTTCGTTTAGCAGCCTGATGGCCTGGGGATAGAAGCTTCTTCTGAGTCTTTCTGTGCTCGCCTTAAGACTCCGGTATCGCTTGCCTGACCGCAGCAGTTCAAAGAGGCAGTTGTTCGGGTGGCTCGAGTCCTTAATAATTCTCTTAGCCTTCCCCTTGCACCGCTTGTTGTAAATGTTCTGGAGGGTGGGAAGCCCCCCTCCAATTGTGCGTTCGGCTGAACGTGTCACTCTTTGTAGTCTGCTACGGTCTTGTGCAGTGCTATTCCCAAACCAGGAGGTGATGTTGCCGGTCAGGATGCTCTCTATTGTACATGAGTAGAAGTTCCTAAGGATCTTCTGACTGACTTGGAACTTCCTTAGGCGCCTGAGGAAGTAGAGGCGTTGTCGTGCCTTCTTCACAACACTGTCAATGTGTGTGGTCCATGTCAAGTCCTCGGATATGTGGGCTCCGAGGTACTTGAAACTGTTCACTCTCTCAACCGGTGCCCCGTCGATGCTGAGGGGGCTGTAGTCCTTGACCCCCGACCTCCTGAAGTCCACAATCATCTCTTTTGTTTTGCTGACGTTCAGGGAGAGTATTTAATTTGATTTTATTCGCAACCACCATCAGCTGACTAATAGCCTGTTACAACCACAGCCATGGCTTTTCTCTCCCCTGTCTGTCAGCAGGTTCCCAGGCCCATACATGGTCCCCTTCCTGTTTCCGTCTCACCATCAACATACTCGCCTGTGCCAGACGACACACCTGCCGGCTATCACCCAATCACTGAACCTGGATGAAAGGCCTGCACTCCTGTCACTCCTTGTCCGAGTGTTGTTTACACCTCCCATGGTATAGGACTCTCTTCAAGACCTCAGCGTTCCTAGAAATATGTTTTGTGTGCTCAGTGACTTTTGCCCTCTATACTAACCCTTGTTCTCTGATGTCCAGGACCTCACCTCTCCGGCCTACACCTCGAGCATGGATCCTCACCACCAGCATCCTCATGGACCTCACACGCACGCACAGGGCTAGATTTGCAGCAGCTTTAGCTGCTCGCGCGTCGTCGTAGGCTTTTAACACACCATCATAGCGGTGGTGATGTTGCAGGTGATTTGTTAGGTTGGATGTATTATAAGTTGTTGCCCGTTTCCCTCCTCATGGAACTTCTGCATTGCATTTGTTACAAATATCAAGTGAACTTTTGTCCTCTGAAACTATTCCCACACTACTGCTGCTTCAGAGAGCCTATCTGCTGCTTCAGAGAGCCTATCTGCTGCTTCAGAGAGGCTATCTGCTGCTTCAGAGAGGCTATCTGCTGCTTCAGAGAGGCTATCTGCTGCTTCAGATAGGCTATCTGCTGCTTCAGAGAGGCTATCTGCTGCTTCAGAGAGGCTATCTGCTTCAGAGAGCCTATCTGCTTCAGAGCTATCTGCTTCAGAGAGCCTATCTGCTTCAGAGAGCCTATCTGCTTCAGAGAGCCTATCTGCTTCAGAGAGCCTTCTGCTTCAGAGAGCCTATCTGCTTCAGAGAGCCTATCTGCTTCAGAGAGCCTAACTGCTTCAGAGAGCCTATCTGCTTGAGAGCCTATCTGCTTGAGAGCCTATCTGCTTGAGAGCCTATCTGCTTCAGAGCCTATCTGCTTCAGAGCCTATCTGCTTCAGAGAGCCTATCTGCTTCACCACCAGCCTCTCTGCTGTACGGTAATTCAAAGCAGAATGATGAGCTACCCGCAAGCTCCTGTGATAAACTGGATGGTTCCCAATTTCTTTCCACAGGTTCTACACCGATATGTTCCCCATCAAGACACAAGAAACCGAAAATAATCTCACATCGTGGTGAGCGTTCTCTCTCTCACCAAACACAATATAATTGTTACCAAAATATACTATGCAATGGTAATTTCCTCATAACCCCTGTGTCTTTATGAAAGACAAACTAAATATATGATTACCTGTTGTATTACCTTACCATAATGGCCATACCTGTGAACACATTTTTATTGTGTGCCTGAGGAGTGTGTCCAGGAGATGTTGAGAGAAGTGCGTTTTGCTTCACGCTCCAATGTGGGTCTCAAATTGCAGTACAAATCAAGGAGAATGTGTCTCGGGTGTAGCGAACTCTACTTAATATTATTATGTTCTCTCTCTGCAAATAGACATGCCCTCTATCTCTGAAAACATCTGAGCGCACACCGCGAGAAGTATTCCTATAATAACGCTATGAACCAGGCTGAATTCATACGCACAAAGTCAAGCACACGTTCAAATTGATAAGTCCCACACTTTGCTTAGAAATGATCGTACGCACAGGTTACGCACATATCTGTGCGTACACAACATTGATAAATGAGGGCCCAGGCTTTTCCTGTCCACATGTGACCCCTTTTCCTTTTTTTCTTGCTTAAGCTCAAAGGCGACCATGGACAACTGACGAAAGAAAAGCAGTGTGGAAGCAGCTATCAACCTACATCGCACTACGGAAGGTTCCCGGCAAAGACTGCTGCGTTAATTGCTTGGAAGCTGAGCCTGCACTCTACAATCGTGGATGGAGAGATGTAAAGAATTATGTCCATAATTACATAAACTCTAAAAAGAAATCTGTAGGGTTTTTTGTAAGGTTATGGCTTTTATCCAAAGCGCTTTACAATTTGTTACTCACATTTGACCCATCACTGCCCGGGAGGAGCGGGAATCAAACCAGGAACCTCTGGATTGCCAGACAACTGCTCTATCGCCTGGGCCACTGTCGCCCCCGTAATAATGTTGAAATGTGAAATAAATCAAAATAAATGAATCAAAATAACTTGTAATTATTGGAAGCATAATCATTGTTAACTAGTGATGATGTAGTGTTATTCCTTTGTCTTTAATCTTATCTTATTTTTTCTAACAATTAAGTCGAGGTAAGCTACTGTAGGACTGGGTATATTGACCACATGCACATACACTTAACTGGGTACAAAATATACAAATGAGTACTACTGAGTAATACTGGTAATCAGATGTATGTAGAGTTGTAGTATTAATATGTACAATGATACAGGTATAAAGACACTTGGTAGTAAGTCATACTGTTCAGCAGCGTAACTAGTAGGTTCAGCGCATGACGAACAAAATAGCCACTGTGTGAATATGGTCAACTGCTTTTTGTACCAATGTAATCATTACTTAGGCATAAACATTTGCACATTAGTGGCCAAGTGCTTATTGTCATCAGAATCCTTCAGTTGATGATACAAGCGTGAAGATTGACATGAGCAGACTCCATGGGTCACTTGACAAGAAAATTGTCCAAGACATTTGAAATTTTAAGATGGACGACACCGAAGGTTTATTTGGTGATACAAGCATGCAAATTGCCATGAGCAGTCTGTGTGGGTCACTTAAACCAACCAAATTTCAAGGTGGTCATTTTAAAATGAACAGGCTGTTGTTGGGGTGGTGAGGGTCTTTCATTATTCTGCAGGCTCTGGATTTGCACCTCTTGTTATATAAGACCTGCAGGGGTGGTAGTGCAATACCCGTAGTACGCTCAGCTGAGCGCACCACTCTTTTATTTATTTTTTATTTTTGTATTATCTTTCTTCCCCTCCTTTTTCCCGATTTTTCTCCCATCCCACCCTTCCTGGTTGTTGCGTACTTTCCCCTACTGTTGGTCCGGGAGACCGGAGACTGTCACATGCTTTCCTCCGACGCATGTGCAGCCTGGGGCAGGCCAACCTGGCCGCGCAGGTTCTCACCGGGGAGAGTGTAGCGTGTGGGAGGCCACACTATCTTTCCTCAGATCCAACCCTCGCTGAGCAGGCGCCCCGACCGAACTGTAGGGGTCGCTGTCCACAACGCCCAGGACCCACCCTTCAGCTTTCCCACCCTCTGATACGGCCAATTGTATCAGTGCGAGGGGCCAGCCAAGCTGATAGCAACGCCGGGAGCTGGATTCGAACAGGCGAATCCTAGTGTCTCCCGGTGTTGGTGACGAACGTAATCTCCGTGCGCCACCTGCCCCCCCTAGCGCACCACTCTCTGTAGGGCCTTCTTGTCCTGTGCCTTGCTGTTTCCATACCAGGCAGTGATGTTTCCAGTCAAGATGCTCTACAGAAGGACTGGAGTATCTTCCCCGATACTCTGAACTTCCTTAACTGTCTCAGGTGGTAGAGGCGCTGCTTCGCCTTCTTTACGACTGAGTCTATGTGTGTTGTCCATGTCAGGTCCTCTGAGATGTGGACCCCCAGGTACTTGAAGCTGCTCACCCTGTCCACGGTAGCCCCGTTTAACCCATAGATCCTGACTGACAGAGAATGCAGAAACTATATGTTTCATATAAAACCATATAAAACCTTCTGGAGGCAGAAATTATATGTTATAACACCTTCTGAAGGCAGAAACGATATGTATTTATATAGACGTGTGTTCTGATTTATACGCTTTTCTGATGACCCTATATAGACGTGTGTTCTGATTTATACGCTTTTCTGAGGACCCTCATGTCCCGCCCCACGTCCGTATCCGATTGGCTTACACCACTAGTCCTCACTAGTCTGTCCCATGACATAACATAACACAGAAAAACAAACATGCCTCTTAAATTATTCTGAGGTCAGTTTCCAGCAGTTGAGCGCCATCTATTGGTAAATATATTTTTTTCAGGGTTCAAATCACAGCGGAAAGGGAGGTCCTCGTAACCTTGTTGATATCTCAAGGTCCTCGGGAGTACCTGTAAACACGTATGTGTGTGTGTGTGTGTGTGTGTGTGTGTGTGTGTGTGTGTGTGTGTGTGTGTGTGTGTGTGTGTGTGTGTGTGTGTGTGTGTGTGTGTGTGTGTGTGTGTGTGTGTGTGTGTGTGTGTGTGTGTGTGTGTGTGTGTGTGTGTGTGTGTGTGTGTGTGTGTGTGTGTGAGCTGTTGAGCAACACATCACATTAGTCTCAGGTTTCTGATACGGTGTCGAGCGAGTCAAAACTGCTAAGAATCTTGTTTCTAGCCATCAGGGTCAGCCGTCCAAATAAACGATTGATTCCATGCTCTGAGGAAGGCTTTCTGCCCCAGACACGGGAACCTAATATGACCGTCAGGTTCAACTTATGTGAAGTGATTTGGTTTTGTGTTGTTGTTGTTTGTTTTTGGAAACGTTTTTTTTTTCTTCTCCATACGGCATTGTTTCCCCAACAGGTGTCCCTGCATTTACCTATCCTGTAAGGCTACGTTCACACTGCAAGCTTTAGTGCTAAATTCCGATGTATTGCTCAGATCCAATTTCTTTGTTTGGCTGTCATCAGATTCCATTGTGAACTGATCATGCTCCTGAACTGACCTGCATACGCAAATTAATAATGATGATGGATGTAAACATAGAGGACACTGAAGTCATAGTTTATGGTTTAATGTATAAGTTGAATGCAGTGGAGGCCAGCTAATTAAAACAAATCAGACCTGTATCTGATTTAGGACCATTGGCTACATTCAGACTGCAGGCAGAAGTGGCCCGAATCAGATGTTCTTCACTCTGTGACTCTGTTTTTTTCATGATAGTGTGAACAGCACAAATCTCATAAAATCTGATCTTTTAAATTCTGATTTGGGCCACTTTCATAATGTGGTCCTAAATCAGATACAGGTCAGATTTTTTGTCATTCATCACAATTCTGTGGCAGGAGTCTCTCTGTGATTACAAACATAGAAGACAGCTGTGATGAAGGTGGTCAGCAGAGGGACAGTGAGGTGTTGACCTTATAAGTATAGGGTGATACTTCTGCACAAGTTAAGGGGACATACTGTAACATAACTGGTCTGTGTTTGAAAGCATATTGAAAAAAGAAATGTTTCATTCACCTCCCCCTCGCCCCCATTATCATCTGCACACGTATTAGCTGGCCTCCACTGGACATCAACTTATAAATATAACCATAAACTGTGACTTCAGTGTCCTCCATGTTTATGTCCATCTTCGTTATTGTTAATTTGTGCATGCGGGTCAGTTCAGGAGTGTGACCAGTTCACACTGGAATCTGATATTGGCCACATAAAAAAAATTATGTGAACATCCAAACAAAAAAGATAAAATCTGAGCATTATATCACAATTGAGCATTAATTAAAGCTTGCAGCATGAATGTTCCACCGCTTGTTCCTGCTGTAGTCGCGTTCACTACATACTCCTTGTGAGCTGATCTGTGATGCGCTAGTTAACTCCTGCAACTGCTTCCAGCGCCGGAGCTGGAGAGACGCTGTTGTCATGCAGATTAGGCTGAGGCTTAAATTTTTTGTCGGATTGACAAAATGTCAACGGATTCTTGAAGCTAATTACTTCCCCTTTAAGCGGATCTTCTTCTCTTTCCGGAAGTCCCAAAGACGCCTGGCTGGGATTGGTCGGAAAGTCACTGTTGGCATTTGGAGAGACCAATAGAGGCAGCGGTGCAAAATCTGAATTTGTCCCAGGAATATAGTATGAGCCGAGCGTGCATTTTTAGACGGCCGTGTGAGTAGTGATTTTAATCAATAGGTAGCTGTTGGACATATTATAGCAGTCGTTCAGTTTCCGACAGTTTCTAGTATTTGTGAGATGTTTTTGCGGAGATTTTGGTCATATGTTTAGCTCCAAAAGCATGTTTCTAAAGCCGCAAGGTGCCCAAAATAATAGCCAGGAAATAGGCCTCATGCCCGGCGCACGCCCCCTCCCCGCTTGTCTCCAAGAGTCCATTGACGAGCGTAACAAAACGAATAGTGTATTTGCTGTTATTAGTTTATTCATTACTGGTTCATATTATATATATATATTCCATTTTATCAGTCCAGAACGCGTGAATACTTTCGGCAACCAACATGCCCTTCCGCGTTGCTCTGATTGGCCAGCGATCGGCCAGCCCTCTACGCTCGTTTTCCCCCTACGCCGGTAACGCGCGCATGCGCATTTTCTTTTTGACGGCACTCACACGCCAAGCAGCTTTTCGCCACACAGCCGCAAGCTGTGCAGGTTTTAATAGCAGGTTTTAATAGGTTTTGCCGCAGCGGCGGCAGGTTAGGTAAAATTATGCATTCGTCACTACTCTCTCTATATCAACACATAGGTAATATTAAAAGGTTTTGCCGCTGCGGCATTATGCATTCGTCACTCTCTCTATATTGACGCATAGCCACCAGCTAATATACGTTCCACAAACGCTCCACACCTCCACAAACATCCCGCAGCACAGACGCACACATCCGCACACAGCAGCACAAACATTCCCCACATTTAACATTCACAAACACACAATATTGAAACATAAACACTGCATAACGTTAAACACTAACACTACGATACCCAGAGCTCATCGCGCAAACCGGAAGCGGACATACGTAATCTTTCCTCGCCGCGTCACTCTAACGTTACCTCACCGGCAACTTATCTAATTTAACAGAAAATTAAAACATCTTTTCAAAATCTTTCTTCACATCTATATTTGTAAATTCCCCATAACCTTAGATCTTGTTCTTTAAACATTACGTAGGCCCCTTACCCGCTCGCGAATTGAACTCCACCCCATACGTTAAGCTAAAACCAAAGATTTTCGCCCATCACCCCGTTTTAAACTGCGTAAATACGACATTTCTCTCTGTTTTTAAAGCAATCAACTTATATACGCCAACTCCCCCACACCTTAGCTAGTATCCCTCCGTTTTTAGCAACAATCCGACGGTCACAACATATTTAAAACACATAATATTCATCGCTAGTCATTACACGCCAAACCCCGCCGCTCGCGCAAGACGCTCGTATTTTCAAACCTCTTTGTCTAGTTTAGCGACACGACACGACAATTCAACATTACTTTTACAGTTATACTGTTTATTAAAACACACATGTATTTAACAACGACCTCAAGTACTTCCTATTTAGCTCCTGTATCATAACACAAGCGTATTTGTACGGTCTGTAAACGAGCACCTGGGGGAGCCTCATGTGCATGCGCGACGTAGGGGGTAAACGAGCGTAGAGCGCTGGTATTCACGCAGGAGAGCGCTGGCCAACGCTGGCCAATCAGAGCAACGCGGAAGGGCATGTTGGTTGCTGAAAGTATTCACGCGTCCAGAACGGACGATGAGTGTGACCGGGTAGCCGCGGCCCACACGCCCAGAGATGAAGCTTCCAGGCGGCCAGCACAGCTTAGCAGAGCTAGCTCCAAGAGGCAGAGAGGAAGACAAGGCTCGAGGAAGAGAACGGGGTAAGTTTGAATAAAAATTTTAACACACACATTACATTATTATATAAATAATATGTAATTTTTTTCTATTATTAAATTAAAAAAATAAATTCCTGGAGGTCAATTAAAATGTTTTACATTTTGTTTCATTCATTCATTCATAACTTTTGAACAATAGATGATATATATCTGGCAGCTGTTCTATATTTCCCACAAGATTGTCTAATCCAAGGTAAGTAAAGTGGTTGAAAATGCATTTGTATCTTCAAGTTCTGTTATGGTTTGTAACCGACCCCAATCGCACAACACAAGACAGGTATGAGAGTAAGCCAAAACAGGGCATTTATTTATTACATAACAAAAAGCGGCACAGTCCCTTTAAGGGAGAACACAAAAACACTAGAGTCAAAGAAATATGGAAAATGCGGCACTGTGCCTTTAAGAGGCGAACAGGCTAAGGGACTAAGGCTAAGGGACAGGGCCAGGGCTAAATGTCAAGGACCAGGACCAGGGGCACTGGAGAGGGGGACAGGGACAGAGGCCCGGAGAGGCGGGCTGGAGACAGGGACAGAGAACAGGGTTAAGGCCTTGGACAGGGCGAGGGCCAGAGCTGCTTACAGGGATGAGGACAGGGTTCCGACGGCGGAGGCCGGGCACGGGGACAAGGGCCCGACGGCGGAGGCCTGGCACGGGAACAGGGGCCCGACGGCGGAGGCCTGGCACGGGGACAGGGGCCCGACGGCGGAGGCCTGGTACGGAGACAGGGGCCCGACAGCGGAGGCCGCGGGGACCGGGCACGGAGACTTGACTTGACTTGGTACAGGGGCCCGACAGCGGAGGCCGGGGGGAAGAGGCGCCATCCTCCCGTGGAAATAGGGAGCGATGACGCGCCGGCTTGACGTCTGGAGTGGGAACACTGGCAAGTGGCAACCTCCCGTAGAGAATTAGAGAGCGAAGACGGTGTCCCACTCCAGGCACGGAGATCCTCTTCCTCCTCCTCGAATGCTGCAGACGGGCAGCGCAGAACACAGGGGTCCCAGGGGACCGGGGCGAAGAGACGCCATCCTCCCGTGGAAATAGGGAGCGATGGCGCGCCGGCTTGACGTCTGGAGTGGGAACACTGGAAAACCTCCCGTAGAGAATTAGAGAGCGAAGACGGCGTCCCACTCCAGGCAAACGGCGACAGGTGGTGATGGCTGGGCCGTCGTCTCACGCCGGAGACGCGGCAGGTGATGGTGACGTACAGAATGGTAACGTACAGCACTCCATGAACACAGATACAGATACAGAACGACCCGACCAGGACTGGAAGGGAGGTCCGGGTATATAAAGCCCTCTGGGCTGCGTGAAGGTAATTGAACAAGAAAGTCCAAGGGTGGGGGCTGGTGAAGAGTAGGAGGCAGGGAAAAGTTCTCACAAGGGTGGGGGCTGGTGAGGTGAGGAGAGAGGGAAAAAAGGTCCAGGGAACAGGCGATCACAAGTTCAAGTTCACCTCAAAAGATGTGCTGTACATATGAAGAATAATAACTAGGGCTGTCAGTTGTTTGCTTTAATTAGATTAATTAATTACACAGCAAATTATCGCGTTGTGAAAATGTACTCAATATTAATTAAAATTTTTTTCTTTTTAAGATTTTTTTATCTCATTCATAATAGGAATCATTCTGATTCTAGGGACATCCATGGATCTCAGGGAATGTATTCCCAGTGTCAGAAATACTGTGTCTGTTACTAGGCTTGAGTAAATTGTAATGAACCAAATGAGAATATCAATTTTTTTTAATCATTGACTGTGAATAACACCATGCAAAAATTTACCAGACCTGAAAAATCTAAGCAAATGAATAAATGGAAGATGATTAAACAGATACAGGCATTGGATCAGTTATTCACCGCCGTCTGTCCGTGGTCCTGTCGACTGATTAACAGACTGTTAACAGATTAACAGTCAACGCGGTTTCATTGCTGGGTTAAGTACTTCTATTCTATTCACATAATACGCTTACTTCATATATCTACTCCATTCACATATATGCCTACCACTTGTATCTATTGCTATGTCCGCCTACTACAATCTCATGAGCTGTCTAACGCCTGTCCCGTCTCCCTGTCTTCCTATGACTTGCTGTCCTGGAGTGTTGACCGGAGTGTTGGACGTCCCGTGACGAAGGCCGGGAGATTGCGACCCCCTCTGCGTGCCCCCCTGTCTTCGGAGGTCTCGTAGTGGTGACCGGAGTGCCGGATGTCCCGCGATGATGTCGGGGAGTTCGCGACCCTCTCTGCGCCACCCCCCTTCCCCCTGTCTCCGGCTGTCCCTGAGCAACGACCGGAGTGTTGAATGTCCCGTGACTAAGACGGGGAGGACGTGACCCTCTTGCGCCGCCCCTGTGCCTCAAATAGATCCGCTATCAACTCTATCTTTAATCTTTCAAAATGTTCAGTTGCTATCGCTATTAGCTCTATCTTAAATTTTTCAAAATGTACAGTTGCTATTGCATGCACTCATCTGTGTTTCACCACACACATGAGTGCATGCTTACCAACTGTCCGTCTGCAACACTACTATCACCGACATCTAAGAAGGGAGATCCCCCCTTGAACGGCCCTTCTAAGGTTTCTCTCCTCCACATTGCCTGTGGAGCTTTTTTTCCCTATTGTTAGGTTTTAGTGAGTTTTTCCTTACCTTCGCGTGGGGTATGTCTGGGAGTGCTTGCATTCTTTCATTTATTTGCATTCATCTAAAAAATGTTTGGACCCTATGGTGTTCTTGTTCTGTTCTTGACTTATTGTTATGTTGTCTTCTTGACTTGTTTAAAGAAGACCTGTACGGCCCATGGGGACATTAACGTGTGTTGTCGGGCCCTATAAATAAATTTGATTTGATTTGATTTACAGTACTGAATTCTGCCATCCGGACACATGCCATTTGAAATATGATTATAGAATATAGAATATCAGGCCTAAAATGGTTATGCGATTAAAATGTGATTAATTACATTAATTAATTAAAAATCCTGTAATTAATTAGATAAATTTTTTTAATCGCCTGACAGCACTAATAATAACAATATAATGATGATAATCACACACATATTTTATATCATTGGAAAGCCCTAGTTGTTAGCTTCACAATGGTACCAAATATGAGGTACTTTAAATAATACCCAGTAACTAATAATCTATCACAAACCGATGTAAATTCAAGTTCAGGCATTTTCTAAATGGGCCTGCAGTAGTAGGAAGGATAAGAGCTGGCGGACACTATGGGGTTGTGACCATACCTGTCAACTAGCGCTGACCCCTATTAGTCGACTAATCGGTCGAAAGGAGCCATAGTCGACTAGCCAACCTCTTAGTCGAATACAAACAAATATATATATATATATTTATAATACATTTTAATTTTTTTTATAATTCTTTCCAAAAGAAAAGAGGCCTAGAAGCGTGGCTAACGCTAATGGCACGCATACCAGAGGCTAACTGCCTACGAAAACAGGCACAGAGGCACTGAAAGAAGATTTCACCCATCTAATGAACACACTAGACTAGACAAATATCAAGATGGACCAATTGCATGCTTTTGCAGAGGACAAGAAGCCTTCAGTCGACTCCTTCAGACCCCCCACAGCCCAAATGGAATGATACAAAATTAAAAATATATATATTTTAAAAAATTATATTAAAAATATTATATATATATTTATTGTCAACTAATAGTCGACTAACGGCAAATTTTGGCCAATCATAGTCGACCATCCAAATCCTTAGTCGGGGACAGCCCTACTGTCAACCCTCCCGTTTTCCCCAGGATTCTCCCGTATTTTCACCCTTCTTTCCCGCCGTCCCCCTATTTAAATATTTTCCATTTTTTTTTTTTTTTTTTTTAAATGTTTACAAAATAGCTGCAATTCCCCTCCGTGACGACAGGTGGCAGCAGTGTAGATTAGAATGTTAGCACAGGAAGTCAGACAGAGAAGAAGGTTGCGACCCGAAGAAGAAGAAGAAGACGGACCGGATAAAGAAGGGTTTTAGCGCGAAATGTATTACATTCTACAATGGACTTGAGAGAGGAGGATGCGGATTGTGCGGTTCCACCAGCAAAGAAAGCCAAGAAGAATTACTGCAAATATCTCACCAAATGGGAGGAGATGTTCCCGCACCTGACGAAAAGCAACGTTTCCAAAGTCTATATGCTTTTTGTAAAGTATGCCACGCTGCTTTTAATGTCGCACACAGAGGAAAAAACAACGTGAGTCAGCATACATAGCAACATAGGTACATAGGAACCAGTTTCTCAGGAACTTAGCATGTCTTTTTTTATCATGCATATCTTGTGTCTTGGGCTATGTGTCCACTCAAAGACTTTTTTTCAAGGCGGACTGCTTTGAAAAAAGAAGAAAAAAAAGCTTCTAGCGTTTTTCTGGGTCTCCCCAGAGCTCGCGCCAGCCACGGCTCCGCCCCTTCCTCGATGAGTTACATTGATGAGCGCGCACCTTTCCAAAAAAGTTTAACTAGTTTCAACGGTATGAGCTGGGAGCGCTCCGCCAAAAACGCTGCCATCGAGAGCTCATAAAACGCGAGGCGCGGCTCTGGGAAGAGGAGCGCGCCTGATGCTTCTCCAACATAGAAATGAATGACAGAAAGGAGCTGGCAACACATAAAACGTCGGCTATGGACACAAGCCCTTACCCTATTTCTTTTTTTCTATGCCTATTTTTATTATTGTATCAATGCAGGCATGACCACTCGCATTTCAATGTATGCCCTGGTATGTATGTGACAAATAAACCTCTTGATTCTTCTTGAGTTGTAGTATTAATATGTACAGTGATGAAGGTATAAAGACACTATGGTAATACATTGATTGATTGAAGAACTGTATTAACAGATTGCAGAATGGGTACAATACAGTATGGCTCAATACACACAATTGTTAAGGGGATGCAGACCAGAGAAGGACTTCTTGTTTACATCATGGTCCCCCATTTTCATTCATAACATGTATGTATGAATTGTAAAATATTTCAATAAATATGAACATGTTAATGCTATACTACTACATAAAGTGAATTTATACTGAATTTGTCTTACGCTTCCATTCATTTAATGCAGAGATGTTCAATTTTTTTCCCTTTCAACCAGGTATCTGATTAATTTAATGTAGCAACTAGTAGTTCACCCAGTCCTTGTTGGACTGATAAGTGGTTGCCTAGTGGAGATTTAGGATTCACTATGTACCCTTGCCTATTATTGATTGATTGATTGAAAACTTTATTAACAGATTGTAGAATGGGTACAATACAGTATGGCTCAATACACACAATTGTTAAGGGATGCAGACCAGAGAAAGACTTTCGTCTTGTTTACATCAGGGTCCCCCATTTTCAATTTATGACAGATACAATATACAGATATATATCATGATATACAGTACTGTTACATTTGTGACATACATGATATGCAAATATACAGTACTGTTAAACAGAGATCCTAACAGAAAATATATACATACGAGGGGGAGGAGACTACATTGGGAGGGGGGGCGGGGGGGAAGGGGGGCGAGGTGGGGTCGGGGGGGGGGGGGGCGAAATCGCCAGTTTTTTCAAATCCCAATGTTGACAGCTAGGTTGTGAGAGAATCATGTTTAATTTAATGTTTAATGTTTTTTATTGGAGGAAGAATGTGGTTATATCTGTCATTGACACAATGTCCCAACAATGGAAGAGAATCAAACTGCAGCTTACTAGTTCAAGTTCTTTAATAGTTGTCATACAGAAGTACAGAATACTTTCATACAAAATGCTTCTTACTGTTACGCTCCAGAGACTGTGCTAGACAAGATAGTATCAAATAACATAATAACATAATATAGCATGAATTTAGAAGAAGAAAATGAGGTCACAGTGTTCGGTATAGACATATGTACAATGTTCTGAGTTACCATATAATATACAATACACAATACTATGCAGTGTACTAATGTACAGTACTATCTAGTGCAAAGCAGAAATGGGATGAGGTACAATTTTAGGTACAATTTACAGTAAGGTGTACGAGTTGTAGTGCAATCCTTCATCCATAAATATAAAGTGTGGGGAGTGGGTGCTACAGTGTGTTTGTTTAAAGTGGGTGTGTGCTATAAGTGTGTGGAGTGGGTGCTACAGTGTGTTTGTTTAAAGTGAGTGTGTGCGTGTGGATGTGTGTGCTATGTGCGTTTGGTGGTTGTTGTTGTGTAGTGTTCATTCATTGTTCGTTTAGCAGCCTGATGGCCTGGGGATAGAAGCTTCTTCTGAGTCTTTCTGTGCTCGCCTTGAGACTCCTGTATCGCTTGCCTGACCGCAGCAGTTCAAAGAGGCAGTTGTTCGGGTGACTGGAGTCTTTAATGATTCTCTTAGCCTTGCCCTTGCAACGCTTGTAGTAAATGTTCTGGAGGGTGGGGAGCCCCCCTCCAATTGTGCGTTCGGCTGAACGTGTCACTCTTTGTAGTCTGCTTTGGTCTTGTGCAGTGCTATTCCCAAACTAGGAGGTGATGTTGCCGGTCAAGATGCTCTCTATTGTACATGAGTAGAAGTTCTTAAGGATCTTCTGGCTGACTTGGAACTTCCTTAGGCGCCTGAGGAAGTAGAGGCGTTGTCGTGCCTTCTTCACAACACTGTTAATGTGTGTGGTCCATGTCAAGTCCTCGGATATGTAGGCTCCGAGGTACTTAAAGCTGTTGACTCTCTCAACCGGTGCCCCGTCGATGCTGAGGGGGCTGTAGTCCTTGACCCCCGACCTCCTGAAGTCCACAATCATCTCCTTTGTTTTGCTGACGTTCAGGGAGAGGCTGTACTAACAAACAGATGGACTCAGACAAACTGGTTAGAAACGTTTGGAAACCCCCCTGGTATCTTAAAGGGCCAGAAACCTTACCAGTAAACTTAAATTAGTATGCAATATTAGTAATACTCGCTGGAGCATGTTATAATATCAAACAAGTATATTGGCATAATATTAATGATTATCTATTGCCAATGAATAATGATATATATATTTTACCAATTACCAATTACCAAACTAAACTTTAAAAATGTTTAACAAGGGCTTTCCTGCAAGCACACTGAATAATATGTGTCAGGAGTTTACTCCAGTTCATTATTCAGTGAGATTAGGTCATACTTTATTTTAATAATATACATCCTCTCACTCTTCAATTTGGTGGATCAACTGAGCAATGGCAGAACAAGTGATAAGTCATCGATCAAGGACTCTTCGTTCTATGAATGAGTCCATTAGCTAAACATTTTGGCCATGTTATCTTGTGCATGATCTCTGACGGTGTCAGATTTTCAGATACTTTTAAATATTGCTACTGTTGCTGAATGTTGGTATATTTCCCTAAACGTATAGGCCTATCTGTTCTTAGCCAATGTATTTGGCTAAGAACAGCGGCATGGTGGTGTAGTGGTTAACACTGTCGCCTCACAGCAAGAAGGTCCATGGTTCGATTCCCGCTTGGGGACCATGTTTCCATGATGCCAGGTAGGTGGTGTTTCTCCCAGGCCTTTCTGTGTGGAGTTTTGCATGTTCTCCCCGTGCTCGCAAGGGTTTCCCCCCCGATAAGATAAACCCAATGGAAAAACATGCACAACAACAGATCGCTAACGCTGTGGCGTCCTTGACGAAGACGGACAGGAGCACTGGGATTGGTCCCCGGGGTGCGGCTCACGTTGACGCCCTATCTGCTCCCGACTGCCCATGGGGGGAAGGATGATGGGATGGGTTAGGCGCAGAGACTCTATCGCATCAGCGACTGAGGAAAGACAATGCATGTGTGTGTGTGTGTATCCCGGTGTGTGTGCCGCTCCAATTGCATGTCCAGTTCATTGCATGCCGATTAAAGACCCCAAAGAGGTCCTGCATTATTATTATTATATTTTCTCAAAATCATGCTTGTTTCTTTTTTCCTAATCTTAATACTACGTCATAAATACATCTGTAATAACTATGTAATACATCGAATTAATTCACCTCTAATAAAATGTTACAATGTGTTGCTTGCACCATGACAGCTTGGATTGCTATATTTCATTTATAATTATTTTCTGTGTGGTTATGAATCCCATCCCTGTCAATTCAATGTTATCACAGTGAGGGTCATTTTAATATCTGCATTAGTATTGAACTGAGTGAGTGCAATTAATGAGCATTTAAAAGTAATTTCATGAATCACTTGTGAGATTATCATTGTGAAACTCACCGTGCCACTATAAAGGATAGCTGGGTGCAGGGGCGGACCTAGCACATTTGGCGCCCTAGGCGAGCTTCACCACTGCCCCCCCCCCCCCCCCAAAATCTAAAAATGTTAACCCTTTCACTGCCGCGCTACCAAACGGTTAAGCCTTTTCACTGCGACAATACGACCGTCGGTTGTGTGATAGTAAAGGGTTAACCCTCTGTCGTGTGGCAGTGAAAGGGTTAACAGTTATACAGTAAAGTACTGCACCTTTATTTTTTACAAGCAAGAACAAGAGCTAACAATAAATGTAAAGTGCACACTAAAGAATTAAAACAAATAAATAACTTAGCTAACAACCAATAATAATAATAACAATAACAAACAATAAAATAACGTGCACATTTGCTTTAAAAGAAAATGATGTATTGTAAAATATTTTACACATATATAATCAAAATATAATATGCTAAATAAACAAACAAATAAATACAAATTATAAATTAACTTTGTCTGAAGAACTATTTACATTCCACTCCCTATCATCACACTTCAAGGTTAGCCTGTAGCGTTTCCATTTACAGTGCAATCCTTCTGGCCTTCCTCGCTGCAAAGTCATCAATCAGACAATCACATCATCATATGAAATCTGACCACCAACCTCATGGTTAATACTGATTACAGCCAGACCACTGAGGCGTTCTTGAGCCATGATTGACCTCTATGTTTTCAAGAGTTTTAATTTGGAAAAACTCCTCTTGGCTGAAGCTACTGGTAGCGTTGCACTGATCCGCAGAGCAATACACAAGTTGGGATATATTTCTGTGAGCTGCTTTGTGTGTATGAATTTCAACCACTCAAGAGTTGTCATGCTCTTTGATGGCAAGTCAGGTACATTTTCCAACTCCTGAGCCAGCTCCTTCTCATCCAAATCCGATTTCCCTCCATGGTTTAAGGTGTGTACAAGTGCCTCTGCTTGCTTCATCAGCTCTGCGTGTGGCAGGTCTTGAAAGTTGTACAAAATTGCATTCCTTTTACCTTGGCACGTTTCTCTTCTTCTTCTTCTTTTCTTCTCTTTTTATACTGCGACCCGGATGGCTTTTGTCTCATAGTTCTCTAACATAAGTCTTTCTTTCCTCGACTCTCAATTCTTTTTTTTATCCACTTTTTCTCCTAATTTTTCTATTTTTCTCCCATCCCAATTTAGCCGTGCCAATTCTCCCCTCCCCTGTCTTTAACGTTGCTCGCATGTGCCCCCCACTGGCCGATTCTAGGGAGGATAGAAGCCCGTCGTCACATGTCCCCTCCGATACATGTGGAGGCAGCCTGTCACATCTTTTCACCTGCCAGCGCGGACTCTCATTTTGGCGAGGAGTAACGTGTAGGAGGCTCACACTGCCCCCGCCATTTTCCTGTCTCTGCTGTGCAGGCGCCCCAACCGACCTGTAGGAGTCGCTGTTTACAACGTCCAGATTACCACCCATCGACTACCCACCCGCTAACTCTGCCAATTGAGTTAGTATGACGGCCGGCCTAAGCCGGAGGCAACGCCGACAGCCGGATTCGAACCCGGTGTATCTTGCGTTGGTGACGAGCGCAATGTCCGCTGCGCCACCCAGCCGCCCTCGACGCTCAATTCTATAAACACTTGACCGATACCCATCAATGCACAGCGCTCTAGCATGTTCTGACTGTGAACACCTAAAGCTGAGGCTCAGACCGACCAACCGTTTTAGATTTTTGTCTCATTTTCCCTTATGTTAGATTTTTTTTTAATGTAAAAATAATGGTTGCAGATATAGAGGGGGGCGCCAAAACTGGGGCAAATATATATATTTTTTTTTAAAGGCAACCGCCTATATCGCCTGTAGGAAGCTCCGCCCCTGGCTGGGTGGCTGGTAGCCTATTGTCTGTTCTTATTCTTTTTTTTATAAACTCAATTGTGTTGCCTAATTTATAGCTTAAGTGAGCCTAATTCTGGATATGAGTCTGTGTTCCAACTGGATCAGATGGCTTCTTGTAAACTCTGATAGCTGTACAGTATATATACACATGGCATTAATACAGAATACAGTCTCCTGTTTTAATTTATATATATTTTTTCAGTTAGTGCAATAGTCATTTGTTCATAATCCCCTGGTAGTGCAGGTTATTCATAAAAATATGTCAGGTGTGGCTGTCCTGGGATTAGTAGAGCGGTTGAACTGGGGCATAGGGGGGGGGGGGGGGGGGGCAGTGGTAGGATGGTGGGGGGAAGCGGGAGTGTTGTGGGTGATTAACGTTTTGTTTATTTCTTTATTTTAATAAAATAAATAAATAATTTTTTTAAAGAATAAACAGATTTATATAAAAAAATATATATATAATACATGTGTGTCCATCACTTTATTGAACAACGCCATCGCTTTCCATTTGGGGCACGAGTGTGAAATCACCAATGTGCCCCAACACATGAGCCTTTCACAATAAAGTTGAGTGCGCCCTGGTGTAGGAAGATACAAGAATGTAGAATGAACATTCACATGTTTTTCACGGATCCTTTGTAACTCAAACTATTGATTTCTTTGTTGTAGATTATGTAGTTATTTGTAATCATTGGTTGTGAAGCTGTGTACTGTATGTGAAACCATAGGTGTAGTCTGGTGTACGTATAGTTTGTGTGAGTACTAGTTTTCAAGTTTCAAGTTTCTTACTGTTACGCTCCAGAGACTCTGCTAGACAAGATAGTATCAAATAACATAGTATAGCATATAATTTAGAAGAAGAAAATGAGGTCACAGTGTTCGGTATAGACATATGTACAATGTTCTGAGTTACCATATAATATACAATACTATGCAGTGTACTAATGTACAGTACTATATAGTGCAAAGCAGAAATGTGTACTGTAGATGAAACCATAGATGTAGTCTGGTGTACGTATAGTTTGTGTGAGTACTATACATTGTACTGTACACTGTAAGAAAAAAAGCTGCACCAAAACGGTAAATGTCTGGCAGCAACGGTTTCCAAATAGTCAAATTACAGTAAAATCAAATACATTTACAGATTACAACCTTTATTTAATGGTTAATATTTTGATAAAAGGTAATTTACTGTATTTCTATGGTATTTACACTTAAAGTAGAAAAACAAAGGTAATCTGTACAAATAATACAGTGAATGTCCCATGAAAAAAATTATTTTTTACAGTGTACAGTAGGTGAAACCATAGATGTAGTCTGGTGTACGTATAGTTTGTGTGAGTACTATACATGTGTACTGTAGGTAAAACCATAGGTGTAGTAGTCTGGTGTACGTATAGTTTGTGTGAGTACTATACATGTGTACTGTAGGTTAAACCATAAGTGTAATATCAAGTTAACTAGCTAGTTAACAAGTGCAGGGTGGTGGTGGCTGTATGCAACCGCAAGAAATAGTCCTGCCTACTGAACACATGCAGATCATTTCACTTAAGCTTTCTTACCACTTTACCTTAGTTTGAAATAGTTTATATACCTGTAGCTATTGCCTTTCAAGTTTTCTGTACTTGCTGTGCAAACATTTCCCCAGAGGTCTATCTGACAGTTGGTAAAGGTACACATTAGGAGTAAAATGCTATAATTATTTGCTCAAAATGTAGACATGAATGAGAGTCAAACTGCGGACATAATTACACATTGCAAGGGCGGCTAAGTGGTGCAGTCGGCAAGGCGCTCGCCACTAACGCAGGAGATGCTTTGTTCGAACCCAGCTCTCGGTGTTGCTTCCGGCTTGGCTGGTCGTTCATACTAATACAATTGGCAGTATTAGGGGGTGGGAAAGCCGGTGGGTGGGGATCGGACGTTGTGGACAGCGACTCCTACAGGTCGGTTGGTGCGCCTGTTATGTACTAGAGGCCTGGTCACTCCTGTGTCACCAGGGCAGGCAGGTGAGGGCTGCCAATTAGCCAATTAGTGCTGATTGGTTACCTGCTGGGGAGCTTCACAGGCAGACCCAGAAACACACATGCACTGTCTGTGCCTAGTGAAAGAGCTGTCAGGTTCTTACAGTCCTTGTCCGTTGGGTTACCAGTACATTAGCTTATAGTTATATTAGTAGTTCCTTGGTTTAGTAGCATTTTTGAGTTAGAGCACAGGGTTTTGGTGTTGATTACACATAGGTTGCGTACCCATGAGCCAGGGTCGTAACAATTGGGCGCTCGTCCGGGATCTTTTACCCCTAGAACTTTGTTTGGTGATTTTTTTTTGTGTTGCACGGGGTGTCATCATATTATGGTTTGGGTGGTGTTCGTTACACATGGTGTAACGTGGGGGCTGAGCCATTTTCATCAAACAGGTGAGTATGCCGTATTTGTTTGTAATTTGATGTGACTACTTATGCTGTTAAAATATATAGTTTAGTAGGCACCACATGTAGATAGGGATATTATTTTCTGGTTGTTGGTTAGCGTCCGGTGCACCGCGTACTCCTGGGGCGGTCAATGAAATGATTGTATATGATCTTTGACTGGTAGCAGGTGTGGTTGAAGAAAGTTAGGTCTACAGGGCATTAGTTTACGGGTAGGTAGGTTAGGGCGGCCAGGAAACAGGTAGTGTGGTAGGGCTTGATTTAGTGTTTCTTAGGGTAGACATGTGGTAGGCCGGGGTTTTCTGCAGTTTAGACGTAGAAGCATATGTGGTCACATCAGGTTAGAAGGCGCACCTGTTTGGAATATTTTGTTGGATTTATTTTGTTTGTTTAAGTGTTTGGTGAGCATACCTGGTAGCACCTAACACCCTGCGTGTATGACACGTCTATTTAGGGTGGGTGTGTTTTTTTTATTATTTTTGTTTGTTTGTTTGTGCAACCTGGAAAGGTGCGCTCCGTAGAGCTCACATTTCCACCGCGTTCCCTTCTGGTTGTTATTGTTGGCAATTAGCATTATTCATGGTTCTTCAGTGGTTCTTCGTTGTTCTTCAGTGGTTCGTTGGGGGGGTCTTCGTGGTTCGTTAGTGGTTCTTCGTGTCTGTGAGGTTGGGTGTGTAGCTTGGGGTGTCTAGTTCAGTGACAATGGCTTCCATCAGGGACTTTGTTGATCGCCCGTCTCATGACTTATTAGACAAATTTTCCAAAGAACAACTGCTCGAGCTTGGTGTGCACTACAAGGTCGAGCTTACTCCCAGTGAGAAACGTTTGAAACCATCTGCCTTAGGTGCTTTGCGGGTTTTGCTCATTAGGGAACAGGTGCTTGAGGAGAGGGTGGAGGAGCCTCCGGGGATAGGCGTCCTGTTCAGGGGGGCCGTTTCCCAAAACCTGTGTCTGCTGGTCAATTAACTTCACCTCCTAGGCGGGGTGGTTCTGCTGGTGCATTCCCAGAAGGGATTATCTGTTTTTACTGTAAGGAACCTGGTCATATCGTTGCTGGATGCCCGGTGCTTGATCAGAAAAATGTCAGAACCGTGGCTCTGGTAGAAACCATATGCAGGACGCCTATGCCAACGTTAGATGGGGATGGGGAAGGTATCAAACGTGTGGACAAAGAGCTCGAGGGTTCCTCAAGGTTTAGGATGAATGGATTTGTTTCCCTGACTAATGCACTAGAGTCCAAACAGGCTATAACAATTTGGAGAGTTACCGGTGCTTTTCAGTCCCTCATTCTGGAGGGGGTTTTGCCATTTTCATCAAACTCTTCTTTGCATTCCGATGTCGTTGTTCAGGGCTTTGGGGGTGGATTTGTGGATGCACCTTTGCATGAGGTCACGCTCAATTCTCCCTTAGTATCAGGCAATGTTGTTGTGGGGGTATGTTCTCACATTCCCATAAAGGGGGTGTCCTTCATTCTAGGGAATGATTTGGCTGGTGACAAAGTGTTGGCTACTCCGGTTGTAACTACCATTCCTGTGGTTTCTGAGGTCTCTAATGAGCTGGCACAGAAACATCCAGGAGTGTTTCCGGTGTGTGCTGTGGCACGAGAAATGTCAAAGGACAAAAGTGATGTTGTTGATACTTCGACTTGGGACATTACACTTAGTGACACATTCTTTGTTGAATTAAAAGGTGCACCTGTTGAGAATTTTGGAAAGCACACTGTGGATGTACCTCTGCATAATTATTCTCTTGATTGTGGTTTTGTGTTAGGCCCGGTGGTGAAACCAGAGTTGACAGGCGTGCCGGAGAAGCATGTGACAGGAGATGATATGGCAGCGCAGTGTCTCAAGGTCTTCCCAGCCTGTACGGTGGCTGAGGCCACGAACGAATTGGAGGAGGAGTGTGGGAAGGATGCTATGAGAGGTGCTGTTTTTTCATGTGACACCGTTCTAGTTGGAGGGGCTACTAAGCTTGATTTAGGCTGCCAGCCTTCCCACAATAGCTCTATTGTCCCTAATGTTTCACTTGTGGGCAGGGATGGTCCCAGTATGTCAGTTGATGATTCTGACATTGATCCACATGTCCACACTGATTCTCTGCCATGCACTAGGTGTGATGGTCACCCTAGTTACCTGTGTCCTGTGGAGCAGGAGCCGCCTTCGCGACCTGGTCTGTTGAGTGGCAGCCATTTTGATTTTGATCAGGACAAAGTTATTTTGGGTGACGCCATTTTAGATGGTGTTCCAGACGTTATGCTGGCTGTCATACTGCCAGGTTCCAAGTACACTGGGGCTGTACCTGAGGCGGTACAGCCTACTCTGGATGTTCACGGTGTGCAGTATCCTGAACTGCCAGTGCCAGGTGGGATGGATATGGGTGCGGTGGTGGTATCAGTGATTTATGGTTTTGTTGTGCTGTGGTCTGTTCTGTTAAGCGCAGTTCTCAGGTTGATTTTGGTTTGCAGTATAATTTTGACAGATCGGTATCGGTGGTCGTGTTCGACAGGGGCCGACCCGGTTCTTGCCTTGAACCATTTTTATGTTTACGTTGGATCCTCCAGTTTGCCCCTTGTTGTGTATACAGACCATAACCCTTTGGTTTTTCTTCGCAGCATGGTGAATTCGAACCATCGTTTGATGCGATGGAGTTTGTTCCTCCAGGCGTATAACTTGGATATTCGCCACATTCGTGGGAGGGACAACGTGCTAGCAGACGCCCTCTCACGATCATAGTGCCGGTGTTTGTGGTACCCGTTATCGCTGTTGTGGTAGTGGCCCTGACAACTAAGGGGTCACAGTTGGTTTTTGTTTTGTTTATGGGTTGTTGTGTAGTGGTTGCCTCTTGGTGCGCCTGTTATGTACTAGAGGCCTGGTCACTCCTGTGTCACCAGGGCAGGCAGGTGAGGGCTGCCAATTAGCCAATTAGTGCTGATTGGTTACCTGCTGGGGAGCTTCAAAGGCAGACCCAGAAACACACATGCACTGTCTGTGCCTAGTGAAAGAGCTGTCAGGTTCTTACAGTCCTTGTCCGTTGGGTTACCAGTACATTAGCTTATAGTTATATTAGTAGTTCCTTGGTTTAGTAGCATTTTTGAGTTAGAGCACAGGGTTTTGGTGTTGATTACACATAGGTTGCGTACCCATGAGCCAGGGTCGTAACAGCGCCTCCTACAGGTCGGTTGGTACAGCAGAATCAGGAAGCAACGGGGGCAGCGTGAGCCTCCCACGTGTTACTCCTCGCCGCTGAGAGATCGCGCTGTACAGGTGAAAAGATGCGACGGCTGCCTCCTCGTGTACCGGAGGGGACACGTGATGCAAGGCTTCGTCCACATTGCAGCCGACCAGTGGGAGGCATGGTCTAACAACGTTCGAGACAGGGGAGGGTAGAATTGGATAATACGAAATTGGGATGGGAGAAACATTTTAAATGGGGAGAAAAAGTAGATAAAAATAATTACACATTGCACTAAATAGTTGTTAGCTTGCTGGCTGATGGTTACTGGCAAATACCTCTTGGATCATTTCCCAGAATGCTTGGATTAATCAAGCTTATTTATCATTGGTAGTTCCATTTTGAGGCGGTTCTTGTTTTTGAGGCTACTGTATATGCACTTTCACTTTGTAAAATGTTTATTTGAGTTTGGTATGGATTAGCTCACACTAGTATTCTGACATGCAGTATACTCTAAAGGCCTAGCGTTTTAATGGGAAGTGTTGCAGCTAAAGATGTTGGTCCATTATTTCATTAAGTGTCTCTTTATAAGAAGAGTATTTTCTGGTAATACATTAGAGAGCACAAAGCACAAGCACAAAGTCACAAGTTAACAACGTGTAGCAACAAAGAACATCTAACTGAGGATTAAAGCTGCTGTGGGTACCGTACAAGAGGGTGGGTGAGGTAAAATGCACGTAAATAGGTCTTTTTTTTTACACTGAAATTACTGCGAATATATACAGTATATGTTCACAAAATTAGCAATTTTGTATACTATAGATACTGTTCTGCATTGTTTTTGTCTTGTTGCTTTTACTGTATATTGTTCTGCTATGTTTCTCTGCTCTAGCCTCTCACATGAGTGTGATTGACAACCGTGGCGGCCAGTGAGGTACAGACCTTTCCCTGAGGAAGCCCAGAGGCAGAGCCACTTGAAATTCTCTTACTATATATACAAATATATATATATTAGGGATGTCCGATATTATCGGCCTACCGATATTATCGGCCGATATCGGCATTAAAATGTGATATCGGAAAATATCGGTATCGGTTTGCAAAAAAAATTATTTGTATTTTTATTTGTTTTACATTTCTATAACCTTTATTTACCCAGGCAAGTAAGAACAAATTCTGATTTTATTTATTGTCAAAAGTATGCATAATGTTTTGTTAATTCCACAACAAGAGATATGTAATGTTAATTACCTGAAATTATTCCATTTTGGGGGGGAACCCTGCATATATCGGTATCGGTTGATATCGGTTGATATCGGTATCGGAAATTAAGAGTTGGACAATATCGGTATATCGGTATCGGTAAAAAAGCCAATATCGAGCATCCATCATGATAAATTGCATGATTGTCCATATTTAACTGTGATTAAGCATATTAATCACACATTTTTTATGTACACCTTATAGGGATATTTTTCAAATGTTTAATACTATTATCAACATGGGGGTGGACAGATATGCTTGCTTTATGCAAATGTATGTTTATTAAATAAAAGAAATAACCAAAATGAAATAAAATAGTATCCAGATCATGCTGCAATCATATACAGTAACATGCCCAATAGGCAACAACAGATGTAGCATTACTCAGTAATACTCACAATGTAGTGTCCAATTCTATTGTTAAAAAGGTTCACTAAAACATCCCGTGTTATTTTAAGCATTAAAACCAAACAATGGACCTCAATACATTGCAACAACAGGTACATTGGTAAGGAAAATTTTCCATTACTCAAAGATCTTTCCCTGGATTCCTCGCACTAAAGCAAATCACACAATGTAATTGGGTCCAACCTCACATGGGGAAAGATAAAGGGTCACACAAACCTCTACTATGTGGAATCAAAACAATGTCACAAATCCAACTCAATGGTTAATGTTAATGTTAATCTCTTGCCAACCTTTTACTGACTAATATACGTTTGTATACAATAAAACTGAAGTTTTCTCTACCATGTGAGAGGTTATTTTCATTGTCTGAGCATATTGGGGGACATACACATACATACAAGAAATGCTTGTCAGTAATTAAAATATACTAAGAAATGTTTGTCTGAAGAAGTCTGATATGAACTGGTACAGTATATTTGTACATTTTCACAATAAAAAAAAATGACATGTGACATTAATACTTGTGTTACATTACGTTGTATTGTATTTTCTTTTTCTTGTGGCCATCTTGGTCTATATGTCATTTGTCAAGTAATTTGTCAAGTATATTATTATATACTTATTGTTTATGTGTCTTGTAAGCCCATATGGGCTGGGCATACACCTGTATGTAAGACACGAAAAAGAAAAAAAACATCAAATCAAAATACACATTTGAGTTAATAGAGTTTGAGTTCATGTAGATATATTAGGGGAGAAATAAAGGGTCAAATATATTTAATTTATTTTGGTAATGTACGTTATATGCATATAAATAAATTTGGCATTAAGACACATTATTAATGCTCTAACTTTGACAGCCCGAATACATATATATTCTTGAAAACAATTAACAGGAGGTGAGAGAAAATAATTAAAACAAGTCTGGAAAACAAATGGAGACCCAGTCATCTTTTTCTTATTCGTAGCGCTGGCCTCTGTCACCAAGACACACAGACAGAGAGAGACACAGGCCCAGCCGCAGTATCGAGCACCATCCAACGGGTAGCACCTCCATTAAGAAGTATTGTGGGCCTAAGACATCATTTTAATCACCTAGACCTACATACTGAGGAGCTCAACCAAAATAGCTCTCCATTCCGCCCCTCTTATTCCCCCGTGTCTGAGCGGGGGCACCATCGTTCAATAACCTCCTCCAACGTGCCGATGGTGGCCGGCCCTGCTACACAGACACAAGGAAGCGAGGATGGTTAGAGAAAGGAATGGAAATAGGGCGGGTGAGGCCTGAAGCGAATAAAAAAGAAGAGGGAATCAATTTTATCATCCAATTATCATTTTGGCCTGACCCCTGTGCGCTCAATAAAACTAGTTTCAATAATAGATTTAAGAATTATTTTGTAACAACCTGATCAGGGCCATAATAAAACGGAGGTAAAGAGGGATGTGGACCATTAGGTTATTAAGCCACACAAGGTTGTTACATCGGAGTAATTGTTGGCACGCTTTGATTTTGGAAACCAACGACAACAGCAAAGTAATAGGTGAAGTAATAAGTTAACGCTTCAGTATTTAGGAACTAAGGAGGGACTATATGTTTACAATAATTGTATTAACCCCTTATGCATGGGCACATTTTGCATAAAACGCCTGACGATTGCATACCCAAAGTAATTTGCGATTTATTCTTTAACCACTTATAGCACATGCATTAGCCCGCTCATTCATTTGGATGGCGAGTGAGAAATTTGAAGAGTTTATCGCCGGCCACTAGAGGGCAGCGTCTTACCAGTATCCAACCGGATATGCCGTGCACTACGCTGAGCAGCCATCTTAGTTGTCATTCTTCACTTCGCCTCCTGCAGAGACGTTCGTTCACTCATTCATGTGAGATGCTCTATGCACCATTACTGTTCATACATATTATATATTATATTATATATGCATTATATAGATATATATATTTATGTGTTACTATAGTCTGATTGTGTATTCAGGATATACTTTGTCAGCTGACTGTGCTGTCTGTGTCTGTTTCAGGGTGTCTTCATCTTTGTCTTTTATTAAATACTGAAACTGACATTGAGGAGTGTGTTTCTTCATGAAGACACCATGGTCGTCGTTGGATGCTCTGTCCCCGCCTGTGAGTTCACATCCGGCGACGTGTCTGAAGCACTCGCCATTGCTATGTTGAACAATCATGGACTCGCCCACCAGCACGCAGCGCCTGTCATGGCCGCGCCGGCCCAGGCCCCAGCCCCTCGCGGTCCGAGACTCGATCGGCCAAGGGTTGACGTGGGCGTGTCTATAGAGGAATGGAATGTGTTCATCCGACGTTGGGACGTATTCTGCACCGGCTCAGGCATAGAGGATGCCCAGGCCCCCGTCCAATTGTTTCAGTGCGCCGGGCCTGTGCTTGGAGACAGCCTACTGAAAGCCGCCCCCGGCGCCGCTACCGGACCTTTGCAGGACCTGATCGCCGTCATGCGCTCTCTGGCTGTCATCCCGGTCGCTACATGCGTCCTGCGCACTGAGCTACTTCAGCTACGTCAGGAACGAGACGAGACATTCCGCGCACTTGCTGCCAGAGTGCGGGGCAAAGCAGAGACATGCGCATACAGTGCGGCATGCGTGTGTGGTGCGAACGTCGACTACACCGACCACATTGTCCGCGATGTCCTGCTCAATGGCATTTATGACTCGGACATACGCCGCGAGACGCTGGGGACGACTGACATCCTAGTCAAGCCTGTTAACGAGGTAATCGCGCTCGTCGAGAACAAGGAGATGGCCCGTAACGCTCTCCCGTCGTCCTCCCTGTCAGCCATGTCGTCATTCCGGCGCCGTAGGACGACTCCACAGACGAGCCCCGCCCCGAGCCCTGCGGACGGGGCTAAACGTGCGTCATGCCCGGAATGCAAGAGCGTCTTTAACATTTTCACGGAGGGGCCTCGCGGGTGGAATCCTAAGCCTCACCAGGTGTGCATCGGCTGCTACAGGGCCCGCCGACAACAGAGGCGTCAACAGCCACCATCCGACGGTCAACAGGCCGCCGTGGGGTCGGAGCTGATCTCCCAGGTCTCATCGGTGCAAGCTGGAGCCCGCCCTGGCCGACGTTGCGGGAGCCATCGCCGACGCCACGCCCCTACGTCGCATGGCTGTGTCAACAGGCCTGCACCCATCAGACTCGAGCACCACATCTTCTCCAAGGGCGAGTGGAGACGAGCCAGGCTGAGAGACCACCCCCGAGCACTGATCACCATCTCGGTGGACATGCCAGTCGGACGGAAGGATGGCACCAGCAACCGGGGCTCAGCCAACGGGGCTCGGATATCTGCCGTCGCAGACACTGGCGCGCAGTCGGACCTTTGGTCTCTGGAGGAGTTCCTGGCCTGCGGTTTCGCGCAGGACGACCTGCGACCCGTCAGCCTCAGCCTGTCAGCCGCCAATCGATCCCCCATAGCCATCGAGGGAGCATTCTTCGCTAGGCTCTCGACGACCTGCAGCGGGGGGCGCGTTACGTCCTGCCGTTCCATGGTATACGTGAGCAGCTCAGTCCGGACTATGTTCCTCTCCTACGAGTCGTTGCTCAACCTCGGCCTCTTGCCTGTGAACTTCCCGTCGGACGACGTTACAGGGGGGCCCAGGGACGGGCGTAGCCCTGACACGGCTGACACGCCAGACCGACCATTGTCCGTCAATGCTATTAGGTCAACCAATGGCGGCTGCGTAGGGCCAGGTGACCCCCAGGACGCACAGTGCTCATGCCCCCAGCGCACGGTCCCCCCCGCGCGCCCCGCGGCACTGCCGTTCCCCTGTACTCCAGAGAACAACAGCCGGATGAAAGGTTGGCTACTCGGGAGATATGCCTCATCGACGTTCAACACCTGCCCTCATCGGGCATTGCCATGCATGGAAGGACCGCCTATCGAGATGCACGTGGATCCCGCAGCTACACCCAAGGCATGCCACACCGCGGCCAACGTGCCTCTACACTGGCAGCGGAGGGTCCACGATGACCTCCTGCGGGACGAGGCCCTTGGGGTCATTGAACGTGTGCCATACGGCGAGCCTGTCACGTGATGCCATCGTATGGTAGTCACTCGGAAGCACGACGGTTCCCCCCGTAGAACCGTGGACCTCTCCCCCCTCAACAAGTTCTGCCAACGTGAAACCTTTGCCACGGAGTCCCCGTTCCACCTCGCACGTCGTGTCCCGAAGGGCACCTGGAAGACCGTCACTGACGCCTGGAACGGCTACCACAGCGTCCCCCTGCGTGAGTCGGATCGCCACCTCACTACCTTCATCACGCCCTTCGGCCGTTGGCGCTACACCAGGGCACCGCAGGGCTTCCTGTCGTCAGGGGATGGCTACAACCGCCGGTTCGACGCCGTCCTCTCGGACTATGAGCGCAAGGAACGCTGTGTGGATGACGTCATCCACTATGACACTGACCTGGAGCAACACTGGTGGAGGACCATCGACTTCCTCACGCGTGTCGGCCGGTCGGGCATCGTGTTGAACCGGGTAAAGCTTCAATTCGCGGAGAGGTGCGTCGATTTCGCTGGCTTCAGGGTGGCGGAGTCTACCATCGAACCACTCCCGAAATACTTGGACGCCATCCGGGACTTCCCTACACCGGGCTCCACGACGGATATCAGGAGCTGGTTCGGCCTTGTTAACCAGGTGGCTAACTATGCCCAGCTGCGTGACACGATGGCTCCATTCAAGCCATTCCTCAGCCCACGTTGTGTGTTCCGATGGTCCCCCGCTCTGGAGGAGGCCTTCCAGACGTCCAAGCAGGCCATAATTGGGGCCATCCGTGAGGGCGTGGAGATCTACGACATGCAGAAGCGTACCTGCCTCCGCCCTGACTGGTCCAAGCTCGGCATTGGCTACTTCCTGCTCCAGCAACACTGTCACTGTGCCTCGGGCATACCGGACTGCTGCTCAGGAGGATGGAGGATCACCCTCGCGGGGTCGCGTTTCCTGTCCCCTGCGGAGCAGCGTTATGCGGCTGTCGAAGGAGAGGCCCTGGCCGTGGCCTGGGGTCTGGAACAGACGCGGTACTTCACGCAGGGGTCCGACAACCTCGTCGTGGTCACCGACCACAAGCCGCTGGGGAAGATCTTTGGCGACCGCACGCTGGATGAGATTACGAACTCGCGTCTATTTAGACTCAAGCAGCGCACCCTCCCGTGGCGCTTTGACATTGTGCATCTGCCTGGCAAGAGCAACTATGCCGCTGACGCCACTTCAAGGCACCCTTCCCCCTCTGGCTCGACGAACGGCATATCACTGTGGCTGCCGAGCGAGCATGACGCCGTGGAGTCAGCACTCATGGCCTCCATCCGTGACGATGCACGAGAGCTCTGAGCAGCCATCTTAGTTGTCATTCTTCACTTCGCCTCCTGCAGAGACGTTCGTTCACTCATTCATGTGAGATGCTCTATGCACCATTACTGTTCATACATATTATATATTATATTATATATGCATTATATAGATATATATATTTATGTGTTACTATAGTCTGATTGTGTATTCAGGATATACTTTGTCAGCTGACTGTGCTGTCTGTGTCTGTTTCAGGGTGTCTTCATCTTTGTCTTTTATTAAATACTGAAACTGACATTGAGGAGTGTGTTTCTTCAAAATTTACCATAGGAATCAGCCCTCATGTAATATACCATTAGCTCCAGAATTTCATTGGCTATAAAAATGGTCAATCATTTTCACCGTCAGAGGTTACTGGTCCGTTCACGGGCAGCCGAAACCGGACGTGGTTACTTGTCCGAAACCGACGCTCGGTGGTTGTTCGGCCTTGTAACCCAAGATTGGAAGGTCGAGTAGGGTGTCAATCTAATGGCGCCCATTTTAGCTTTCCAACGATGTGGTTGATCAGCAAAAATACAGCACTAGGCCAACAGATGAGGGCAAAGTGCCGCGAAGTGCGCTCACGTGCGTGACAGCCCGGCGGACATAATTACACATTGCAAGGGCGGCTAAGTGGTGCAGTCGGCAAAGGCGCTCGCCACTAACGCAGGAGATGTCTCTCTGCAGGGAGATCTTGCCAGAATGGCTTCTGCTTCACGTACCAATGACAGATCCAGTAAAGAACTATCCATGTGACTCAAAAATAAACTTAAGAAATAAACTTAAATCTGGAGTATAGGTACCTTCTTTTAATCATTGTTCTGTTTAAATCCTGATGCTAAATAAAATCATAAATAGGTTGTCTGTGATAAGTAGGGTAATGTGAGTGTCTCAGTAACCACAATAGCCCCCATACTGAGTAATGACTTCTGAAAGTTTAAGCGTGGCTCGGGGCTTCCGGCCAATCAGGGAATGGTCCGTACCTCACTGGCTGCTGCGGTTGTCAATCAAACTCATGTGAGAGGCTAGAGCAGAGACACATAGCAGAACAACCTGCTGGTTGAAAGGTACGTAACTATCATTGGAATTTGTTTATTTGTTTATGATTATTTGCTTATTCCCTCTTACATCGCAACACTGTTCTACATGTTCAAATAGCTGGTTGGTTCTTAGGGTTCCTCCAGTTTGCTTCCAACACCTGGAATACCCTCCACATTGGCATTGGCTACTTCCTGCTCCAGCAACACTGTCACTGTGCCTCGGGCATACCGGACTGCTGCTCAGGAGGATGGAGGATCACCCTCGCGGGGTCGCGTTTCCTGTCCCCTGCGGAGCAGCGTTATGCGGCTGTCGAAGGAGAGGCCCTGGCCGTGGCCTGGGGTCTGGAACAGACGCGGTACTTCACGCAGGGGTCCGACAACCTCGTCGTGGTCACCGACCACAAGCCGCTGGGGAAGATCTTTGGCGACCGCACGCTGGATGAGATTACGAACTCGCGTCTATTTAGACTCAAGCAGCGCACCCTCCCGTGGCGCTTTGACATTGTGCATCTGCCTGGCAAGAGCAACTATGCCGCTGACGCCACTTCAAGGCACCCTTCCCCCTCTGGCTCGACGAACGGCATATCACTGTGGCTGCCGAGCGAGCATGACGCCGTGGAGTCAGCACTCATGGCCTCCATCCGTGACGATGCACGAGAGCTCGGTGCCGTCTCTTGGCCCCTCCTCGCACGGGAGACAGCGGCTGACGAGGGCCTTGGCCACCTCCTCCGCCTCATCGAGCAGGAGGGTGGGATTGACGTCAACGACCCCGCCCTGGCGAGCCTGTCATCAGTCTGTGAGTCCGTCTACGCACAGGACGGCGTTCTGCTCTATCAGGACCGCGTCGTGGTTCCCCCATCCCTCCGTGAGAGAGTCCTTCGGCATCTCCACACCGCCCACCAGGGGACTTCAGCGATGGGGCAGCATGCCCGAGCGATAGTCTACTGGCCCGGGATGTCAGGGGACATTCAAGCCACCAGGGACGGGTGTGCAGACTGCAACCGCAATGCTCCGTCACAGGCGGCTACACCCCCCCTGCCATCATCACCCCCATCCACTCCGTTCGAGGCGGTGTTCGCGGACTTCTTCGACTATGGGGGCCGCCACTACCTAGTTGTCGGGGACCGGCTCTCGGGCTGGGTGGAGGTCCTGAGCTCTACGGCTGGTACTGCCCTGGCAGGCTCAGCAGGCCTGGTCCAACACCTCCGTTCGTTCTTCGCCACCTTCGGCGTACCGGAGGAGCTCTCAAGCGACGGCGGTCCGGAATTCAAGGCGAGCCACACTGAGGACTTCCTCCGCCTATGGCACGTCAAGCACCGCGTGTCCTCCGTCAGCTTTCCGCAGTCGAACGGGAGGGCAGAAGTGGCGGTGAAGGCTGCTAAGCGCCTCCTGATGTCCAACACCGGCCCGTCGGGCAGCCTTGATCAGGACCGCTTCCTGCGCGCGATGCTGCAGTTGAGAAACACACCTGACCCCGACTGCAACCTCTCGCCAGCGCAGATCATCTTCGGCCGCCCCCTTCGGGGCTCGCTCTCCTTCGTGAACCGCCTCGAGAAGTTCTCGAACCCGCATATCCGCCTGCTGTGGCGCGAGGCATGGGCGGCAAAGGAGGACGCCCTTCGGACCCGTATGTCCCGTACCACCGAGTCTCTGGGGACTCACTCATGACCGCTCCGCCCGTTGGCACTCGGCGAGAGAGTATTCCTCCAGAACCAGCAGGGCCCGAGCCCTCACAAATGGGACAGGTCGGGTGTGGTGGTGGAGTCACTGGGCCACGACCAGTATCGGGTCAGGGTCGACGGTTCGGGACGTCTGACACTGCGCAACCGGCGTTTCCTCCGCGCCTACACACCGGCCACACCCTGCGCCAATCAGCAGTCGGCTGCGCCGTCGCCGCCACCTGCTGCCCTGGGACGCCTGCCCCCACCCGTTGTGCCCACCCTGGCCCCCACCCGTCAGCCCCCGCCCGCGGTGCCCCAGGGGTTTGCTCAGCAGCCGGCTGATGGGCCCCGCGACGCGGCTCTGGGCGCCTTCCCTACGGCGCCTGCAGATGAGGCGGCCTCTGACCTCACCGCTCCTGCCGGTGCCTTCCTGGGCACGCCGCTCCCGGTGCCGCGGTCGCCACCGTCGCTGCCCCTGCCTACTCGGCCGGGCCGCGTGAGGAGGCCGCCTGCGCGCTACGAGCCCGAGTCCGGCAGCTGGATACAGGATTTAGACCGTTAATCTATTCCGACCCTTAGCTTTCCGGTCTGGGGGGGATGAAGAGTTTATCGCCGGCCACTAGAGGGCAGCGTCTTACCAGTATCCAACCGGATATGCCGTGCACTACGCTGAGCAGCCATCTTAGTTGTCATTCTTCACTTCGCCTCCTGCAGAGACGTTCGTTCACTCATTCATGTGAGATGCTCTATGCACCATTACTGTTCATACATATTATATATTATATTATATATGCATTATATAGATATATATATTTATGTGTTACTATAGTCTGATTGTGTATTCAGGATATACTTTGTCAGCTGACTGTGCTGTCTGTGTCTGTTTCAGGGTGTCTTCATCTTTGTCTTTTATTAAATACTGAAACTGACATTGAGGAGTGTGTTTCTTCAAAATTTACCATAGGAATCAGCCCTCATGTAATATACCATTAGCTCCAGAATTTCATTGGCTATAAAAATGGTCAATCATTTTCACCGTCAGAGGTTACTGGTCCGTTCACGGGCAGCCGAAACCGGACGTGGTTACTTGTCCGAAACCGACGCTCGGTGGTTGTTCGGCCTTGTAACCCAAGATTGGAAGGTCGAGTAGGGTGTCAATCTAATGGCGCCCATTTTAGCTTTCCAACGATGTGGTTGATCAGCAAAAATACAGCACTAGGCCAACAGATGAGGGCAAAGTGCCGCGAAGTGCGCTCACGTGCGTGACAGCCCGGCGGACATAATTACACATTGCAAGGGCGGCTAAGTGGTGCAGTCGGCAAAGGCGCTCGCCACTAACGCAGGAGATGTCTCTCTGCAGGGAGATCTTGCCAGAATGGCTTCTGCTTCACGTACCAATGACAGATCCAGTAAAGAACTATCCATGTGACTCAAAAATAAACTTAAGAAATAAACTTAAATCTGGAGTATAGGTACCTTCTTTTAATCATTGTTCTGTTTAAATCCTGATGCTAAATAAAATCATAAATAGGTTGTCTGTGATAAGTAGGGTAATGTGAGTGTCTCAGTAACCACAATAGCCCCCATACTGAGTAATGACTTCTGAAAGTTTAAGCGTGGCTCGGGGCTTCCGGCCAATCAGGGAATGGTCCGTACCTCACTGGCTGCTGCGGTTGTCAATCAAACTCATGTGAGAGGCTAGAGCAGAGACACATAGCAGAACAACCTGCTGGTTGAAAGGTACGTAACTATCATTGGAATTTGTTTATTTGTTTATGATTATTTGCTTATTCCCTCTTACATCGCAACACTGTTCTACATGTTCAAATAGCTGGTTGGTTCTTAGGGTTCCTCCAGTTTGCTTCCAACACCTGGAATACCCTCCGACTGAGTCTGAAGCTGAAGGTTCTTCCTTCTCTTGCTGCATTTAAAAGTATGATCTCTGACTACTGTGTATCGACTTGTAACTGTCTGAAGTGGGAAAAAGGGCGTTCAGGTATGCAGCTCCCGCCACCTGGGATCAGCTACAAAACCACCTGAATTTGCATGAGCTGGTCTCACTGGTTGCTTTTAAAACACTTCTAAGTGATATGGAATCCACCACATCTGGCTGCAGATGTTTTGAATGACTATGAATGGTTCTGTGAATTGTCCTTGTTAGTTTTTTTTAATAGTTTTTGTCTGTAAACTTGAAATTGTAACTGTGCTGCTGCCTATCTTGTTGCTTGAAAAACTGTTTTCGCATTAAAGCTAGATGTTTTTGTGGAAAAGAACAAACTGCTGAGCGGCAAAACAGATCAACAGCGACTGCCTTAATGAATATTATTGAAGAAATAACAACAGCAACAGATAAAAGGAAATTAACAATAGGGGTGTTTATTGATTTAAAAAAGGCATTTGATATCTTAGATCATAATATTTAAATTTCTAAATTACGTTCATATAGGAATGGTTCTTGAATGGTTGAGTAGTTATCTCCACAATAGGCAACAATATGTGCAGTTGGCAGATGTCAAATCTGAGCTCATGAAAATTGAATGTGGGGTACCGCAAGGTTCGGTTTTGGGGCCTAAACTCTTTATTTCATATATTAATGATATTTGTGATGTTTCAAAACTATTACAGTTTGTCTTGTTTGCTGATGATACCAATTTTTTTTTGCTCTGGAAATAATTTAAAGGATATAGCTGAATATATTGTGTATGAAATGACAAAGCAATTTTTTTTTATGTAAATAAGCTATCACTGAATCTGAAAAAAAACAAAATTTATGATTTTTGGCATTCGAAAACTAGAAGAAAATGTAGTACTGACCATAGATGGAGTTGATATAGAATTTCATTTTCTTGGTGTAATTATGGATGATAAATCTCACATAGCACACGTTAAAAAAAAAAAAGATGTCCAAGAGTATTTTTGTTATGAATAAAGTAAAGGATGTGTTAGAGTAGGAGGCAATGAGAACACTCTACTGTTCACTCATCTCACCTTATCTCAGTTATATTATTGTATAGCTTACGCTCTGCTCCTAGTGGAACTTATCCCTTTCAATCTAATTCTGAATAAAATGTCTCCACATGTACACACCCATCCGCCTGGCCACACCCACATCCGCTCCTCTACATAAGTCCTTCCCTATTTTCACCACCGACAAGTGTCTGTATACACTCTGCCTCTGCTCACTCCTGTCGTAGGGCGGCGCGCTGCAGGGGCGAACGGCCTGGCTTTGAGGTTGTGCTGGAGCCGGACGAGAGTGCTCTTGCCTTGTCTCCATATCCGATGGAGACTGAGGATCACATGGAGGGGGCGAGAGCGCTCTTGTTCGATGCCCCAATGGAGACGTATCATTCTCCCCCTCAGGGTGTGGCAGGGAGTGTTGCGTCTCCTTGGGGTCCCTTGTTCTCCGGTGTTGGGTTAGAACCTCCGACCCTGAAACAAGATGCCCAGCTATCTGCCGCGTCGGATGGTGGCGCCCGACATGGCAGCCTCCCGTACGTGAGGGACGCGAGTGACGTGGAGGGAGGTACGCAAGGGGAGTTGCTTGCCTTGTTCCCTGAGCTCATGGCGGCCGCCGCAGCCGCTAATGTCGTGGCGTTCCCGCAGCTTCTGCCTGCACCTGTTCCTGATGACATGATAGGTCATCTCTGGTAACGTCGTCCTGTGAGAGAGACAGGCGTTGTCTGCCCATTCTTCCCGTCAATGGAGGCCTACGTGAAACAGTGACAGGTAATCTCCCGCATCACTGGCCTTACCCCCGCCTACGTGCCAGTCACACGGGTGGCGGGTTTGGTCCAGGGGCTAAAGGACAGGGTGCCTCGGCTTGATAACCCGATGGCATCCATACTTTGTCCCGAAATGGTGTGGGAGCCGTTGCGGAAGCCGGTTCCCCAAGGGAAATCGGCTAGGCAGATGGCTAATTGGAGTGACCCGGCGTACATCGCCGCGACTCAGAGCCTAGCTGCGACTTCTAACATTGCGCAGTTGGCGCGCTACATGTCGGGATGATGGCGGGCGGGTCGGTATTGGATGACCATCAGCAATATCTTCACGCCCAGGCGGCTGGAGCCATCCTGCACCTTACCCAGCTGCAGGCGATAGCCACCGGGAAGGAGCGCGCCCTGGCCACTCTATCCCAGCGCCACCTTTGGCTGGAGCAGGTGCCAGAACAGAAGAGGATTCCCCTGCTCACGGCCCCCCTCTCCGATGCTGGGCTGTTTGGGTCGGCCATGCAACAGATGACGGCTGCCTGCAGAGAGATGGAGGAGGAGCATTCTGTGCTCCAACCCCATTTCCCCCGACACGATGCCACCGGTGATGGCCGAAAAAAGCAACGCCGGCAGAGGACCGCGACCGTTGCCTCCGCCACCACCGCCGCCGCTGCTGGGCCTACGTCGAAGAAGGCCAGGAGTGGAGGGAGTGCCTCGTCCGCCGCAGCCAGCCGCACCACGCCCCGGAGGTGACGGTAGGGATCGACGTGACCAGGTTTCCCAGAACCGTCCCTCCGGGCCGGCTCCCGGCGGGGGCAAGCACCGCGCTGCACGCGGCAGGTGCCGCTAGTGACTCCCCTGTTTTCCCCTGTCCCCTTCCCCTCCCCAACATATAATTTTTTGTTACTAAATAAAAGGTCCCTCCTGGTGGGGGACTGTTTTTTGTTACAAACTGTGTGTTTATTCACTGTTATATATTGGGGATACGATGTGTAAACCCTCACCGACCTGTGGGGTTGTGTGTTTGCTTAGGAGAGTAGGACAGTTTCTTGTAAATTGTTCTGGTCGCTATATATATGTGTGCTTAGCAAGTAGGGATGTCCGATATTATCGGCCTACCGATATTATCGGCCGATATCAGCATTAAAATGTGATATCGGAAAATATCTGTATCGGTTTAAATATTTTTTTTTACATTTCTATAACCTTTATTTACCCAGGCAAGCAAGTAAGAACAAATTCTGATTTTATTTATTGTCAAAAGTATGCATAATGTTGTGTTAATTCCACAACAAGAGATATGTAATGTTAATTACCTGAAATTATTCCATTTTGGGGGGGGGGGGGGAACCCTGCATATATCGATATCGGTTGATATCGGTTGATATCGGTATCGGAAATTAAGAGTTGGACAATATCGGTATATCGGTATCGGTAAAAAAGCCAATATCGAGCATCCCTATTAGCAAGGCCTGTGGCTATAGCACTCTGTCGAAATACTTGTCTTCGCTCATCATGAAGAAAACTGTGTTCTTCTTGCAATAGTAAGAGTGAGCTTTACCTTTTTTATCTGAGGGGGTTGTGTGTATTCTGTTACGTTTGGAAACATGGCATCGAGTCCACAACTTGGTTAGAGTGTTGCCTACAGAAGTACTCATATATGTAGCTTGTACCGAGGTCTTTGACCCTCTCTTTAAACGTCTGTGTTTTTCTTTAGACATAAACACGAGTGACGTGTTCGCACATGAGCCTAAAGCCTTGTATGTAAAACCTGTTTGCAAACAAGTTTATCGTCTGTGGCTGGCGTGCAGTTGGTTTAGCTTATCCTAGTGGATATACGCTTTTTCATGTAGCATGCTAGATAAACTGGTATCATCGCTGCTTGTTGTTTTCATCGTATCCGGGGTGTGGGGTCATGAGGGGGTGAACTGCTAAACCCCTCCTTCCCTTTTTTCTGATTGGTCAGGGGGTTGGACCTCCTGTCCTTCGGGCTTCCTGTCACGCTGTTGGGTCAGCGCGTCACAGGGTAGGGAGAGGGGGGTTAGGGAGGGAGTTCCCTGGTCCCACGCCATATTTGGGCAGGTGGGTCACAGAATTCCCCCCGCCATAGAGTATGTCACTGGGCGCGTTTCTATTGGTTGTGAGACTTCCATGAGTTATTTTCAGGCTCCATGTTGTGGACCGCTGTTATTGTCAAGTTTGGGTTATGCGGTGTGTGAGAACTTTGTTTTCTGCTCTGTTGCATATGTATTGAGCTTTTGGTCATGTAGCTCAATGTTACACATATATTTTCAATTATTACTCATGTGGGAGGTCTCTCTCCCTGTCTCCTCTCTTTTATACAGAGTAGGGTTTTTTAACAGGGGGGTTTTCCCTCAGACGCGTCATATGGGACCCTCTATAAATAAAGGTCATTCATTCTTTCTTTCTTTCTTTCTTTAATAGTTGTCATACAGAAGTACAGAATACTTTTGTACAAAATGCTTCTTACTGTTGCGCTCCAGAGACTGTGCATGACAAGATAAGTATGAAATAAAAACATATCTGTGTCTCTTGGCCAGCTTCCTGCCGCTCTCCCAGGCGGCTTGGAGGGAACATTATCTGGGTTCTTGTTAGAATTACCGTTGATGTGTTTTGGGTCTCGACGTGTACATAGTGCTGGCCCTGGGTGCTTCTGTGTGGAACCACGCATGGGCTGGCGCGCCTTGGTTGCTCATCATGGAAACAGCGTTTTTTATGGAGCAACTAGGATGGAGTTTTGTCTCTTCCGAGCACCAGTGTACTAGGTTAGTCTCGACGAATTCTCGTTCATCTCCGGGGGGAGATGACGGAATAGATCAAAGCATTGGCGGAGGGGTCTCACGCCCTTGGGGTGGGCCACCGGGCGCGGTGGTTTTATGTTCTGACCGTCTTGGTGGCGCCCTCTGTGATGTTTTATATCGACACGCGTACCTACCCCCCTCTTAGGACTGGGGATGGTGGCGTGATTAGGACACAGGACTGGTTCTGGTCGCGCCGGACCAGGTCAGTTAACCCGTTGTCCGCTGGAGCGCAGATCTGCTGTTCTGGTACCCTGAAGGACTTGTGCTTTTTCGGGGGGGAAATGCCGGGTTGGCCCGGGCGTTGCAGGGTTTGATGTTATGGAGGTGTTCGTGGTTATGTCACTGCGTGTTATCCTTCACTGTTGCTTGGTCCATATTGTGTTGTACCTTGCGCTGTGCTAAAGGAGCCTGGTCCTTCTCCATTCTTTTTTCGCCCCTCTCTTCTCCTGCTTTGCGGGGCTGGGAGGGGGCTGTTGAGGTGGTTCTTTTGTACCCCTCTGGCATCCCTGTGTACATCCCGGTCCGTCGGGCCCAGGTCCGGACTCGTTCTCGTCGACCTGTTGGCCTGGGTTAACCCCTTCTTGAGAACTGAAACACTTGTACTGCTGTATAGCCGGTGTATACCCGCAGTTGTGTTTCGGAGTTTTTTCTTGGGGGGGTTATAGGAACAACCGCCTCCTGTTAAACTAAACATAGGGAGGTGGTTGGTTTCCCGGTGTGTTGGTAGCGGAGTCGACTCTCGGGTTAGGCCGGGCTTGACCCTGTCTGCCTGCGAGTGTGCCCCCACACCTTTCATGACGTCTGCCAATCATGTCAGCCTTCTCTGCCTCGGCCTCTCTAGGGGGGCGGTTTTTTTGTGGAGGCTGCGACATGGTGCACAACATACCGAACGCCCCTTCTGCCGGGGAGCTGTTTTCAGCAGACCCCTTAGGCTCCTGTTTAGTCCGCAGTGCTCCGGGCACAGGTCGAGTTGTGCTTTTGACCTGTTGCCTGGATTGAGGGATCAACCTCTTTGGGGGTTGTCTCCCCGGTGCGCTGCCTGGTCCCACTGTGTTGTGGGGGTGTAGCCTCTTTGGAGTGCTTCAGGGCGGCGTGCTGTAGGGGGGAAGGGCCTGCTCTTGGATGGGCCCTGTCCAATACGCTGGCGATGTGGGGGGTGGTGTCACTAGTGACTGTCTGCTGGGGTCTCGATGCTGCGGCGTCGTTGGCCTCACCAGGCTCTGCACTTGGCCTTCTGCTCTGCCGCACCCAGACTATGGAATGCTCTCCCCATCCACCTGAGAGCACCACAATCCGTCGAGGCTTTTAAAAGGGGCCTAAAAACATTTCTTTTTAGCAAGGCTTTTGCCTGAATTTTTCTTTTACTTTTATTTTTACTTATATTCATTTTAATATTATTTTATTTTATTTTACTTTTATGTTCTTCCATTTAATTTTTATTCATTTTAATTGTTTTATTCATTTTAATTGTTTTATTCATTTAACTTTTTGTCTTTATCTCCTGTAGCACTCTGAGATTCTCGCGAATATAAAGTGCGGTACAAATTGAATCTATTATTATTATTATTATTATTATTATTATTATTATTATTATTATTATTATTATTATTATTATTATTATTATTATTATTATGAAGTATGGGGGAATACTTATGGGACCAATATAAAACCATTATATACCATATATACTACAGAAGAGGGCTGTAAGAATCACATAAAGTGAATTATCGAGAACACACAAACACATTATTTATTAAATCTAGAATAATTAAACTTGAAGACATGGTTAAGTTTCAAACAACCAACAGTAGGGGGGGTGTGCAACAACCAGGAAGGGAGTTGGGAATTGGCATAACGACTAACAGTGGGATGGGAAAGAAATCGGGAAAAAAAGGAGGGGGAAGAAAGATAGTAAAAAAAAAATTATAATCTGTTCTTGTTTAAACTGTGGATTGTTTGTTTCTTTGTATATTGTATAAAATAAATTATTATTTTGTGTAAATTAGGTTGTACGCCGACCATCAAGTAATACTTGTTTAGTTTAGGAATAAGGGGCAGGTAACTATAAGAATTATGGCCCATGGTATGGTATTTATGATTTTGTATGAAAAACTCTGATTGATGATTGGATTGTTTCCATGTGGCAAATAAAAACTCTGAATCTGATGTGCCTTTATGTATGCACCTGCTGATAACTGTGTCTTTGTTTTGTAAACTCGTCTTCGCTGTAAATGAGGGTAATCTCAGTGTCTCACAAGTTTAAATAAAGCTTTGAAATTTAAATGAAAGGAAATATAAAAGCAACAAGACGAAAACAATGCAGAACGGTATCTATGAGGCATGAAAATAGCTTGTTTTGTGAACATATACAGTCTCAGACGTTTCAGTGTTAAAAATACCTATTTATGTGCTTTTGACCTCATTTATGGAACACCCACCATCTTGCAAGGTGCCCACAGCAGCTTTAATCCTCAGTTAGATGTGCTTTGTTACCTTGTGACTTTGTGCTCTCTAATGTATTACCAGAAAATGCTGTTCTTATAAAGAGACACTTAATGAAATAATGGACCAACATCTTTAGCTGTAGCACTTTCCATTAAAACGCCATAGGCCTTTAGAGTATACTGTATGTCAGAATACTAGTGTTTTGCACTTATGAAGAAAGGACTCTCCACAGTGGCATATTTTAAATTGACCCAAAATGATTGGGTTTATTCTTTTTTTTTATCCACTTTTTCTCCTCCTGTTATTCTGTGTTTTTCTCCCATCCCAATTTAGTCGTTATGCCAATTCTCCCCTCCCCTTCCTGGTCGTTGCTCGCATGTGCCCCCCACTGGTCGGTCTAGGGAGCCCTGAAATCTATCAGATGCTTCCTCCAAGACATAGGAGACAGGCAGCAGCATCTTTTCACCTGCCAGCGCGGACTCTCATTGGCGAGGTGTAACGTGTGGGAGGTCACACTACCCTCGCCATCTCCCCCCCTCGCTGTGCAGGTGCCCTGACCGACCTGTAAGAGTCGATGTTTACAACGACCAGAATACCACCCCACCGGCTTCCCTCCCGCTGACTCTGCCAATTGAGCCAGTATGACGGCCGGCCAAGCCGGAGGCAACGCTGACAGCCGGATTCGATACCAGTGTCTCTCGCGTTGGTGACAAACGCTTAGTCCGCTGCGCCACCCAGCCGCTTGGGTTTATTCTTAACCTCTTAAGCCCTAGCTATATTTTCAGAAGATTTGCCTAAAAGTACATACCCAAGTAAATGGAAGATTGCTCCACTTCTACAAGGTCAATTAGCATGTTCTAGATAGGGACATCTATGGACCTCAGGGAATGTATTCACAGGGTTTAGAAATATTGTGTCTGTTACTATGCTTGAGTAAATTGTAATGAACGAAAGGAGAATATAAAAAAAAATACATCTTTGACGGTGAATAACACCATTCATTGACCAGACCAATAGCGTTCAGGTTTGTTCAACCCATGAGATATAATTACAAAAATAACGTCAGAATCTTTGGCAAAGAATATTTTCTGGCTGGCATGAGCTGGGTAGTGTAGTTTTATGAAATTTCGATGTCCATTGAAAGCCCTCGGTCTCCTCTGTTTTAGGACTACAACGCTTTCATGACACGTTATTCCCTTGTGTCTAATTCATCAATCATAAAATCATTGGTAAATCATTTGATAGGGTTAGGGTCTTCACTCTTGGCTACATTTGAGAAAGAAAAATGCAACATTAATTAATACAGAGTGTATAGGATTAAATAAACCATATCCTCCCAGTAGGATCTTAGTTTGCCTGCATGGGCCTCCACACTTCTGGCAGATTTCTAACTAGGACCCTATCTCCAGGCTGCAGTTCTTGGCCATGAGCTTTCCTGTCGTAATGCAGTTTTCCTTTAGCAGCCTATTTTGTTGCTGTGCTGCTGGCAATGGAGTATGCCTCCTCCATCGTCCTCTGTTGCCATCTGGATGCATTATCTTTATAGCTCTCCTGTTCACTGTGGGAATTAAGGTTGTAAAGGAGGTCAGTCGGGAAGGGAGAGGAAGAGTTCAGTGTCATCGGCATAGCAGTGGTATGATAAGACATGAGAAGTGATAATATTACCCAGATTAGAGAGAGAAGAGGAGGGGTGCAAGGGCCGAGCCCTGGGGGACAACCGTCTGTAGGGGGCATTTGTTCAGGACATTGAAATCTTCCCTGATACGTGGACCAGCACCAATTCTTTCTAGTGGGAACCCTGATGGTGGCGGTGAGGGTTTATGTGGTGTCATGCTTGCTGCCCAGTATAAACTGAACCTCTATCCAGCCAGTGAACAGGATTTCAGTTATATTGGCAGCAAGTTCAGTCAGCTCTCCAGGACCCAGAAACTCTTCAATGGAGTGTACGATAGTGTAGTGGGAGATTCAGATTCAGATTAAGATTCCTCCTATATTAATTAATGATGCTGGCCTGGGCTCCGGTGTCCCACGGTGCTTCCACAGTGATGTTTACAATCAATCAATCAATCAATCAATCAATCAATCAATCAATCAATCAATCAATCAATCAATCAATCAATCAATCAATCAATCAATCAATCAATCAATCAATCAATCAATCAATGTTGTCCAACACACAGCTGACGAGACATTGCTTCCCAATGAGGTTGTTTATTTGGGGGCTGTCTTGGAATCTGTACTGGAGGACTATGGTGGTTGCTGGTTGATGTGTGTGTACTGGGGGTAAGTGGTCACTGGAGGCTCTGGTTGTGACTGAGAACAGGTGACCATGGGTTGCTGTTGGTACTCTCTCAACATTTTTGTTTCCCATCATCTGTCTTGGCCTTCTGCAACCACGTGACACATGTCTCTCCACAGCTAAAGCAGTGATTTCACTGCTCACAACTCTGTGCCTCTTGGCACACTATAAAGCCTCTGGATCTCTGCCTAATTTGCCCACTGTATCTGCCTCTGGGTGCAGGTTGGGGGTGTGCTCTCGTCTCAGTCGCTGTTAGGGCATGATGGCTCCATACCTTTTTCATCTCCCCAACTTCAGCCTTCAGATCTTCCATCTGGTGAGTGACAGCTCTGCTCTCAGATTCTCTCAGGTTCTGAGGCGGCTCACTGGAACTAGATGTGAGGGTGGTGGGAAACTCAACACGAGCTGACACAACTTTTTGGGCTTGGGGTGAGGAGGGGCGGAGCGCACCACTGTGAAAGAAGGGTGTGCTGCATTTACAACACAAGACAAAATGAGAGCAATGTGGCAGAATCGTTTAATCTTGATTATCTTGTTTTCATGACCGTGGGAAGCCAAAATCATGATTGAAATTGAAACTCGATTAATCGCCCAGCCCTACTTTAGAGTGTCCCTTCCAGAGCCCTGCCTCCCTCTGATGAATTAGGCTAGTATATGACAACTTATCCTTCTGTTCAATCTGTCCATCGTCCCTGAAATCTCTTCGGAGAGTGACCACAGGCACTGGCAGGGCATGTGGTGATGTGTGCCGTACCCCTGGTGAACTGTGGTTAAGGGTTAATGGTTAAGGGGTGTGAGTCTGTCACTGAGTCCCCTCATCTTTTTCTCCAAGCCTCTTAGTGACTGCTCCTGGGACTGCTGTAAGAGGACATACCGCTCCTTGAGGTCAGATAGGTGTTTTTGGTCTGTATTTACCTCTCTCTGTGCTCTTTCAGGTAGTCACATACCCATTTGTATGTTCTCCCCGTGCTCGCAAGGGTTTCCCCCCCGATAAGATAAACCCAATGGAAAAACATGCACAACAGATCGCTACCGCTGTCGCATCCCTGACAAAGACGGACAGGAGCAATTGGATTGGTCCCCGGGGTGCAGCCCCTATCTGCTCCCGGCTGCCCTTGGGGGGAAGGACGATGGGATGGGTCAAGTGCCTGAGGCTGCGGTTACACTAGGGCTGTGTATTGGCAGGCAAGTAAGAGTTAAGTTAGACGTCGTTTTGTATCGTCTATTATATACATGTAGTACAATGCCAAAGCAGTAGGTGGCGATGTAGTTCAAACATGAAGGCCATTTTCAACCAATCAGAAAGGTTAAACGAGTCAGTCCACATCCTGCTCAAAATCTCAAAAGCCACCATCTTTATACCTTGCATGAGCCATTTAGCCACATAGCATTTATAAGAGATATTCCTTTATTGATCCCCTTGGGGAAATTCAGGCATCATAGCAGCATGGGGGAAGGGGGGGGGGGGGTACAGGTAGTAAACAACATAAGCAGTGTAAACAAATAGGTCAATATAATTTACTATCTAACTAACTGAAAAATATATTCACAGTATTCACAATGTCATAAGGTGCAGTATGCATAAGGTAGTGTTATAATTTACTATCTACTGAAATATACATTATTCACAGTATCACAGTATCCACTGAAATATACATTATTCACAGTATCACAGTATCCACATAAGGTGCAGTATGCCTAAGGTAGTGTTATTGTCCTTTTTGGGTTCCTATTAGTCCTAGGTCAATGTCTGGCAGCAGTCGCTGCCCCCTGTTGTGGAGCCTGGAGGCCGCTAGTTGCTGCCCACTGTTGTGGAGCCTGATGGCCGCTGGTATGAAGGACTGTCCGAGGCGGTTAGTTGAGTGTCGGGGGGTATGAGTCCAGTGTGCGATCCAAGAGGGGAGCCCGGTGAGCTATAGCTCCCCTAGATCAGACATCAGCTCCCCTGGGGGTCTCTAAAGCTCCCCTGGGAGCTGTATCATCATCGTGTATAATAATAAACGTATGCTATTTTGGATGTATGATTAATTATTTGCGTGTAGTGGCTACTTACTGGGACACAATTCACGGCATTCTAGCCTTTTGTGGTGTTTACTACATCTCCCATGACCCTTAGCGGGGGATGACGTAGTTAAAGAGAGACAGTGAAAGTTGAATGGGTGTTGTTTGCGCGACAGTAGAGTGCGTAATAAACTAGCGTTTTTGCATCGGAGCACGACTCCGTCTACGCTATCATTACTGCATTCCTACATTTGTGACCCTTGGACGTATTTTGGAGATTATATCGAACATGTCAACTGAACAACAGAACGCAGATCGCAGAACTCAAGCTGCGCAGAGTGCCAACGCTTGGTTCGCGCAAGCCGAAGCCCAATTCACTCTCAGGAATATTACCGCGGATGCCACCAAGTACTACTATGTGGTAGCAGCCCTTACGAATTCAACGGCAGCGAGAGTGGTGAGTTTGCTGGAAAACCCACCTACACATGACAAATATGTGACTATAAAAACACGCTCTGAGTTTTTTTCCGCTGAGAGGCGCGCCGCGCACCCCCCCCCCCCCCCCCCACGGGGCTCACCCAAAGATGATGCTATGGATCGCACGCTGTATGAGCCTGTGGCTGAACGAGCTTCTCATCTTGACTAACTCGTCGTAGAGGGGGTGGTAGGGGTTCTCCATGATGGCAGCCAGCTTCCTTCTCATCCCCCTCTCTGCCATCACCTCTAGTCTAGGTAGGGGCTGTCATCTTTTATTTTTCAGCAAGAAATAAAGTGCAATAAACTAAAACGGATACATTCACTGTGTGTTCTGCCTCATTTGTTGATGATATGTTGATGAAACAAAACTAACATCAACACAATTGACCACCAAGAGCGGAGTTTAGTCTCACAAAAATATCGCCAATTTTGTTAGCTTACGTGCTAACGTGATTGAGATATGCCAGTATAACAGTATAGCATTGTGGCTAGCAGCGAAGTAACGTTAATGCTAGCAGAATGAATGGATGTAAACGTTATTTAACAGATTGCAGAATGGGTACAATACAATACGGCTCAATACAAACAATTGTTAAGGGAATGCAGACTGTTGTAGCTTGTTATATTAATCAGCGTCCCCAGAGCGATAGTTCAACTTGACTAACAGGATCTGAAAGTAACGAGCGACGCTAGCCAGCCAGCACCTGTGAAAACGAATGCCAAACTGATGATATCAGATGTTGATATCAGTAGCTAGATAACATTAGACAACGCCTCATGTATTAAACAAAAGGAATAGATGACTGGGCCATTTTGTTTAATGCTTGTTATGTTGAAAGAGGAGCTCTGAGCTGCTCATGCAGTCGACTCTTGCGTGGTAAGGGTTTGTTGACATGACATGGGTCTGGGAGGGGGAGAATTTGGCGTCGGTCTCTACTGCGCATGGGCATTGGGCAGAACGGCTCCGTATTCGGCTCGCGCAAATTACATGGCACCATTGTCAGCGAGTTTCAGCAAGTTTCCAAAAACGAAAACACCTTTTCAGCGTTCCCGCTAGGTAAACGCGTTTTCCTGCCAAAACTGCGTTTCTTTTTAACTTGGACATGCAAACATAATCATTCAGCAACAAAACGTTGCTGTTTTAGCCCAGTGTAACCATGGCCTCAATCGCATCGGCGACCCAACACATTTTTTTTTATGTGTGTGTGTTCCTGTGTGTGTGCCGCCCATCGCATGTGTGTGTCACTGCATGCCGAATAAAGACTTATTCAAAGTCCAGTTATTATCATTATACCCAGTATAACTCCCAGATGACTCCCAGTTTCATCTCAGCCATCCTGATGAGAGCCCATCTATTTTTACCGGAGAACCCCCCCCCCCCCCCCCCCGCCCCAATAGGACATTTCAGGTACTGGCAGACTTGACCTAGCTGTTCCAGCTTCAAGAGGATGCCACTAACATATTACCTGTCTGCCTCTCCTCTTACCGCTCATGATGGCTAATGATTAATTTTAATTCATTCAATCTTTATTTCAACTCAAAATAATGACTTTTTGATGACTCTGGGTTTGTCTCTGATGAAGTGATTCGTCTGTTGCCTTGCCAAAAATATATTGCACTTATGAAGAAAGGACTCTCCACAGTGACATGTTTTTTTAATTATGATATGGTTTAATTCTGAAATAATAAATGAAAGACAAACATTAGTTGGCTTGTCCTCAGTTGCTGCATGGAATAACTGCCTACTGAAGAACTGAGCAAACCCCACAGCTTATACCCAACAACAGGTTGTCCCACAGCTTATACCCAACAACAGGTTGTCCCACATCTTATACCTAACAGGTTGTCCCACAGTTTATACCTAACAGGTTGTCCCACAGCTTATACCCAACAGGTTGTCCCACAGATTATACCCTACAGGTTGTCCCACAGTTTATACCTAACAGGTTGTCCCACAGCTTATACCTAACAGGTTGTCCCACAGTTTATACCTAACAGGTTGTCCCACAGCTTATACCTAACAGGTTGTCCCACAGCTTATACCCAACAGGTTGCCCCACAGCTTATACCTAACAGGTTGTCCCACAGCTTATACCCAACAGGTTGCCCCACAGCTTATACCTAACAGGTTGTCCCACAGCTTATACCCAACAGGTTGCCCGACAGTTATACCCAACAGGTTGCCACACAGTTTATACCCAACATGATGCCCCACAGCTTATATACCCAACAGGTTGCCTGTGGCAACACTCAGATCATTCAAGTCAAGTGTTCTTTTATTAATCCCCTTGGGGAAATGCAGGTGTCATAACAGCATGGGGAAGGGTAGGTACAGGGATAAGAGGTAATAAACATAGAAGGTAATGAACATAGTGATAGAACACACATATGATAATGACAAGTGATAATAGTGATATAGTAGTTGAATGACAGGATTCAATCAGTGCATGAGTAGTAATATTGATGATACATGGTCCAAACCGTAGTAGCATACTGTGCCAGAGTCTGTGCAGTGTTTAGTATTTAGAGGCAGACAGTCCTAACAGTTCTCAAGTTCTCCAGATATTATATATAAAAATGTATCTGGGGTATCTATAAACAAACAGAATATAAATGGTAAATGGTACAGTTATATAGCGCTTTTATCCAACGTTAATGTTCCTCACATTCACCCATTCACTCACCAATGGCGGAGGCAACCATGCAAGGTGCCAACCTGCTCATCGGAAGCAATTAAGGTTTAAGTGTCTTGCTCAAGGACACGACAAGCTGCCTGCGAGGAGCGGGAATCAAACCAGGAACCTTCTGATTACCAGATGTTTGCTCTACCTCCTGAGCCGCTGTCGCCACTGTCAATATATAGAAATGCACATAAATAATAAATAAAGAATACACATATAACACACATAACATAGATAACTGCATAGATTAATGAACTGTGTCTTCTAACTCACCAAGGCCTCCAAACAGAATAATGCCAATATGTGACCGCGACCAGTGCTCGTGACCACATGGCAGGCACGATCGGAAAAAAATATTCATATTATCACAGTTTGAATGTTTAAGAACATATTTACTATAAAAGCTAACAGTTATAGTATATCTAATAGTAAAATTTCTTTGTAAAATCTTTTTGTTTCAGTGTGACTTTTCTTATTGCGTGTTGGAGTTAAATTTGCATGCGAATCAAGACGAGTGCTTTCGTTGGCCGCCACCGGCGTGTGCTCTGAGTTTCGAGCAACGCCCATAAATAACACACATGGCCTCTGTTGACATTATTGTTGAGCTGCTTGTCACAATGGACCCCCAGACACTCGCCGCAGTTCTAAACAAACTTCTGGCCTCTGGAACAGCAATTGTTCCATCGGATTTAATGAACGAGTAGATATTGGACTTTGTTAATCGTGTCGATGACTCTGCCTCAGAGGTTTCCCAGAAGACTCAGATGGAGATCTGATAAACAGCTGTTCTGAAGTGGAGGAGGACGACTCCGTAAGCGGGGCCGTTGCACTGGGCTATTCAATGGAATCAACCATGAGATCGGTTGAAGATATGGCTGCTCTAACAGTGGACAATGACAGCGATGTAAAAAAGTTTGATTGCAAATGCCAGTAGAAAAGATAATTCTGAACGGCAGGCGTTGTCTTGTACCAAAAAACTGTCTGAAGAATTTATCTACAAAAGCAGGATGGACACAGCATCACTGACACCAAGAGAAGGGGACATGTGTCTTTTAGCGATCATTCAAACATGCATATGAATGATTCATAGATGACCGAGGGGACCAAGAAAGTGAACAGAAAACGACATACAGAGTCTGATTTCTTTATGGGTAAGTTGTTGACGTGTTTATATAAAGTGGTGCTTGATTATCTATTGTATTTTAAGTGTGTATTTAGAATGTGTGTGTGGTACAGCCCTGTTGGACAGTGAATAGTAGCATTCAAACATCGTTACTGTCACCACATTTACACATCCTTTGGACTTTTCATTCGAGGGAATGCAGGAGTTCAGAGTGGGATTGTTAAGTGTATCATGTGTGGAGGGGTGGGTGTGTGTGTGTGTGTGTGTACGTACGTGGGGGGTAGAGGAGTGGGGGTGTTGTGTGTGTGTGTCAAATCTAAAATAGACTTCAGCATAATTGCCTAATTCATATTATTTGTTATTTTTGTTTAGGATCAACATAGGACTTCTCAAACACCTTAGGAAACACTACAAGACGAATGGCCTGGTACCATGTGAGAGGAAGAAACTGTCATGTCCCCTGTCTTCTAGTTCTCATTGTCTGTGTGTGAGTATATGTGGCAATTACCGGATTGGAACCTGGTGTGGAGTCAGATCCCAAGCATCCACGGTTGCCAGCTATGAACTAATCATCCATCTACAAATACCCAACTCAGACTCCAAGACTTTGCCAGATTGTAGATTCTGCTAACCCAGTCAGTGTCTATGTTCTTGCTTCTCCTGATATCAATAAATCAATCAAACTTTAATACAGACTCATGGTCCAGATAAAACAAATAAAACATACACAACCTTTATAAAATTACACACAACAGGCAAAAATAACGTCACTTAAAATACACATCAACGTCCCACTAATAGACCTGTGCCAATGTCCCCACATCGATAAGTGGTAACATGTGGCACTGAGCCTAATGTCTGTTAAAACCAGAATGATCTAATTTCCAGAGTCATTTAGCCGACAGATGAATTTATACGATTTCTTAAAACAGCTTGGAAGGTATTGACACGTGCAGCCACAAACATTTCACTTGCACTACACCATCTAGGTCTTTTGAGTAATATTCTCATGGCATCATTATAAGCTACCTGAAGCCACAAGTGTGCAGTATAAACAGGGCCAGATTAACGACCGGGGAGTTTGGGCCGTGGCCCGTGGGCTTCTAGTGACGAGGGGCCTCCAAATTATTTTTTATTTATTTTTTAATTTTTTATTATTGTTATTTTTTTTAATATTTTGGAGATCGATGTCATACTGTGACACTGAAATGAAAAAATATTTCATCAACAAAAATATTTAATCAACAAAAATATTTCATCAACTAAAATATACAGTACGTCACACCCCGTGCCTCTCCCTGCCGTCTGCAAGTGACTAATCTTGAGTTTTCCGACCCCCAGTAAGCTAACCATGGATAAATCCAAAAAAAGGAAAGTCTGAGGAAAATAGAGGGTTTAATTCAGCGTGGACAGATTAATTTGCTTTCACGACTAACAATGCAGGCTTACCTGTAGCCTATGCCTGATATGTGGTGCGAAATTTGCGAACAACGATTACTGTCATTTTGATTACTGTAGTTTGCCTGGTATGTAGCCTTGGTTAGTGGCTGCCCCACCAATGTTTTACATATAAAAAAACGCCACTGTGCGTGCTTGCACGTGTATGTGTGTGTCGGGGCCTCCACAAGAGTCTGGCCCAGAGGCCTCTGAATTCCTAATCTGGCCTTGAGTATAAAGTGGTGTGCAATAGGGAGGTGTAGTGGTTACGTCATTGTTGTTTCCGGCCGGTCCACCTCACTTGAAATCGCAATGTATTTCCCCATTGCCCATTTCCACGGTAGAGTAGCAGCCAGCCGAGGCCGCATCGACAAAAGATAGTGGGTCTGCTAGGGAGGGGAGTTAATATCAACAGAGAAGCCGTTGCCATGGGGAAGAGATATAGAGACGGAGAAATTTGGGTTGTAGGTCAGGAGACGTAGCAGTTACTATGGGCGGTCAGCCGTTGCTAATGGTTTATAGCTGTGAGTTTCTTCCGGTGTAAGTTAGACAAAAAAAACGAAGCTGAGACGTATAGACGTGGACAGAGAGACAGAGCACTGGCTGGAGGGTGGGGGAGGGGCCTCCTCCCCCCTCCTAGGCCTCGAGGGGGCTAGCTTCGGTTACAGGAAAGGTTTTTTGGCTAACGACGAGGCCTCAACTACCATCGGACTAATAGCAGAAGAGAGGGTAGAATAATGAATTAAGACGTTTTCAAGGACCTTTTCAGAACAGTTTTTTATTTTGAGAATAAACATAACATTCAGGAGAGGTATCCTGTTTCCAGTGTCTCGTTAATAATTTTTGAGACTAATGTATCCACGGGGTAGGAGATATCGTGTATCAGCTAGAGCAGCGTTTCCCAAACTTAGGGTTTGGGAAACGGGTTTTTATTGGGTCGCCAATAATTTTTTCTTTTATTTTTTACATATAAAAAAGCTGTAGATGTATTGATTCAGTTTGGCACCACATACTTATGTGAATCTGGGTTTTCTACTCTAGCATACCTGAAAAACAAATACAGAAACAGACTAAATGCTCAGCATGACCTCAGAATAGCACTTTCAAAAACCAAGCCCAGAATAGATCTGCAACCAGCCACATACCTATCATTAGATTTCATTGTGCCATAGATGAAATACCCCTTCTAGCATGATGTCAGGTCAGTAGAATTTTTAAATAAGTCAGTACAAATGTATCAGAATGTGGCTAAATGTTGGGGTTTAAGGTTGAGGGACGGAGGGATGGAGGGAGGGGGTAAGAAATGGAGAGTTGAAAAAGGGGTGAGAAATGGAAAGGAGTGTAGGACATGTTTGTTCATTTAAAAGTGTTACAAAATTGTATGTACATATGTTATGAGGTGGTGATCCAACTTAACATTACACTCTGATTATTGCTGTGATGTACTTTTATAATTAAATAAATACATTTCATATACATTTAAAATTCATGGTTTGTTGTGTTCTTTATCAGTAGTATAAATGTATGTTATGGCAATTCATGATGTATTTTTGTAAGTTTGGGTCCCGGGGAAACACCAAATTTCTCTGTTGGGTCTCGAGCTGAAAAAGTTTGGGAAACCCTGAGCTAGAGAATGAGTAGAGATAAACACAACGCAGAAAACTTCACGGAACCACAGGTGACGAGGTGATACTGGCTGATCATCGAGAAATCCAACAACACCTAGTATACCTGACTGCCAATGTGTGTAAAAATGCAGCCAAACTTTAGATAGGATTTTCTCTGTTCTGAGACTTGAGGTTTAACTAGATTCAAATAAGCATATCTTCTTCAAATATTTCATGTATGTCACATCATTTGAAAGCTTACATTCTCTACTTTCATAATCTGTAAAAATCTGAAAAATTACAGAGGGTGACTTGTGTCAATCTGCTGGGCTCAGTAATAAAAATGCACATAAATAAGAAAATAAAATAAGATGATAGATTTTTTCTATAGTTATTTGTACAACATATGTAACATTGTACATGTGTACCACAAACTAATACATATCAAACTCAAATAGACATTTTACAAAGTGCACATTGCTTCAAAAACAAGAACCGCCTCAAATGGAACTACCAATGATAAATCAGCATGATTAATTCAAGCATTCTGGGAAATGGTCCAAGATGTATTTGCCAGTAACCATCAGCCAGCAAGCTAACGACTATTTTGTGCAATGTGTAATATGTCCGCAGTTTGACTGTCCTTCATGTCTACATTTTGAGCAAATACATTATAGAATTTACTCCTATGTGTACTTTGTGATTTAAACTGTCAGAGTAACCTCTGTGGAAATGTTTGTACAGCAAACTTGAAAGGCAATAACTACTGGTATATAGACTGGTATATAGAGATTTCAAACGAATGTAAAGTAGTAAGAAAGCTTAAATGAAATTATCTTCATGTGTTCAGTAGGCAGGCCCATTTCTTGCTGTATGCAAACCATGCGTTGCATAAAGCGACCACACTGTGTGCCCTTACGTTTTTGTTTACATGCCCTCATGTGTTGATCTATGGAAGCACCTATACATTTTAAGCTGGTTACATTTATATTGTTGTGATGCAATTGTGGTGATAGTTTCACCTACAGTACGCATGGACCCACGTGGTTCTCCTTTCCTCTGATATATTCTTTCCTTGGAAATCAAATACACCACTTCATTGTTTAGAGAGAGCCAATATTAACACTTTGAGTGCCAGCCACGCAGAGCGCTAAAGGGCTCTGTATGCCAGCGTCCACTTCAATGATAGAGCTCTCATATTTGCAAACGCATAAACTATGTCTTAAATTATGTGTCTAATCTGGCAGTCAACATTGTCGAAACGGATTGTTTTTTAATCGGTTTTATACTTTTATACCATTTTGAAAAATGGTTTCAGGAAAATATAAAGATTCTGTGATAAACGCCCTTTACTGGAATATTCTGGAATACACAAAAAACCTTGTCATTTTTCGGCCTATTTATGAATCGTTTTCAAATAAACGCTAGACTATCGATAGTATATGTGTACTTATGTACGCTATATAAGCAGGCTTAAAAATCGAATCTCTTATTTCCTGATGGCACACACACACACACACACACACACACACACACACACACACACACACACACACACACACACACACACACACACACACACACACACACACACACACACACACACACACACACACACACACACACACACACACACACACACACACACACACACACACACACACACACACACATATGGCACACGCTGATATCTCTGTGAAAAAAGTTCTGATTATCCTAAGACTGGTAAAATAGATTCCTTACCTCAGATCAGATGTTCTCCAAAAAGATTATTCCAATTCCTGATCGCCATTCCAAATATCGATCGCGTTTATTGATCCAACGCTGGATACTGGAAATATGTATTCCACGCTGTTTTGGGGCTCGGAAATGAATCTGATCCTCTCGGGTGGCTTGCCCGAGAAGTAAAATGAGGAAGCTGGATTCCCCCCCCATGTGTTTCATTCAGTCTAATCCAATGGGGTGCAGTACAACAGGGAGAGACGATAGGGGGCGGTATTTTCCCAATGGAGCTCAGAGAGAGTTTGCAGCACTAACGTGAGACTAGATTGATGATATATGACTTCAAATCGCTAATAAAAAAATGCAAGATTTATCATCGCTGGCACTCAACGGTTGGCATGAACTAACGATAAATCTCGTCGCTGGCACTCAAAGTGTTAAAGGACAGTGGCCAGTGTTCTCTGACTGTCAACATCAAGCCTATGAAAAGACCAAAACCTACAATGCATTTCTTCTACTCTCAATACTTCTACTATTCTCGCCTACCGCTCTCAACTAGGAAGTTCCCATTTTGTGCTAAAATCATTAAATACCATTCAAAAACATATTTCCGGTTTTAAATACCATAATGTATCATCATGGAAAAGGGGGCATTGTAGTTATAACAGTAGTTTAATTGACTTCTAAAGGCAACCGGCTCGGCGTAGTCCCTCATCGTTCACATTGTGAATGAAATTGTACACGAAAAAGTACATTACCCATGTTCATCGCAACAATGAGTATTGTTTTATTTGTATTAGGGGTGCAATGATACACAAAAACCAGGGTTCGGTATGTACCTCTGTTTTGAAGTCAGTTCACGGTTAATTTCGGTACAGTGGGGGAAAGTTTGTTCCACTCGGGGGTGAAGTAGTGTGTAGTTAAGTAGGGCTGTCAATGAATATTCTATATTCAAATGAATAATCCACTTGTAAAAAAAAAAGAAAAAAACATTCGATTGTAAAATTAATAATAATAATAATGAATTACATTTATATAGCGCTTGTCTAGACACTCAAAGCGCTCCCCACAATGTAGCACCCAACCTTGGGCTATGCAGGCTCAATGGCTGCCATACTGTACACTGGCACCAGGCACACATCACACTACACAATGGCTGAACGGCTCAGGGGACAGGGATTGATATCAGCCAATTAACACATTGGGCACCATGCATTGTACCCATCATTGGGTCCAGTCTGCCACCGCTGTAACCCTAGGGAGATGTTTACCTTCTTTGCAGGGCTATAACTTTTTAAATATTGTAGCTATATCGATATTACTATGACCCATTCAACATCGGGTATCTATCGTTCCGGATGTGGGAACGTTCGATTTTTTTAATTCATACATTGTTGTGTTAATACCGTCGAGAATATAAGTATGTTTTTAAGCTTTTCTGCTGTAATTCCAAAAACGCGAGTTATAGGCCCTGAAGCATATGATAGATTATCGATTGGCGTTTCTTTCCTATACATGCTATATTAAAAAATTCAAATGTATATGATCGGTATACATTATGCTTCATCATGCGTGAAGGAAAGGGGGGGGGGGGTCGTTTATAATTCCTTGATCGTCAGTAACGGCTTTATTTAGTATGGGTTGATACATTGATCAGATGGATTGCAAACAAAGAAATGGATAATCAAGCTGAAAATAACTTTAGATTCCTCTTACCCTTTGCGATGAGACCGGAAATATTCCAATTATTTGACGTCGATCTGCTAGATCCATTTCCCGTTTGTATGACGCAATAAACGCCGAAATCATAAAGATTATTGCGTTTAGAAAGCGATCCCATGGACTCAAGTGTTTGTCTGGACCCACGTAACAAGATAGTACTGCCGGAGGGATTTCCTCGATGCACCAGCGGCACTTCCGGTTTGGTGTGGAGTGTAACTTGCCCAATCATCCACCAGGCGGCGGTATTGAGGCGTTGCAATATCAGACAGGGTGCCGCTGCAGTCCCGCATGAATGCCATGGCGAAAAAATGAAATATTGATCCCAACAACAAATTATCACGTTGTTGGCGTTCAACGCATGGCGGGCAATAACGAATTATGACGTTGTTGGCGACCAATGTGTTAAGGAGAAGGGATGAATCGGTGGCCTTGATGTCAGCGACCTGATTGGGAATTTGGCTAGGAACGTCGGGGAACCCCCTACTCTTACCCCTACCCCCTACTCTAATAAGCGCCCTGGGTTCTTTAACGACCAAATTCAGTCAGGACCCCTGTTTAGTGTGTCATTCTAAGGAATATTTTTTTACAATCCGAATATTAGATTGTAAAAAAAACAGCCCCCTCTCAAATTCTCGTGTGGGTCTGAATGAGCTGCATGACGGATAGGAGACACACAATGTCACTTTCATTGAGCTGAAGAACGTGCCAGTAGTAAGTAATAACAACAACAACAATTGGCGTGATGGCAGATAATTCAGAACAAGGATTAAATAAGTGTATACTTCTTCCTACTCCTTTTCGAACATGTAGATTGAGTTGTGTTTTGCTTTTGTTATTGTTTGTTTGTATTCATTGCATGTTCGAAATAAAGATATCAAATCAAATCAAATAGACAGTACTGCTACATCTATACATTTATGACATATCAGATTTGCAAATACAGTACTGTTTGTGATACAAAAGTGTCCAGAAAAGGAGTGTATATACATTTGGCGTAGAAACTGTACATTGGAGGTTGGTTGGGTGGGGTGGGGTAGGGTGGGTTGGGTGAGGGCTGTACATTGGAGGTGGGGGGGGGGGGGGGGTGGGTAGGGGACACACACACATTTTACACTGTGCATTGGAATATTGACAAAGCCTTACTTGGTCATTTACTGTACAACTAGGTTAGGACATTTGTAGGGGCCAGTTTCGAATTGCAGTCTCACGTAGGTGTTTTTTGAGAGTGTTTTTGAAAGTGGGTAGCGATTCACATTCCTTTACAGCTTTAGGTAGGGCGTTCCACATTGATGTGGCATAATTGCGAAACGTGTTTAGTCCCTTGTTTGAGCCGAATCTGGGTTTTACATGATTTGTGGAGCTCCCTCTGGTGTTGTGATCGTGGTATTCACTGACCTTTGGGAAGTATTTTGACATGTACATGGGTACCTTGGTCGCGTAGTGTATCTTGTAGACCAGGCCCATTGCAAGTTGCTGTACTCTGTCGTCTACTCTAAGCCATCCTAGGTTGTCAAAGTGGGCAGGGGTGAGGTGGGTTCTAGGAGTCAGGTCAAGTAGTAGTCTGACTAGCTTGTTTTGAGATGTTTGTAATTTGTTTTTTAGTGCCTTTGAGGTGCTTTGGTACCATGAGGTGCAAGCATAGTCGTAGTACCCTTGAATGAGTGCTCCTGCTAGAGTCTTCAGGGTATTCTTGTTTACCAGAGAGGAGATCCGGTACAAGAATCGCGTTCGTTGGTTGACTTTTTTTATTACATTGGATGCCATTTTGTCACAGGAAAGATTAGCCTCTAGGATGGAACCCAGGTAGGTAATTTCATCTTTCCTTGTGATAATATTGTCACCCACTGTAACCGAGAAGCCGTCGGTCTTGCTGAGTTTGTTATTTGAACCGAAGAGAATGGACTCTGTTTTGCCCATGTGTAATGATAGTTTGTTGTCGGCGAGCCATATGCAGATTTTGCCTAGTTCCGAGCTGAGGGCTTTTTCAACCTGTAACTTGTTCTTGTTTACATCAGGGTCCCACTGTCTGGAAATATAGTACAATTATTGAAGGCCCCTCACAACCAACTTGTGCACATGCCCTAGGCTGCCAAAGATAAAAACTAGGAGTTTACATCTGTAGCCTAGCTGTGAGATCCAATGTAATAAAAAAAAGTCTGCTACGTCTTGCTATGTTGTGTTTCAATACAGTGGGTACAATACAGTACAGCTCAATACACACAATTGTTAAGGGGATGCAGACCAGAGAAAGACTTTCGTCTTGTTTACATCAGGGTCCCCCATTTTCAATTAATCATGACACTGCGGTGGCCAGGAGCGCGCAACAAGATGGTATACAATGGTATATGATTTATGAATAGTATATTCCACTATAGCAGTATATGGTGTGCTGTACATTTGAATCTAATCTAATTTTGAGAGTGCAAATGTAACAGTAAAGTGCAATAGTGATATACAATAAACAGGTGATTAAACTGTGTAAAATATATAAATTAGTACTACTGAGTAATAGTGCTAATCACTACTCAGATGTATGTATAGAGTTGTAGTATAATACAGTGATACTCACTTTGGTTGAATGGAATCATTGACACAGATACCATCCAAATAGTAGTTATCTTGACTTTAATGTGGGTCTACAGTAACTTAAAAACACATGAACACACAGTGCACTCGCTCGCACCATAGGTCACTTTAAACACAAAGGACACTTTAAGAAAATAACTTGTTGTGATTAATGCATAATATAGTTAGTAATAGCAATTATAGCATAGGGGCATAGCAGTAAAACTATATATTGTACATAGGACCCAGTGCCTTTAAGTAGTAGCTCAAAACCCCACTCTGTAGCTGATGGCGATGGAGTGGAAATGGTCTCCAGTTTGACAGGTATCTGCAACATAAAAAGAAAATAGCCATTAGAGAAGAGAACTGGGTATGGAAAATGATATAGATATAAAGAAGACACTATGGTAGTAAGTCATACTGGCCAGCAGCGTAACTAGTAAGAGTAGGTAAGAGATATGTACAGATATAGATAGTATTAATATGTACAGTGATACAGGTATAAAGACACTATATGGTAGTAAGTCATACTGGCCAGCAGCGTAACTAGTAAGAGTAGGTAAGGGATGTACAGATATAGATATAGTATCTACAGATATGTAAATGTCATTAACAGATTGCAGAATGAGTACAATACAGTACAGCTCAATACACACAATTGTTAAGGGGATGCACATTGCACAGACCAGAGAAAGACTTTAGTCTTGTTTACATCAGGGTCCCCCATTTTCAATTCAGTGATATATATTTTTGGGCATACACGTTACAATATAAGCAGCTGGGAAACACATTATATGATGTATTCAGGGCCATTTCACGTTGATTAAACGTTACACATTACATCCTGCTAAATTAACGTTAACTAATATTACGCGGCCAGTGTTGAAAAGCCTTGAGGTCGCATTCAATTTTCGAGAGACCATAACGTTAACTTGACAGCAATTGTGGATACAGCTTTATTTGAGTAGTTGCTACTGTAACGTTACCTTAGTTGACTACATAACTGTAGTAAACAAACTAACGTTAAACCGAAGTTAGCTTACCAGTAAATTCAGTACAGCGACAGCTGAAATCCACGGGCCAGTTACATTTGAGTACAGCTGTAACAAAGTCCAATATGCCCTCGTTCATTAGATCCAAAGCATCAATTGCTTTTCCTCGACTCTAACGCTAGTTTAATAGCTAATGACTAATGGCTAAACAGCTGATTTTGTAAACATGAGGCAGAGTAGGGGCGGGCGCTGGATGGATATAATTCCAACTTGACTTTGCGCCTCCTGGCGGCACAAAACAGAAACCGCACCCACCCTAATAAAACCATTTAACGAGAGCCGTTAACGGGCGGCAGAGGGCGTTGAAACGGCGGTAGGAGGGACCTCAATTTGCAATGCTGTAACTGTACACCAAAAACTTCAGTAGGAGTTAGATCATTGTACTGTTAGGGACTGTCCTGCTCCACTAGGGGCAGGCTTTTCTCATTCACTAGGCTGGGGGCGGGGCTGGCTTTTCTCCTAAATTTTCAGAATGGCAGCCATCTTTTCTACCGAATTTACCTGTCGAACACTGTACAACTCCCGAGACTGGTAAGTTACTTATTAAGGCTATACAATAAATCTAATCATATTCACAATGTCTCCTAAACCCGAGGGTAGAGTGCACAAACTCTACATTGGCTTTGAGAGTTTTATTATACTGATATAAAAGTTATAGGTTGTGTTAACTTGTGTATGTGTGGGGGGGGGTACGTTGTGCATTATTGGTTAACGTTATAATGTACAGTAGTTGTGTTTGATTGATTGATTGAAAACTTTATTAACAGATTGCAGAATGGGTACAATACAGTACAGCCCAATACATACAATTGTTAAGGGCAGGCATGCGTTCGTCATGGGACGGGGTTGCACTACGTGCAGGGTCAGATAACTACTCGCTATTTGCATATCAATAGCGCCGGTCGTCAGGTGTGTTAAATACGTTCTCAGATACATTCACACCTAACTTGTTGTGAATGAAATGTGTTACATTCCATTCGTAGAGGCAATTAGGCACTGTCTGTAGTCTGTGCTCAAGCGAGGGGACATTTATGCGCATGGGCGGGAGCGCGCGCACGCGCCGGGAGCGCGCGTGCACGTGGCGCCATTAGGAACGCACGCCTGGTTAAGGGGTTGCAGACCAGAGAAAGACTTTCGTCTTGTTTACATCAGGGTCCCCCATTTTCAATTCATCATAACATAATGACATACAGATAGACAGTACTGTACATTGGAGGGGGTTGGGTTAGGACATTTACTATGTGTTCTACCCCATAATGCCCTGAGTGGGAGGGTAGTTTGTTTACCAGTGTTGTATATGTTTGTGAAGAAAATGTTTAAGTAATTGGCTACATCCAGTTTGCAGTGTGTGTAGTTGGCTTTGAGTTGGCCATCTTATCTAGGCAACATTATATTATAAGAGTTATATCATTAAGGGTGTGTGTGTGTGTGTGGGGGGGGGGGGGGGGGGGCGTGGGGGGGTGATACTAGCTAGCTAACTGAATAATGAAGAATAACCAAGTCATGTTTTTTGTATTTGTCACGTATAAAGTGGTTACTGTATGAGCCCCCTGGGAATGTTCTTCATACAGTAAAAACAAATTAAAAAGCAAACAATGAGGTAAAAATGCACAAATTTGGTATGGATGTAGTGCAAATCCTTTTGTAATAGATACAATATGGTGTAGTGTCTAAAGTGAGTGTAGGGTGAGTGTTTGTTTAAAGGGAGTGTGTGCAATGAATATAGCTGGATCGGTTAATGTTACATAGTCATTGAGCATCCTGATGGGAGCCTTTCAATCTCAATATGAGAGTTTTGCATTTAGATGCCACTTATATCCCCCTCGGAGCATGAGAGAAGCATGTGCTCAAACTGAAAAAAGACAAACCAAATAGCTTTGGTCACACAGTTACCATATTATATTTAAGCTATAGGTCATGACAGGTTGTATATCGTGATTATATCACAGCTAAGGGGCGTTGCTTGGTCCGATGTGAAGCCCCATGACTGTTGAAGCCCCAACAGTCATCTCCCGCCTCGACTACTGCAACGCACTGCTCACTGGCCTCCCGGCCACCGCCACCAAGCCTTTTCAACTCATTCAAAACGCAGCGGCCCGCCTGATCTCAATTCTCAAACCTACCGATGTCGGCCCATGTCACCCCACTTCTTAGGGACCTGCACTGGCTCCCCATTGCTGCACGTATCCGCTTCAAGGCCCTCGACCTAGCATACCGTGCGGCAAAGGGAACCGCTCCCGCCTACCTCCGGTCAATGGTCTCTAACTACACACCCTCAATACGCTCTGCATCTTCTGGCCGCCTCAGACCTACTCCTATCCAAGCTCCGGGAGGGTCATCAAAGAGAAGCCGCCTATTCTCAGTCCTTGCCCCACAATGGTGGAATGAACTACCCACCCCAGTTAGGACAGCCGAATCACGTCCAATCTTTCGCCGTCAACTAAAGACACACTTCTTCAACCATTATCTGAAATAATGAAGAAAAAATAACTAACCCTAACTAACCTTACTGTCATGCACTTGTCCTAATAAACTAACATACACTGTAACACACAACACTTTGATGAACATTGTTACTCAGCTGATAGAGTTGTACCCTTCCTGATGACTTGTCGTACAGAACTTGTAAGTCGCTTTGGATAAAAGCGTCAGCTAAATGTAAATGTAAATGTATAATCACAATAAATCACGGCCTGAATTTAACTGTTGCTTTTGTAAAACAATCACCAAATATGGCAATATAACTATAGTTTATAAAGAAAAATTAGACACATTCCAACCATGTGTTGAAATGGCAATAACGTTTTCTATTCTATTCTATTCTAATGCTAATTAGTAAATAATTCATGAATAATGTACAAGGAAATAGGTCCTACTAAAGAAGAACAGTTAAAATGTGCAGGAAAGGTAAAAAAAAACCAAGGGCTTATAAGCGACCTCCCCTCTTAAACCTATATAGGATAACTACACACAAAAAAAAAATACATTATGCACAAACACACATGCGCATATCCCTCTCTCATACACACAGATACATATGTAGCAGCCTGAATATTCTACTAAGTATTCAGAAGTGCTAACTAACTGTTACTTTCCCTGTGTGTGTATAAAGTGTGATAAACAGTGTTCCTTTTGATATCTCGCCCGGTCTAATAACGAGGTGAGGTGCTACTCTTCTCCGGCTTCAGTATGGATCACTAACAATAACATTGAAGCACCTTTCTCTCTTTCTGGAGTGGTCCTAGAGTGGGATCAGTGGCGGTTGCCAGCAGGGGGCGGAGTGGCAGTGGTGGCAGGTGGAGCGGAGGAGAGAGGGAAGCAACGAGGAAGAGGGAATTACCTGGGGGAGAGTAGACCAGGAAGCTCTCTTCGGCAGTGAACTCGACCGTGAACAGTCGCAGCGGGCATGTGCTCAAACGAGCCCCGTTGAAGGAGTGCTATTGAAGAGCCCTGTTGGAGAGTGACGGGTGATAAGAAGAGAGCCCCGTTGGAGAGCGACAGGTGATAAGAAGTACTTGCTAGTTGACGTGTTATCCTAGAAGTACCAGCGATAATGTGTGAGTAAGCGATACAGAACGAAGGACTAACGTCCATAGTTAACGGGACTAACGTCTATAGTTAACGGGTTATAGTAGTAAGTGTGCAGTGTATTAGCATGCTGCTAACGGCTTTGTCTGACTCCAGTAGACTAGCTCTATTTGGGCAACTTTACACAATTCCTGTTAGTCTATTGAAGACATCTGTAAGTTTTTTTTTTTTTAAATGCATTGTTTTATATTTCTAATCAAGTACTCAAAACCATCATTTTCCAGCTTCAAGATTTCAGGCTGTTATGGCCTGGCTCCGCCCATAAGCACTTTGAGTGATAGTCAGTCCACACAGCCTGCGACTGGTAGACAGAGAGAGAGAGAGAGAGGGGGGGGGGGGGTAAGAGAGAGAGAGAGAGAGAGAAAAAAAAGACAGGCCGTCTCTTCCTTTCGTTTTGTCTCTCCCTGCGGCAGCTTGTGGGGGGGAGGGCTCCCTTCCTCCCCTCTCCCGTGTGGCGCGGCAGGTCCCCCCCCCCCCAAGTGCTCCCTCCCTCTCTCTCTCTGTCTCCCTCTCTCTCTCTCTCTCTCTCTCTCTCTCTCTGTCTCTCCCTCTCTCACCCTCTCTATCTCTCTCTCTCTCTCTGTCTCCAGAGTATGCAGATGTGTCGGTGTTTCACTGCCTCGCAGTATGAGGAAGTGGTTTTCCACTCGCTGTCTAGTCTATGTAGATTGTGGGCGGGCATTAGCTACAACCACAGAGCCAATCACATCACTGTCTTCTACCCAGAGCCTGAATGACGTGACTCAGGCCTTCAAATCAGGATGGACTAATTTACTGGAGCAGGAAATTATCTGAGCTGAATCAGAGCAATCCGCCAATATGGTATTTAGACACTAAAACACATTGATACTAACTCCTATTACTATAATACAATGCTAGAGACTGAAAAATTACATTTATAGTACATGTCCCCTTTAAATACAAAGTAGATATAATTGGGAGCACTGTGTGTGTGTCTGTTTCTTCCATTTGCTAACCTAACCCCTGGGTAATATTGTGACTGCATAATTATTTAACCCTTACACCCCAATCACAGAATAGCATTTGAAGGGTCTATACGGGTGGTCAAGGAAGGGTACTGCTTACAGGGAAGCTCAATAATACTATTGAACTGACAGTCACCGGGTGTGGGAGGGCTGTCGGAGGTACTGGGGGAAGTGAGAGTGTGTGGGGAGCTACTGCTGACCGCCTTGGAAGGCGAGGGAGACCAGAGTACCATTCCCCAGGTTAGTAAATCCTGGGCCCCATCCACTCCTGCTGCAAGCCATCCAGAATGACGTTCCGGGCCAAAGACGGGGGTACATATAGATCCAATTCTATAGTATCCTGCTACCCAGTGGCTGTGTACTACTACTCCCACAAGCAGGGATAATCCACCCTTCTACACATACAATACAGCATTATACAACTATTATAATGTTGGAGAAAAAAAAAAGACTTTACACAAATACACATGGATACTATAGACTACAGGATTTGTAGTTCTTTTTTAAGCTTACTTTTAAATATATTTAAAGTGGAACATGTTTCTATTAGATTTTGTATATCATTCCACATCACTGTACCTTGATAAACAAATGAGAATTTGGCAACATTGCCCTAATTGCAATATATTCTTTGTAAAAGGTTCTTGAGGGATCCACCAGAGAGATACAAGTCTGACTCACTCGAGATTTACACGTCAATCACTAATGTGGAAATGGAGATTTTGGGGTAAGTAGTGTCACAACCAAACATGCTGTAATTAAGATTAATTTATTTTAGTTTTTATGTCATATAGTTTACAAGAAGTCTAACAAAGGCTACTTTAATATTATACGAGTGCCTTCAGGAATGTTTGGTCTCTGGATAACTGGAGAGTGTGTTATCCCCCCCAGTGGCGGCAAAAATACTTCGACAACTGTGGGCTGGCGGTTTGCTGTGTAATAAAGTTGTTCAGTGACATATTTGCAAGTTATGGCTTTTAACACTGATTATTAGAAGAGTAATAAACACAATATAAATGGGAAAATGTTTAAAGGGGCTATGTATTATAAATGTCATTTTTCAGTCTCTAGCATTGTATTATAGTAATAGGAGTTCGTATCAATGTATTTTAGTGTCTAAATACCATATTGGCGGATTGCTCAAATTCAGCCCAGCCCCTTTCGTCCTCCAGTAAATCAGGTAATTTTTTTTTGAACGGCCAATATGCGTCATACACGTCGATACACGTCATACGGCCGCTGGGTAGCGCACAGTGATGCGATTGGCTCTGTGGTTGGAGCTAATGCCCGCCCCAATTCTACCGAGAATAGAGAGGTACCGAGAAACAGGAGTGCGGTCACTTGCATATCTTCCACGATGAGCAAACCCAGCAAACCCTGCAGGCCTTACAGGACATGTTCTGTTCCTGGCTGTAAAGCTAGTACTACTAAACGTCTTTGCACGCTTTTCCCGTGGATGCCGAACTTCGCCAGCAATGGACAAAGTTCGTTTTTGGGGACCCTCCTAGTTCTGTCGCAACGTCTCATACTCGGGTTTGTACTGCACATTTTTCCGCCGAAGATGTTGTCAATCAAGGTCTTTTTGATGCTGGGGCGGCATCCTGGATTCTTCTAAAGAAAGGAGTTGTGCCTACTATTCGGGACACGACAGAAGTAGTAAGTAGATATGTCGTAATTAGTGAGCTAACTAACTAACTGTTGCTACGTTCACTGTGTGTGTGTGTGGGGAACTAGTCAGAGGTAAACAAGGTAACGTTACTTATAGCAAGCTATCGAAGCAAGCTGGTCAGAAGTAAGTACTAACGTTACTCGCTCTTTTCGGCAAGCCATTATACTAACTTTACATACAACATAAACTTACCACTCGGAAACTATTTGCAAGCCTCGCTGTTGCAACTCAACTTCTTCTTCCGAATCATAGTCTGGGTCGCTCTCTGGATCCCAAATATACGGTACAGCCATGTTGTATTAGTAGTATAAAGTGACAAAAGTGTAAATGTAGTCAAATCTGTATATGTTTTGTGTCGAAATAAAAACCTGAAACCTTAAACCTTCACCTGGAAGGAAGGACGGGGAGATGGGCGGAGCTATTTGGTGGGTGGCTGTCACTCAAAGCATTCTACTAGTATGGGTGGAGCCAAGCCAATAACAGCTTGAAATCCTGAGACAGAAAAATGCTGGTTTTGAGTACTTGATTAGAAATATAAAACAATGATTATTTTTGGAATAAACCTTACAGATGTGTTACATAGACTCACAGGAATTGTGTAAAGTTTCCCAAATAGTGCTAGGAATAGCAATACATAGCCCCTTTAAGTCTATATCTTGTATGAGGTGGGCATAAGCACAGTGATGTAATATAGATATTCTTCATTGTAATGTTATTTAAATGTAATGTAGGTGTGACATATTGTTGGTATTTTGTCACTTCTTTTTATACTCCAAATACTTTCTTGCAGGCAGCAGAGATGGAGGCAAATGGACAAATTATGGCAAACATCTATCTTGGTCAAGAGGAGTGGATTGCCATTCGTATGTACCATGCTGCTTGTCTCGCAAGTCAAGTTCAGGTAATCATTTAATATTTCAACAGATTATATTAACTATAAATTAAAGGCCCAAATAATTATATATTTTAGAACTCAAGGACTGCAGAACAGGTAAAAAATATAGTCATTGCAGGATTTTGTGTAGTTAATACGGAGACACACTATATTATGAGGAGACGGAGCACCCTGGAGAAATCTTGAATGGAGACATTTGCAATTATGGTTGCATCACTGAAGCTACTTGCTACAAAACATATTAATTGAAAATTATTAAATGTGATATTATTTTATGTTGAGGAAAATTATAATCTACTCCAGTAGATTATAATCTAGTTTTCTAGTTTTGAATTTTTTATTTTTTATTGATCTTTTTCCCCCTCCTTTCTCCTCCGATTTTCTCCCATCCCAATGTTAGTCGTTATGCCAATTCCCAATCCCCTTCCTGGTCGCTGCGCACTTACCCCCCACAGTCGGTCTGGGAGAGTGGAGGCTATCACGTGCTTCCTCCGACACACGCCTAGCCAATCAACTGCTTCTTTTCACCTGGCAGCGCGGACTCTCACTGAGAGGGTGTAACGTGTGGAAGGATCACACTACCCCCCTTAGATCCTATCCGCGCTGAGCAGGCGCCCCGACCGAACTGTAGGAGTCGCTGTTTACAACGACCTGGGCCCACCCCGCCAGCTTTCCCACCCTCCAATACTGCCAATTGTATTAGTGTGAACGGCCAGCCAAGGTGGTTACAACGCCGGGAGCTGGATTCGAACAGGCGAAACCCACGTCTACGGCGTTGGTGACGAACGCAATCTCCGCTACGCCACCTGACCGCCCGCTAGTTTTCTAGTTTTAAATATATTTTAAATTAATCACAATATTTGCAGTGAGTGGTTGCCATGGTAAACATCTGTAGAAGGGGTCAGGTCTTGTTCGTTTCCGTTATCAAGACAGCGGTGGAGTGAGCAGACTTCTCTTTTGGTTTATATATAAATACGGTATGAAATACTTGCCAGTAGTCTAGTGAGTCGATGCAAGGCTATTAGCCGAGCTTACTTACAGAGTCCCATGGTCTGCATTCTGTTCGTATCACTCTGGGTTTCTGGTATTGGCAGAAAGGTTGCTTTAATTTAGAGTAAAAGGAACTCACAGCCAGCTCTGTGCCAGTGGCGAATCCTTGTGGAAGCCAACGGAAGCCATGCCTCCCTATATTCATATCAATTCATATCAAATTATGAAATATGAAAAAAAAAAAAAAAAAATTAAAATATATATTTTTTTTAATATAGTTTACATTCTTTTTCATCTGTGCATCTGTCTTTTTTTTTTTTTTTTTTTTTTTTTTAATGTCTCCCTCTTCTCCTTCTCACTCCCTCTAACACACTGTCAGACTGTGCTCAGCAGCTAGTATAGGAGAGAAGCAGTGGGTAGGTCTCTTTCTCCAGGCTTCCAGCATTATAGAGTGAGTCCAAACTCCAAATCCGATCCTAGCCAATCAGATTCGAGCTGACTGCCACTGTGCCACACCCTAAAAGTTTAAAACGGAGCTGGGAGGAAGACGTTCAGCATATTTTCCACCTGGAGGCGGGGCAGGTCAGAAGTTCACGTTTCCACCTGACTACCTAACGTGACATCCCATTAGTACTGAGGACCAGCGCAGAGCACACCACTGTGGATATTATGATTTAACAAATCTATCTGGCAAGAGGAGGACCACATTATTGACCAGGTAAGAACTGAGCAGCCTGACTAAGGACTAACTAACGTTATCAGGCAAGCTTGTATACCCTTTCATGACTGCAATGCAAGCCAGGGGCTGGAATACGCAGTAACTTATTCCTCCGTAGTAGCCAGGTTAATGTGCACCATCAAGCACTGCTTAAAAGCTAGCGGTGGGTCCAAAATATATCGGATATAAATGTCAAAGGTACCCAGCGTTCCATTAGGGTTTCACACACAGATGCGGCAGGGTTTGAAAGCTCGGCGTTGCTAATAAACATTTTAAATCATTTTTATAAACGAGTAAAACTGAGGCTGAAATGACTGCTTCCGCATTTTACAGTAGGAGCGCTCTGATGGCTGGGCGCGCGGCGCAACAGACACGTGAATGAATGAATGAATGAATGAATGAGAACTTTATTTAACAGATTGCAGAATGGGTACAATACAGTACGGCTCAATACACACAATTGTTAAGGGGATGCAGACCAGAGAAATACGTTTGTCTTGTCACGTTTGTCTAATAGACAGTCATATTCTCTCCCGGTGTTCTGCGGAATCCTACTCCCGAGTCGCTCCTCGAAAACAACACCGGCCGTATGTATATTTCTCTCCCACCCACCCACCCCCTCCTAATGTACAGTCCCCTCCCCATCATATGTATATACTCTGTCAGGATCTAGGGGTAACAGTACTGTATATTTGATGTCATGATGTCTTGTATGTCATAAATGTCACTAGTATGAATTGAAAATGGGGGACCCTGATGTAAACAAGACAAACGTCTTTCTCTGGTCTGCATCCCCTTATACAATTGTGTGTATTGAGCCGTACTGTATTGTACCCATTCTGCAATCTGTTAAGAAAGTTTGACTGGCCGCCGAGCCATACTGTAGTGTACATGGTGACTACTTGACTTAAAAAAAAAAAAAAATTAATAAAAATATTTAATACATTTTTTTTAATAATTTTTTTTGGCTTCCCCTGTTATTTTACCCACGCGACGCCACTGCTCTGTGCATATTGTCAGGCTCTTTATTTTGTCAATCATTTCTCTCTTTTGAAAGCAAGGTTATGGAGCCTACCTACACTATAATACACCTAACAAATTCTTTGTCTTGTTTGTTTTAGGAAGTTGAACCTGACGTAAAGGAAGATAGGCAACTACAAAACGGGTAAGAAACAGATCAGTTTCACAGCGACACTTTCAGTTGTACCTGTAATACAAATACAAGTTGGCTGAAGTAAAAATGTTTGCCCAAACTAATAATAAAAGCTATTGATAATTGTTTTCACAACATGTCTTTTATTTTGGACACAAAATTAGGAAGTATCAATAAGAGTATTGACAAGTATTGGTATCGATAAGCAGTATAGATAGTGGTATTGGTATAGATAAAATACACCAGATTTTTATATATTTAAAATACACCAGATTTTTCCGATGGGATGATAAAGACAATTTATGTTATCACTAATTATGAATTTTTTCTTTTATTGTGTATATAGGCCAAAACACATGATCCAGTGTCACACGTGCAAAAAAGACAACCATACAGAATGTGCTGGTGTGAAAGAATTGTTCAGTTGTGGGGGTGACCAGTTGACAATTCGTCCAGTACATACCGTAGGTAAGTTTAGGTCTGACCGATTAGCTCCAATCATCTCACTTATTTGGTGGTTTAGTGGAATTATTTCCCCATTTGCACACACCAAACATGCCGATGTTGTACCACTGCTTTGCTACTATAGTGCTATTGAAAGTACGCTTTTCAATAACTCCCCAACCTTCAAATACTTTGTTTCTGCCCTCTTCTGAAATAAGCGTTAGTGGAGCAGGGATGGCCAAATAAAATTACCTCTGATTTGTCATTGTTCAGTTGGAAAATGTGCTGTACAACATTTGATGCCAGGATCAGACCACATTAATTCAGCCAGACCTTTACACAATTTGAACAACGACAAATGGGTGTCTTTACCCCTTGTAGTGTGACATAATCAAAGAACAGCGATGTGGTGTCTGGCGAAGACAAAAATATTGTGTAGTCTGATCCTGGCATAAGACAGATGCTTTCTAGATTGAAAAAGATAGACACAAGGCTGCACAAAGTCAGATGGCCACACTATTTACCATATTGGGGGCCTTGTCTAAAGATGTCACAATGGATTGGGAACGTTTCACCCTCTTCTGTTGACTGTGAGTCTACTTACTAACAGTGATAATTTTTCAACATATCCTTGACTTTTTTACAGACTGAGAAATGCTGTCAGAGAAAACGAAAGGTTATGTATATAACCTAGTTATATGAGTACTGGCTAAGCGTCCCGCTCTTAAGCCTATCGAGATATACCCTATCTCTGTACCTATTATACTCCATCAACGAAAAAACAAGTACACCCACACCTGCCAGGTCCCGCCCCTATGGAGGCGTAGCCTATAAGACAGTAGGCATGGTCACCAAACACTCTTCCTCGCCAAAATCTTGTTTCCAGTAAAAGATCCCTCAAAAGGGAACTCAGGGCCGCTTAAGAGCGGGACGCTTAGCCAGTACTCATATAACTAGGTTATATACATAACCTTTCGTTATATTATCGTACTTGGCCATCGCGTCCCGCTCTTAAGCCTATCGAGATATGGGGTAGAGCGGACGCGAGGCCCGACAAATGTACCCCCTGAGGACCCGTAAGCCCACATCAAGGGGTTGGGGAGCCCCGTCACCCCATCCTTCCTAATGAAGGGGGGGCGCAGTCAACTCCACCTGAGTGCGAGCAAGAGGGAACTAGAACCCCTTGAACACACAGCACAGGCGGAACCACGTGTGACCTAACACACTGTGGCCCATACCCACACACTCCTGCTACCCTACCAAAGGACGAGAAGCAGGAAAGGCCACAGACCCCAGAACCGCCTGGGAGACAGAACCCCTGGTCATGTCCATGAGGTAAAACCTTACAAAGGGGCCCGGGGAGGACCATGAAGCTGCAGCACAGATGTCCTCCACCGAAGCCCCACCCTGGAGAGCGGCAGAGGCAGCCACCCCACGAGTGGAGTGCGCCTTGACGCCCCCAGGGGGAACCAGCCCAGCCAACGTGTAGCAGAGGGCAATGCCCTCGCACAACCAATGGGACAGGCGCTGCTTCGATAGTGCCTTACCCGCACGAGAACCACCGTGACAGACAAAAAGCTGATCGGTAACCCTGAGGTCCTGAGTACGGCTGAGGTAAATTCCCAAAGCACGAACCGGACATGACAGGTGAAGGCCTGCATCCAGCTCACTAGTGTGAGGAGGCGGACAAATCGCCTGAACCACAATATCCCTGGAGCGGAAGGAACTCCGGATATTCTTAGGCATGAAAGCAGGATTAGGCCGCAGAGTGGCACCGCAATCGGAACGAAAAGACAGGCACTCTGGACGTACCGAAAGAGCACAGAGCTCACTCACGCGTTTAGCGGAGGTGACAGCCAGTAAGAACGCGGTCTTGAAAGACAGCAGTCCCAACGGCGCCTGCTCGAGCGGCTCAAACGGGGCCAAGGACAACCGACCGAGGACCAATTGAAGATCCCAAGTCGGAGCCAAAGAGCGTTGCACCGGCTTAACGCGTCGAGCGCCAAGCAGGAAATGCTTCACAAGAGGGTGGCTGAACAAGACATTTCCCTCAAACCCCTCATGATAGGAGGATATAGCTGCCGCATATACCCTCACCGTCGAAGCCAACAGTCTACCAAGGACAGACTGGAGATAACTAAGGACAGCATCCAGGGGGCAGGAGACTGGGTCCCAGCCCCCCGCCTTACACCACTCTTGGAACATACGCCATCTGCCCGCATAAAGCGCGACAGTGGAGGGAGCATGCGCATTCCGGATGGTATCAACCACAGAAGGGTCCATCCTCTCCAGACTCACCCTCCCACCAGCCACACCAACAGGCGTTGGCCCAACACCGGGTACTGGAACAGTGACCCGTTTTGCTGCGAGAGGGCCGTCGCCGACCAAGGAATAACCCAAGGTGGAGCGACCAGTAGCCGGATCAAGACCGGGAACCATACTGCTGTGCCCCGGTCCGGCGCGACCAGGACCACTGTCCTGCGCTCCCTCCGTATCCGCTCCAACAGCTGACCCAACAGCTGTACAGGAGGAAAGGTGTACAGAAGACCGGGCGGCCATGGAAAGATCGAGAAGGCATCCACCCCCAAGGGGGGATGATCTGCTCGACTGACCGAGAACCACAAGGGGCACTTGTGAGAGCGTCGGCTCGCAAACAGATCTACCATGGCCTCCCCGAACCGATCCCAGATTTGTCTGACTATGTCGGGGCGGAGTTCCCACTCGTCGTAACGAGGACCACCCCGAGACATCATATCCGCGCCCACATTCTCTGCACCAGAGATGTGGACCGCTGTTACGACCCCTGTGAGTCTAAGGGTAAAGGGCTGTAACATAACAGTTGGTTGACAGAAAAGATGGACCACGTTTGTAAACAACAATGATATTTATTGAAAGATGCAAAGGAAGCACATGTAGCTCAGGGGTGAGCCCAGGCCAAAACAACAAACAAACACCACTATACTCCAAATAAACACAATCTAATCTATGGTAAAAGAGATTACAGTACCTAAACTACTCTTACCTAACCAAAACAGGAGAAAACAATGTCCAAAGGAAATGGCAGCTCACCCCATCTGTGCTTCCTGAGAAAGAGAGAAAAACACATTAATTATACAGAAACAAAGGCAGAATATATACAAAAACAAACTATGGCTAATAATGCTCTCTCTGTGGCCATACACACACAAGGAAATTACTACTAAGCACCAAAGGCAATAAACGAAATGCAATACTGTCAAAGTTACAGGTTTACCAAAATGACAACAAGCCTAGCCTCATGCCAGAGAGAGAGAAAGACTGAAGTGAGAAGCCATGTTTTAACAGGTGTGGGGTGATCCATGATTGGGTGGTGTGGATTGAGTGTTGGAGTCTGAAGCCATCCACCAATCGGTGCTGTATTGCAATAATGGAAGAATTGACCAATGGTGAAGGGAACAATGGCTGGAGGGAGGAAACAAACAAAATGTAGAACACACACACACATGGAGACACACACTGGGGAATATATACATTGGGATGTAACACCCCCATACATAAGACAAAAAACATGCCTACATAAACTACCAACTAAACATGTTTTTTTTTCTTTAACAACGAGATAACATCCCCGAGATAACATGCACTCCAAAACAAAGAGCTATGAAAAAACTAGCAGCAACATAAAACGAGTCCACAGCAACATAGACCGAGTAGACAGCAAAAATAGATCAAGTCGACAGCAATATACAGTAGAACGAGTCGACAGCAAAATAGAACAACGAGTCGACAGCAACAGAGATTTCAACTACGAGACAGAGCATCCGCCAACACATTCTCAGACCCCTTCTTATGCTTTATGCTGAGGTTATAATTTTGCACTATGAGCGCCCAACGCATGAGGCGCTGATTGTGGTTGTACATCCGCGACAGAAAAACCAATGGGTTGTGGTCGGTGTATACTACCACTGGTAATACGCTCGAACCGACATACACCTCAAAATGTTGCAACGCATACAACATAGCCAAAGTCTCCTTTTCAATAGTGGAATAGTTTAGTTGATGTTTGTTAAATTTCCGGGAGAAATAACAAACCGGGTGACTGACACCATCATGATCTTCCTGTAATAACACCCCTCCAGCTCCCACCCCGCTGGCATCCACCTCCAGCTGGAACGGCAGGGAGAAATCACTAACGTCAGGAGAGTCCGGAACTATTGGAGTTGAGACAACAGCAGAGACGGCCAGTCCGGCTGTCTGGTCTGAGGTCTTCACCTGCACACTATCTCTGGAAAAATATGGTTTAAGCATATTGATGTGGCAAACACGAGAGTGACGTTTACGATCAGGGGTGCGAACCTCATAGTCTGTATCACTTATCTTCTTGTCTATTGCATACGGTCCGGAAAAACGAGCGGAAAGAGCAGAACCAAGGATAGGTAACAGGACTAGAACCTTATCACCTGGCTGGAAAGATCGAGAAACAGCTTTCTCGTCATAGTGCCGTTTCATAGTTCTCTGGGAAGAAGAGAGCGCTTCTTTTGCGAGAGAGCACGCCTGATGCAGTCGCTCTCGAAACTGGCTAACAAAATCTAGCACATTAGTGGGTGTGCTGGCACCCTTTGACATGAACCGTTCTTTAAGAACTTTCAGAGGCCCTCTAACAGTGTGCCCAAAAACGAGCTCAGCAGGACTGAAACCAAGAGACTCCTGTATGGTCTCTCGCGCAGCAAATAGAACAAGGGGGACACCCTCATCCCAATCTTTCTCTGTGTCTAAGCAATATTTACGCAGCATGGACTTTAAGGTCTGATGCCAACGTTCTAGAGCCCCCTGAGTCTCAGGGTGGTAGGCACTGGACACTATATGTCGGATACCCAGGGACTGTAACACTTGCTCAAATAACCTAGACAGGAAGTTGGTGCCTTGGTCCGTTTGTACTACCTTAGGCAGTCCAAACGTGGAGAAGAACTTCGTCAAAGCCTTAACTATTACAGGCGCTGTAATTCTGCGAAGAGGGATAGCCTCAGGGAAACGGGTGGCGGTACACATTATTGTCAACAAAAACGGATTGCCGGCTTTGGTCCTTGGCAACGGACCAACACAGTCAACTATGACATGTTCAAATGGTTCACCGACCGCTGGTATAGGACAGAGGGGAGCAGGTGGAATTACCTGGTTTGGCTTTCCGGTGATCTGACAAGTACTACAGGTACGACAGTACTGTGCTACATCGGACTTCAAACCGGGCCAAAAGAAATGTTGAAGTATTCTGTTGTATGTTTTAGTGACTCCCAAGTGTCCAGACCAAGGGTGGTCATGGGCCAAGAACAGTACATGCTGACGATAAACTGCAGGGACAACAATCTGATAAACAGTGCTCCAGTCTGGTACCTGATCTGGTAGCCCTATCTCCGATTGTGCATGCTCTGCCAGTCTAGTACCATGGGACCTCCAGGTACGCATCAAAACTCCTTCATCCACAAAATAAGAATGCAACTCTCTCCTCTGTTCTGTTTCAAGAGAAGAGAAACATTTTGCAAGAGAAGGGTCAGCCTTCTGGGCAGTAATTAGCATTTCATGAGTAACGGGTAACTTCAAAGCGTCGGAACTAGTTACAGTTGTCTGTGGGGGTACCTTACTATGAGTCGGTGGTTTGTCAGCGGTATCAGAAGTTGGAGCCAGCAACTCCTCCCTGACAAAGGCTGAAGCAAAAACAGAGTCAGACAAATTAATTTCATCACCTCTCTTTTTCAATTGAGCCCGAGTGACAACACTTGCAGAAAAGACTTCAGGGAAGTTCTGTGACAAGTCATCAGGCAGAGAATCTGTGTCTGGGTGATCCAACACTTCCAGCACAGCGTTCACCTGTCCTCCAGCTAAATCATTTCCCATGATAAAGGAAATGCCTTTAACTGGCAAGGAAGGTCTCACCCCTATTTTAAAGAAACCAGTGACCAAATCAGATTGTACATGAATACAGTGTAACAGGGCTGGCACGAAACCCATCTCAATACCTTGAACCAGGACACTAGAACCACAGGAAGATTTCTCAGACAGAGGTAGTACATCAGAGAGGATAAAGGATTGTGAGGCTCCAGTATCTCGTAAGATCTGAACTGTACACTGATCTTTTGGATCCCCTGTCAAGGAAACTAAACCCTTGGAAGTAAATGGCCTGAAACAAGGATCGAGAACATCCTGATCATTGTGCATCTGTTGATCAGAATCAGGTGCCATTTTAATCAGACCAACCCCTTTGGGTTGCCTAAAGTTCTGAGAGGACGGTTGCTGCTTACGTTTCAATGTTAAACAGTCAGAAATAACATGACCAGATTTATGACAGTAGTAACATGTCCGCTCCTCTTTTGAGCGTGGAGGTGACATTTTTGGTCGGGGGTGTGTGAATTCTGAATGGTTGGGGACAGAAGGTCTCTGAGAGAAATCATGGGGGAGAAACGAGTCACGCCTATCTACAAACACAGTTTTATGGGTTAGCGCAAACTCATCAGCTAATACAGCAGCTTGCTGCAGAGTGGACACTTTCTGCTCACTCAGGTAAATTACAATACGCTCTGGCAAACGATTCTTAAACTCTTCTAATAGAATGAGTTCTCTGAGAGAGTTAAGATCTGAGGCCTTGCTTGCTGCACACCATTTATCAAAGAGAGTTCCCTTCTCTCTAGCAAACTCTACAAAGGTCTGGTTGACAGCTCTCTTGTGACTGCGAAACCTCTGCCTATAAGCTTCGGGCACAAGCTCATATGCACGAAGGATGGCAGCCTTCACAGTATCATACAGTAAACTATCTTCTAGGGAAAGTGTTGAACAAACCTCTTGGGCTTTACCAGTCAATTTGCATTGAAGCAACAAAGGCCAGACCTCTCTTGGCCAGCGCAATGAAGCAGCAATACGCTCAAACACATTAAAATAAGTATCAACTTCTGTCTCTCGGAACGGAGGCACCAAAGCAATGTGTTTACTTATATCAAAAGTGTGTGATGAATAAGCTGTGGAGGAGGACATACCCGGGCCTTGTGGAGGAGTCGGTGTAGCAGAGTTGGATCCACTCCTTTGGTCTCCCAGCTCCAACTCCCGCAGTCTGAGCTCTTTTTCCACCTCAAGCTCCAACCTACGGATGTTAATAGCCCTTTCATTTTCCGCCTCAAGCTCCATTTTACGAAGCCGATACTCCGCCTCACGTGCTTGTGCCTTCTCCTGAGCCTCCATCTGGAGACGGGCTATTCTAACCTTGACCTGGGCCCCTTCTCGAGACCCAGTTGACACAGGAGAGGTCAAGTGAAAATGTGGCAATGTGACGTTCACACCTGCCTTTTCAGCACCATGGGCTTGCTCCTCAGAAGGCGGTGCTTCTGTAGGTTCACCAGGAGGACTTGCATGTTCATCAGAGACCGCAGGTAAAACAAGCGTCCCCTGCTCCAACAGCTTATCTACCACAAGACACCTGATATCCTGCTTAAGATGCTTTTGTTGAACCGAGAGTTTAAAATGTGTGGCAATCTCCACTAAGTCTGCCTTGCGGCAGCTATCTAGCGCTTCCCAAGTAGGATTGCTCAAGAATTTCCCCAGATCAAAAGTACTAACTGCCATTATTTTTTTCTTACACAAATGCCATTTTTACACAAATTAATTAATAACTATACAAGTGTAAACAAACACAGTTCACCAAATCCATCAACCAACAATTGAACACAGGTTACAAAATCCAGGCAGAGCCCCCATTTATGTTACGACCCCTGTGAGTCTAAGGGTAAAGGGCTGTAACATAACAGTTGGTTGACAGAAAAGATGGACCACGTTTGTAAACAACAATGATATTTATTGAAAGATGCAAAGGAAGCACATGTAGCTCAGGGGTGAGCCCAGGCCAAAACAACAAACAAACACCACTATACTCCAAATAAACACAATATAATCTATGGTAAAAGAGATTACAGTACCTAAACTACTCTTACCTAACCAAAACAGGAGAAAACAATGTCCAAAGGAAATGGCAGCTCACCCCATCTGTGCTTCCTGAGAAAGAGAGAAAAACACATTAATTATACAGAAACAAAGGCAGAATATATACAAAAACAAACTATGGCTAATAATGCTCTCTCTGTGGCCATACACACACAAGGAAATTACTACTAAGCACCAAAGGCAATAAACGAAATGCAATACTGTCAAAGTTACAGGTTTACCAAAATGACAACAAGCCTAGCCTCATGCCAGAGAGAGAGAAAGACTGAAGTGAGAAGCCATGTTTTAACAGGTGTGGGGTGATCCATGATTGGGTGGTGTGGATTGAGTGTTGGAGTCTGAAGCCATCCACCAATCGGTGCTGTATTGCAATAATGGAAGAATTGACCAATGGTGAAGGGAACAATGGCTGGAGGGAGGAAACAAACAAAATGTAGAACACACACACACATGGAGACACACACTGGGGAATATATACATTGGGATGTAACAACCGCCCTCAGACTGCGCAGCCTGCGAGATGCCCATAGCCAAAGTTCGACCGCCGCCCGGTGCAGGCGGATGGAACGAGTCCCACCCTGCCTGTTGATATACGCCGCTGCCGTCATACTGTCCGTCCTGACCAAAACGTGCTCGCCTACCACCAGGTGGACGAACCGTTTGAGGACCAGGAGGACCGCCTTCAATTCGCTACGCACCTGGTGAATGTGCGGGGAGCCAGAGAATAGCCGAACGGCAACCTCTGGTACTCATACGCTACGCCCTGAAACAGGAACCGCAGGAACTTCCTGTGAGGAGGGAAAATCGGAATGTGAAAATACGCATCCTTCAGGTCTATGGAGGTGAACCAGTCTCCCCTTCTGACAGCAAGCAGAAGGATTTTGACGGTCAACATCCTGAACGGTCTCGCTACAATCAACCGATTGAACGCGGACAGATCCAGTATAGGTCTGACCCCCCCTGTTTTCTTGGTTACCAGAAAATAACGGGAGTAGACGCCTGACATTGCGTCCTCTCAGCGTGGCAAGTCTACTGACTGCAGACGAAATAAGGGTATTGTAGATCCAATTAAATATTTCTTCATGTCTGCCATGATTAGAATACTGTTTTGGACTGCTATTGTACATTTGTAAATGTAGGTATGTTTATTTGAAATAGTATTTTATGTTCTCATGCAGGGAACCTGAAAAATGGAACCCTCATTTCTCAAAGAATGTTCCTACAGCAGTCAGGGTTGGCATCTGTACTGCTTTTTAAGAAGAAAGCTGAATACTCCATTTTTGGTTCTGATGCTGTAAGGATACCTTTATGGATAAAAAACTAATTGACGATAACATTGATTGATTGATTGATTGAAAACTGTATTAACAGATTGCAGAATGGGTACAATATAGTACAGCTCAATACTAACAACTGCTAAGAGGATGAAGACCAGACAAATACTTGTCTTTTCGAACAAGGGAAGGCGGGGATGCTCTGCTGAATTATTTGATGCTTTATACATTAAAACCTTTTTCAGAACTGAGAACACTACTTTAGAATAAAGCTAATTTGGGTATAAAACAGAACAAACATTCCGTGGGTCCATGAAATCAAGTCTCCCATTCATTGTGGGATCAATGGAGGAACTTAAGACGTTATACCAGATGACATCACAAGTTTAGTAGTTCATGTGCAGAAACATTTATTGAACTTCCCTAAGCCATGGAAATAACATAATTGTATTCTTAATTTGGGTGTTGTTGCCCTTTAAGTACACCTTGTATCATGATAAATGCTTTGCATCTGACTCTTGTCCTTTTTTATCTATCTAGACTGAAGAATTGGCAGACACTATCATTAAAGCTCTCCCAAGCATAAGGACAAATATGGAGCTAGACTACGTGTTCAATGTACTAATGGCAGAGGTTAGAATACATTTCAAATTATATTTTTGTGTCTAATAAAACAAGGTATGTGTATTGTTTGAATTCCAGATATTGAATTTGTGTTTTGCTATTTGTTCCAAATTAATGGAATATTTATAATCTTATAAAAAATATGGATTATAGGAAATGTAGCTGTTATACATCTAATTTGTCTATATGCATTAATTCTGATCAATGTTAACAATTATAATTAAAAGCTATAGGTTAATATACCTTATTATTTGGTAACAAAACCACCTACTAATTACTTGTAGGCACACATGGAATTGTGGAATTTATTATGTGCTCTCCTTGGAACCAAAAATATGTTGCCACATTTTTGCTGTGATTTAGCAGGCAGCATTATGTTACTGGAATGTGCAGAGATTTGATACCCATCCCAAATAATTTGTTTGTATAATAATAGTTTGTTTGCCCATCATTTATGAATTGTTATGATATTATTTTATATTACTAATGTCTGTCCCTCCTTCCCTTAGGCATGTCTTTATATGTTGAATAAATATGAAGGCATGAACCGATACCAAGGAGAATAACTCATCGGAACACCAGTAGTGGCTAGAAAATACAAAAAGATAATAGATAGATAGATAGATAGATAGATAGATAGATAGATAGATAGATAGATAGATAGATAGATAGATAGATAGATAGATAGATAGATAGATAGATAGATAGATAGATAGATAGATAGATAGATAGATAGATAGATAGATAGATAGATAGATAGATAGATAGATAGATAGATAGATAGATAGATAGATAGATAGATAGATAGATAGATAGATAGATAGATAGATAGACAGACAGGCAGGCAGGCAGGCAGACAGGCAGGCAGGCAGGCAGGCAGGCAGGCAGGCAGGCAGGCAGGCAGGCAGGCAGGCAGGCAGGCAGGCAGGCAGGCAGGCAGGCAGGCAGACAGACAGACAGACAGACAGACAGACAGACAGACAGACAGACAGACAGACAGACAGACAGACAGATAGATAGATAGATAGATAGATAGATAGATAGATAGATAGATAGATAGATAGATAGATAGATAGATAGATAGATAGATAGATAGATAGATAGATAGATAGATAGATAGATAGATGGTGGGCGACAGTGGCTCAGGAGGTAGAAGTAGAAAGCTGCTACATGGTAGATGTAGATGTGGTCGCAATAGGGGGGGGGGGGGGGGGTGATTGTTCAGTTCAGTGATTGTTCTTGGGAAGAAGCTGTTCTGCATCCTCGAGGAGATGCGGGCATTGAGGGCCCTGTACCTGTAGGCCTATCGCCTCCCAGATGGCAACAGGGAGAAGAGCTGGTGAGAGGGGTGCGTTTCATCCTTCAGGATGCTGCTAGCTCTGCGGAGGCAGCATGTTCTTAATATGTCATCCAGTGTGGGCAGGGGGAGACCGAGGATTTTTTGGGAGGTGTTTATGACTCTGGAGGGATTTTCTTTCATATTCTGTGCAGTTTGCATACCATGCTGTGATGGAGTATGTTAACACTTTCAGTGCCGGCCTCCGTTTCCTATTTACCCCGTTGAATGCGCCACCCACTTCAATGATAGAGCTCTCATATTTGCGAACGCATAAACTATATCTTAAATTATGGCTATGTGTCTAATATGGCCGTCGCTTATCAATGACTTGTTTGCAGTCAACATTGTTGAAACGGATTGTTTTTTAATTGGTTCATTTCCGTTTTATACCATTTTGAAAAACGGTTTCTTGAAACTTCCCGAAGATTTAAGAAGATTCTGTGATAATTGCCCTTTACTGGAATACACAAAACACGTTGTCATTTTTCTGCCTATTTATGAATCGTTTTCAAATAAATGCTAGATTATCGATAGTATATGTGTACTTATGCACGCTATAGAAGCGGGCTGAAAAATGTATTCTCTTATTTCCTGATCGCACACACACACACACAGACACACACATACACACATATGGCACACGCTGATATATAGGTGAAAACAGCTCTGATTATCCCAATACTGCTAAAATAGATTCCTTACCTCAGATCAGATGTTCTCCAAAAAGATTATTCCAATTCCTGATCGCCATTCCAAATATCGATCGTGTTTATTGATCCAACGCTGGGTACTGGAAATATATATTCCACGCTGTTCTGATGGTCCACAATGAGTCCGATCGGCTCGGGTTACTTGCCTGAGAAGTAAAATGTGGATTCCGGATTTTTACATTTTCATTGAGTCCATTCCAATGCGTGCATTACCAAATGAGCAGGTTGGCACGTTGCATGGTCTCCTCTGCCATCGTTGTGTGAAAGTGTGAGTGAATGGGTAAAATGTGCGGAACTAATTCTAAAGCGCTTTGGATAAAAGCGCTAAATAAATGCAGCCATTTACCATTTAGATGTATATAGATCTTTTTAGATTTTTTCATGTTAAATTAAAGTTGTTTACTATTAAGTTGTCACCTGTCATTCCTTAAATACAAGTTTTTTACTATCAAGTTGTCACCTGGCATTCCTTAAAACAGCAAACATTTTCCTGAAGGAATTGTATGGGCTAGCAAGCTGGAAGTCATGAGATTACTTGAATGTAATTCAAGCATATATACCTTTAGGAGTTGAACATGAAGTAGTATTTTAACTTTGGTTGGAATAAAGTTTTAGAAACATTTTGGATGAATACACCTTTAAAGCTATTTGTGGGGATACACATACAAAAATAAAAAACGAAACAATGGAAAAACATGCAGAACTGATCGCTAATGCTGTCACATCCCTGATGAAGATGGACAGGAGCACTTGGATTGGCAAGGTATTGTATTGGTGCGGACCCACGACAGGATGAAGGACGACAGGATGGGTCAAGCGCAGATGACATTTCAATCGCAACCCCCCCAAAGGAATGCGTGTGTTGTGTGCTGCCCATCTCACATGTGTTACAAATAAAGACTTCATAGTCCCATTTCATTCAAATTATTTGGGGTTATAAGCTTTAAAAGGATTTGGGGAAGACACCATAACACAATTGGGTATTCGAACCTTTAAACAATTTGGGTGGAATACACCTTTAAAATGATTCGGGGAAGACACATTTGGATATTATAACCTTTAAAACTGTGGGTGGAATACACCTTTAAAATCATTCGGGGAAGACACATTTGGGTATTATAACCATTTGGGTGGAATACACCTTTAAAATCATTCGGGGAAGACACATTTGGGTATTATAACCTTTAAAACCATTTGGGTGGAATACACCTTTAAAATCATTCGGGGAAGACACATTTGGGTATTATAACCTTTAAAACCATTTGGGTGGAATACACCTTTAAAATCATTCGGGGAAGACACATTTGGGTATTATAACCTTTAAAACCATTTGGGTGGAATACACCTTTAAAATCATTCGGGGAAGACACATTTAGGTGTTATAACCTTTAAAACTGTGGGTGGAATACACCTTTAAAATCATTCGGGGAAGACACATTTGGGTATTATAACCTTTAAAACCATTTGGGTGGAATACACCTTTAACTGTCCTGCTACTGTTGAATCACTGTGATGCACTGTCCTGCTAACCATTTGGGTGGAATACACCTTTAACTGTCCTGCTACTGTTGAATCACTGTGATGTACTGTCCTGCTAACCATTTGGGTGGAATACACCTTTAACTGTCCTGCTACTGTTGAATCACTGTGATGTACTATCCTGCTAACCATTTGGGTGGAATACACCTTTAACTGTCCTGCTACTGTTGAATCACTGTGATGTACTGTCCTGCTAACCATTTGGGTGGAATACACCTTTAACTGTCCTGCTACTGGTGCATCACTGTGATCCACTGTCCTGCTAACCATTTGGGTGGAATACACCTTTAACTGTCCTGCTACTGGTGCATCACTGTGATCCACTGTCCTGCTACTGTTGCATCACTGTGATCCACTGTCCTGCTAACCATTTGGGTGGAATACACCTTTAACTGTCCTGCTACAGTTGAATCACTGTGATGCACTGTCCTGCTACTGTTGCATCACTATGATCCACTGTCCTGCTACTGTTGAATCACTGTGATGCACTGTCCTGCTACTGTTGCATCACTGTGATCCACTGTCCTGCTACTGTTGCATCACTGTGATCCACTGTCCTGCTAACCATTTCGGTGGAATACACCTTTAACTGTCCTGCTACTGTTTAATCACTGTGATGCACTGTCCTGCTAACCATTTGGGTGGAATACACATTTAACTGTCCTGCTACTGTTGAATCACTGTGATGTACTGTCCTGCTATTTGGGTGGAATACACCTTTAACTGTCCTGCTACTAGTGCATCACTGTGATCCACTGTCCTGCTACTGTTGCATCACTGTGATCCACTGTCCTGCTAACCATTTGGGTGGAATACACCTTTAACTGTCCTGCTACTGGTGCATCACTGTGATCCACTGTCCTGCTAACCACTTGGGTGGAATACACCTTTAACTGTCCTGCTACTGTTGAATCACTGTGATGTACTGTCCTGCTAACCATTTGGGTGGAATACACCTTTAATCGTCCTGCCACTGTTGCATCACTGTGATCCACTGTCCTTCTACTGTTGCATCACTGTGATCCACTGTCCTGCTAACCATTTGGGTGGAATACACCTTTAATCGTCCTGCCACTGTTGCATCACTGTGATCCACTGTCCTGCTACTGTTGCATCACTGTGATCCACTGTCCTGCTAACCATTTGGGTGGAATACACATTTAACTGTCCTGCTACTGGTGCATCACTGTGATCCACTGTCCTGCTACTGTTGCATCACTGTGATCCACTGTCCTGCTAACCATTTGAATTTTTGGAGGCCCCTCGTCACTAGAGGCCCCACATTTTATTTTATTTTTCTTTCTTATTTTGGAGATCGATGTCATACTGTGACACTGAATGATTGGCACTGACTGACGCTCTCTGATTGGCCACTGACATGTTTGCCCAATCGCGTGACGAGCTGTGTCTTTGCCCATTTCCTCGTCAAACAGCCTGCAAACTACCTGGCGTTATATCGCCATGCTCTAAGACAAACTCTAACCTTAACCAACTTCGAATGAGTGCCTAAGCTTAACCGTCGAAAGAACTTGCCGTCAGCCCGTCACGCTCTAAGACAAACTCTAACCTTAACCAACTTCGAAAGAGTGCCTAAGCTTAACCAGTGTAGAAACAGGCATCGGCCAATCAGAGAGCGTCTTGCCAGAAATGCGGCTAGGTTTAGAAATAACGTGACTAGGGGCCTCCACACTACACACTAGTTGTAACTGAGGGGTACAATTCCCTGACTGTATTGATAAGTATGGTATCATTAAACCACTACCGCTTTATGTACTTTAATTACTGGCCATACAGTACATGATATATAAATATGATGAACACTTCCCACAATGAATCGGTTCCACACAAAGTGGTAATTAAGTATTTATTGCAGCAAAAGGTACATAATATACTTCTCTATTATACTTTGGATGCTCTTGTAAGGCAAAGGAATGTGCGTAGGCAAATCAATAATGAATGTCCATTCTCTGGTTACGCAGGAGGTAATTATACAACCTGAATCTTAGGGAATTACATCTATGGTACACTAGTAATATATAGCGGGAGATACTGGAAGGGTCCCCCCGGTTGTAAGCCAGCAGGGGTAGAGGATCTGTCGGTAGTAGAGAGTCTGGTCAACGATGACTAAGGAGACTCCAAGTACAGGAGACGGTGCAATAGTCTCTTGATCCACAGACGAATACAGCTGTTCTCCGTAGACTGTAGCTCCACAGTGAAGAAAGCTAGCCGGCCTCAGGCTCTCTGAGGCGCAGACTCGACTGGTCTCCTCACAGGGTAAATCCAACACGTGTAGGCGTCGGCGATTCTCCGCTCCATAAATCACAGGACCAAAACAAATATAATCCAGCCGCAAAGGGCTATGTAGTCGTCGGGTAGATTAATCCAGTGTACATGTCCACACGGTTCTCGTCTAGGTCTCCTCGGGTGAAAGCGCCATGAAAGCAGCCCAGCCTGGATAAGCACTCTAGCTGATACGAGGAAGCGTTGGTGATGCTGGTCACTGTAGAACTTTAGCCGCACGATACACTATACACAAATAGACTATTACTGACTTAATAGAAATATGTCGCACTCGACGGTATAGCGCCAAACTCTGACAATTCAGTTATTAATTTGCACGCGGTCTCAATGCTCTATTTGGGGCCAAACAGGCCATACTTCACCGCACGGAGTATCGTGGGTGAGGCTTCAACTTATTGGGTAACTCTACTTCTGTATTCACCTGCGCCATATTTATATGCACGGCGAACAATCTAGTGCCAACCTCATTTCTGTCTCGTATCCCTGGGCAAGGCCGGGCATGTACAGACATGTCTTGACGGTGGCTTTGAACCTGACTCTGGAGGCACGGCGCCGGCGCCTGTGGACCGCTGTCCAATAGGAGAATGAAATACCATGGTCTGCACTAGGCTAAAGGGATATTCCGTGTATATGTACAAGGAATATACAAGGGATATCAAACGATATACAAATACTATGCAATATATATCAATCAATAAATATATATATTCGGTTTAATCTGATCCTTTGTAACACTAGTACTAGTACTAAATACCTATATGTCCCTATGCCATAAATGTCATGTATGTTGTGTATGTCATAAATGTCTATATGAATTGAAAATGGGGGACCCTGATGTAAACAAGACAAACGTCTTTCTCAGGTCTGCATCCCCTGCCTTAACAATTGTGTGTATTGAGCCGTACTGTATTGTACCCATTCTGCAATCTGTTAAATAAAGTTTTCATTCATTCATTCATTCATTCATTCATTCATTCATTCATTCAGTAAAAAAATAAAAGAGATACGGAAATTAGAAATATAGGCCTCTCTCTTATACATGCCTCCTCCTAATACAAGCCTGGTATCCACTACAGTTGAAACAAATACAAGCTGGGGTTACTATTAGAGGAATTACGGTATTCGATATATTTTTTAAAGTGACATATAAAAACGCCACTGTGCGTGTGTGCACGTGTGTGTGGGGGGGCCTCCACAAGAATCTGGCCCAGGGGCCTCTGAAGTCTTAATCTGGCCTTGACTGTCCTGCTACTATTGAATCACTGTGATCCACTGTCCTGCTACTATTGAATCACTGTGAGGCACTGTCCTGCTACTGTTGAATCACTGTGATGCACTGTCCTGCTACTGTTGAATCACTGTGATCCACTGTCCTGCTACTGTTGAATCACTGTGATGCACTGTCCTGCTACTGTTGAATCACTGTGATGCACTGTCCTGCTACTGTTGCATCACTGTGATGTACTGGCATTCACTGTTCTGTTACTGTTGAATCACTGTGATCCACTGTCCTGCTACTGTTGCATCACTGTGATCCACTGTCCTACTACTGTTGCATCACTGTGATCCACTGTCCTGCTACTGTTGCATCACTGTGATCCACTGTCCTGCTAACCATTTGGGTGAAATACACCTTTAACTGTCCTGCTACTGTTTAATCACTGTGATGCACTGTCCTGCTAACCATTTGGGTGGAATACACATTTAACTGTCCTGCTACTGTTGAATCACTGTGATGTACTGTCCTGCTTTTTGGGTGGAATACACCTTTAACTGTCCTGCTACTGGTGCATCACTGTGATCCACTGTCCTGCTACTGTTGCATCACTGTGATCCACTGTCCTGCTAACCATTTGGGTGGAATACACATTTAAAATCATTCGGGGAAGACAAATTTGGGTATTATAACCTTTAAAACCATTTCGGTGGAATACACCTTTAAAATCATTCGGGGAAGACACATTTGGGTATTATAACCTTTAAAACCATTTGGGTGGAATACACCTTTAAAATCATTCGGGTAAGACACATTTGGGTATTATAACCTTTCAAACCATTTGGGTGGAATACACCTTTAAAATCATTCGGGGAAGACACATTTCGGTATTATAACCTTTAAAACCATTTGGGTGGAATACACCTTTAACTGTCCTGCTACTGTTGAATCACTGTGATGCACTGTCCTGCTAACCATTTGGGTGGAATACACCTTTAACTGTCCTGCTACTGTTGAATCACTGTGATGTACTGTCCTGCTAACCATTTGGGTGGAATACACCTTTAACTGTCCTGCTACTGTTGAATCACTGTGATGTACTGTCCTGCTAACCATTTGGGTGGAATACACCTTTAACTGTCCTGCTACTGTTGAATCACTGTGATGTACTGTCCTGCTAACCATTTGGGTGGAATACACCTTTAACTGTCCTGCTACTGGTGCATCACTGTGATCCACTGTCCTGCTAACCATTTGGGTGGAACACACCTTTAACTGTGCTGCTACTGGTGCATCACTGTGATCCACTGTCCTGCTACTGTTGAATCACTGTGATGCACTGTCCTGCTACTGTTGAATCACTGTGATCCACTGTCCTGCTACTATTGAATCACTGTGATGCACTGTCCTGCTACTGTTGAATCACTGTGATGCACTGTCCTGCTACTGTTGAATCACTGTGATCCACTGTCCTGCTACTGTTGAATCACTGTGATGCACTGTCCTGCTACTGTTGAATCACTGTGATCCACTGTCCTGCTACTATTGAATCACTGTGATGCACTGTCCTGCTACTGTTGCATCACTGTGATGCACTGGCATTCACTGTCCTGCTACTGTTGAATCACTGTGATCCACTGTCCTGCTACTGTTGCATCACTGTGATCCACTGTCCTGCTACTGTTGCATCACTGTTATCCACTGTCCTGCTACTGTTGCATCACTGTGATCCACTGTCCTGCTAACCATTTGGGTGAAATACACCTTTAACTGTCCTGCTTCTGTTTAATCACTGTGATGCACTGTCCTGCTAACCATTTGGGTGGAATACACATTTAACTGTCCTGCTACTGTTGAATCACTGTGATGTACTGTCCTGCTATTTGGGTGGAATACACCTTTAACTGTCCTGCTACTGGTGCATCACTGTGATCCACTGTCTTGCTACTGTTGCATCACTGTGATCCACTGTCCTGCTAACCATTTGGTTGGAATACACCTTTAAAATCATTCGGGGAAGACACATTTGGGTATTATAACCTTTAAAACCATTTGGGTGGAATACACCTTTAAAATCATTCGGGGAAGACACATTTGGGTATTATAACCTTTAAAACCATTTGGGTGGAATACACCTTTAAAATCATTCGGGTAAGACACATTTGGGTATTATAACCTTTCAAACCATTTGGGTGGAATACACCTTTAAAATCATTCGGGGAAGACACATTTGGGTATTATAACCTTTAAAACCATTTGGGTGGAATACACCTTTAACTGTCCTGCTAATGTTGAATCACTGTGATGCACTGTCCTGCTAACCATTTGGGTGGAATACACCTTTAACTGTCCTGCTACTGTTGAATCACTGTGATGTACTGTCCTGCTAACCATTTGGGTGGAATACACCTTTAACTGTCCTGCTACTGTTGAATCACTGTGATGTACTGTCCTGCTAACCATTTGGGTGGAATACACCTTTAACTGTCCTGCTACTGTTGAATCACTGTGATGTACTGTCCTGCTAACCATTTGGGTGGAATACACCTTTAACTGTCCTGCTACTGGTGCATCACTGTGATCCACTGTCCTGCTAACCATTTGGGTAGAATACACCTTTAACTGTCCTGCTACTGGTGCATCACTGTGATCCACTGTCCTGCTACTGTTGCATCACTGTGATCCACTGTCCTGCTAACCATTTGGGTGGGATACACCTTTAACTGTCCTGCTACAGTTGAATCACTGTGATGCACTGTCCTGCTACTGTTGCATCACTGTGATCCACTGTCCTGCTACTGTTGAATCACTGTGATGCACTGTCCTGCTACTGTTGCATCACTGTGATCCACTGTCCTGCTACTGTTGCATCACTGTGATCCACTGTCCTGCTAACCATTTCGGTGGAATACACCTTTAACTGTCCTGCTACTGTTTAATCACTGTGATGTACTGTCCTGCTAACCATTTGGGTGAAATACACCTTTAACTGTCCTGCTACTGTTTAATCACTGTGATGCACTGTCATGCTAACCATTTGGGTGGAATACACATTTAACTGTCCTGCTACTGTTGAATCACTGTGATGTACTGTCCTGCTATTTGGGTGGAATACACCTTTAACTGTCCTGCTACTGGTGCATCACTGTGATCCACTGTCCTGCTACTGATGCATCACTGTGATCCACTGTCCTGCTAACCATTTGGGTGGAATACACCTTTGAAATCATTCGGGGAAGACACATTTGGGTATTATAACCTTTAAAACCATTTGGGTGGAATACACCTTTAAAATCATTCGGGGAAGACACATTTGGGTATTATAACCTTTAAACCATTTGGGTGGAATACACCTTTAAAATCATTCGGGTAAGACACATTTGGGTATTATAACCTTTCAAACCATTTGGGTGGAATACACCTTTAAAATCATTCGGGGAAGACACATTTGGGTATTATATAACCTTTAAAACCATTTGGGTGGAATACACCTTTAACTGTCCTGCTACTGTTGAATCACTGTGATGCACTGTCCTGCTAACCATTTGGGTGGAATACACCTTTAACTGTCCTGCTACTGTTGAATCACTGTGATGTACTGTCCTGCTAACCATTTGGGTGGAATACACCTTTAACTGTCCTGCTACTGTTGAATCACTGTGATGTACTGTCCTGCTAACCATTTGGGTGGAATACACCTTTAACTGTCCTGCTACTGTTGAATCACTGTGATGTACTGTCCTGCTAACCATTTGGGTGGAATACACCTTTAACTGTCCTGCTACTGGTGCATCACTGTGATCCACTGTCCTGCTAACCATTTGGGTGGAACACACCTTTAACTGTGCTGCTACTGGTGCATCACTGTGATCCACTGTCCTGCTACTGTTGAATCACTGTGATGCACTGTCCTGCTACTGTTGAATCACTGTGATCCACTGTCCTGCTACTATTGAATCACTGTGATGCACTGTCCTGCTACTGTTGAATCACTGTGATGCACTGTCCTGCTACTGTTGAATCACTGTGATCCACTGTCCTGCTACTGTTGAATCACTGTGATGCACTGTCCTGCTACTGTTGAATCACTGTGATCCACTGTCCTGCTACTATTGAATCACTGTGATGCACTGTCCTGCTACTGTTGCATCACTGTGATGCACTGGCATTCACTGTCCTGCTACTGTTGAATCACTGTGATCCACTGTCCTGCTACTGTTGCATCACTGTGATCCACTGTCCTGCTACTGTTGCATCACTGTTATCCACTGTCCTGCTACTGTTGCATCACTGTGATCCACTGTCCTGCTAACCATTTGGGTGAAATACACCTTTAACTGTCCTGCTTCTGTTTAATCACTGTGATGCACTGTCCTGCTAACCATTTGGGTGGAATACACATTTAACTGTCCTGCTACTGTTGAATCACTGTGATGTACTGTCCTGCTATTTGGGTGGAATACACCTTTAACTGTCCTGCTACTGGTGCATCACTGTGATCCACTGTCTTGCTACTGTTGCATCACTGTGATCCACTGTCCTGCTAACCATTTGGTTGGAATACACCTTTAAAATCATTCGGGGAAGACACATTTGGGTATTATAACCTTTAAAACCATTTGGGTGGAATACACCTTTAAAATCATTCGGGGAAGACACATTTGGGTATTATAACCTTTAAAACCATTTGGGTGGAATACACCTTTAAAATCATTCGGGTAAGACACATTTGGGTATTATAACCTTTCAAACCATTTGGGTGGAATACACCTTTAAAATCATTCGGGGAAGACACATTTGGGTATTATAACCTTTAAAACCATTTGGGTGGAATACACCTTTAACTGTCCTGCTAATGTTGAATCACTGTGATGCACTGTCCTGCTAACCATTTGGGTGGAATACACCTTTAACTGTCCTGCTACTGTTGAATCACTGTGATGTACTGTCCTGCTAACCATTTGGGTGGAATACACCTTTAACTGTCCTGCTACTGTTGAATCACTGTGATGTACTGTCCTGCTAACCATTTGGGTGGAATACACCTTTAACTGTCCTGCTACTGTTGAATCACTGTGATGTACTGTCCTGCTAACCATTTGGGTGGAATACACCTTTAACTGTCCTGCTACTGGTGCATCACTGTGATCCACTGTCCTGCTAACCATTTGGGTAGAATACACCTTTAACTGTCCTGCTACTGGTGCATCACTGTGATCCACTGTCCTGCTACTGTTGCATCACTGTGATCCACTGTCCTGCTAACCATTTGGGTGGGATACACCTTTAACTGTCCTGCTACAGTTGAATCACTGTGATGCACTGTCCTGCTACTGTTGCATCACTGTGATCCACTGTCCTGCTACTGTTGAATCACTGTGATGCACTGTCCTGCTACTGTTGCATCACTGTGATCCACTGTCCTGCTACTGTTGCATCACTGTGATCCACTGTCCTGCTAACCATTTCGGTGGAATACACCTTTAACTGTCCTGCTACTGTTTAATCACTGTGATGTACTGTCCTGCTAACCATTTGGGTGAAATACACCTTTAACTGTCCTGCTACTGTTTAATCACTGTGATGCACTGTCATGCTAACCATTTGGGTGGAATACACATTTAACTGTCCTGCTACTGTTGAATCACTGTGATGTACTGTCCTGCTATTTGGGTGGAATACACCTTTAACTGTCCTGCTACTGGTGCATCACTGTGATCCACTGTCCTGCTACTGATGCATCACTGTGATCCACTGTCCTGCTAACCATTTGGGTGGAATACACCTTTGAAATCATTCGGGGAAGACACATTTGGGTATTATAACCTTTAAAACCATTTGGGTGGAATACACCTTTAAAATCATTCGGGGAAGACACATTTGGGTATTATAACCTTTAAACCATTTGGGTGGAATACACCTTTAAAATCATTCGGGTAAGACACATTTGGGTATTATAACCTTTCAAACCATTTGGGTGGAATACACCTTTAAAATCATTCGGGGAAGACACATTTGGGTATTATATAACCTTTAAAACCATTTGGGTGGAATACACCTTTAACTGTCCTGCTACTGTTGAATCACTGTGATGCACTGTCCTGCTAACCATTTGGGTGGAATACACCTTTAACTGTCCTGCTACTGTTGAATCACTGTGATGTACTGTCCTGCTAACCATTTGGGTGGAATACACCTTTAACTGTGCTGCTACTGGTGCATCACTGTGATCCACTGTCCTGCTACTGTTGAATCACTGTGATGCACTGTCCTGCTACTGTTGAATCACTGTGATCCACTGTCCTGCTACTATTGAATCACTGTGATGCACTGTCCTGCTACTGTTGAATCACTGTGATGCACTGTCCTGCTACTGTTGAATCACTGTGATCCACTGTCCTGCTACTGTTGAATCACTGTGATGCACTGTCCTGCTACTGTTGAATCACTGTGATCCACTGTCCTGCTACTGTTGAATCACTGTGATGCACTGTCCTGCTACTATTGAATCACTGTGATGCACTGTCCTGCTACTGTTGCATCACTGTGATGCACTGGCATTCACTGTCCTGCTACTGTTGAATCACTGTGATCCACTGTCCTGCTACTGTTGCATCACTGTGATCCACTGTCCTGCTACTGTTGCATCACTGTGATCCACTGTCCTGCTACTGTTGCATCACTGTGATCCACTGTCCTGCTAACCATTTGGGTGAAATACACCTTTAACTGTCCTGCTACTGTTTAATCACTGTGATGCACTGTCCTGCTAACCATTTGGGTGGAATACACATTTAACTGTCCTGCTACTGTTGAATCACTGTGATGTACTGTCCTGCTATTTGGGTGGAATACACCTTTAACTGTCCTGCTACTGGTGCATCACTGTGATCCACTGTCCTGCTACTGTTGCATCACTGTGATCCACTGTCCTGCTAACCATTTGGGTGGAATACACCTTTAAAATCATTCGGGGAAGACACATTTGGGTATTATAACCTTTAAAACCATTTGGGTGGAATACACCTTTAAAATCATTCGGGGAAGACACATTTGGGTATTATAACCTTTAAAACCATTTGGGTGGAATACACCTTTAACTGTCCTGCTACTGTTGAATCACTGTGATGTACTGTCCTGCTAACCATTTGGGTGGAATACACCTTTAACTGTCCTGCTACTGTTGAATCACTGTGATGTACTGTCCTGCTAACCATTTGGGTGGAATACACCTTTAACTGTCCTGCTACTGTTGAATCACTGTGATGTACTGTCCTGCTATTTGGGTGGAATACACCTTTAACTGTCCTGCTACTGGTGCATCACTGTGATCCACTGTCCTGCTACTGTTGCATCACTGTGATCCACTGTCCTGCTAGCCATTTGGGTGGAATACACCTTTAAAATCATTCGGGGAAGACACATTTGGGTATTATAACCTTTAAAACCATTTGGGTGGAATACACCTTTAAAATCATTCGGGGAAGACACATTTGGGTATTATAACCTTTAAAACCATTTGGGTGGAATACACCTTTAAAATCATTCGGGTAAGACACATTTGGGTATTATAACCTTTCAAACCATTTGGGTGGAATACACCTTTAAAATCATTCGGGGAAGACACATTTGGGTATTATAACCTTTAAAACCATTTGGGTGGAATACACCTTTAACTGTCCTGCTACTGTTGAATCACTGTGATGCACTGTCCTGCTAACCATTTGGGTGGAATACACCTTTAACTGTCCTGCTACTGTTGAATCACTGTGATGTACTGTCCTGCTAACCATTTGGGTGGAATACACCTTTAATTGTCCTGCTACTGGTGCATCACTGTGATCCACTGTCCTGCTAACCATTTGGGTGGAATACACCTTTAACTGTGCTGCTACTGGTGCATCACTGTGATCCACTGTCCTGCTACTGTTGAATCACTGTGATGCACTGTCCTGCTACTGTTGAATCACTGTGATCCACTGTCCTGCTACTATTGAATCACTGTGATGCACTGTCCTGCTACTGTTGAATCACTGTGATGCACTGTCCTGCTACTGTTGAATCACTGTGATCCACTGTCCTGCTACTGTTGAATCACTGTGATGCACTGTCCTGCTACTGTTGAATCACTGTGATCCACTGTCCTGCTACTGTTGAATCACTGTGATGCACTGTCCTGCTACTATTGAATCACTGTGATGCACTGTCCTGCTACTGTTGCATCACTGTGATGCACTGGCATTCACTGTCCTGCTACTGTTGAATCACTGTGATCCACTGTCCTGCTACTGTTGCATCACTGTGATCCACTGTCCTGCTACTGTTGCATCACTGTGATCCACTGTCCTGCTACTGTTGCATCACTGTGATCCACTGTCCTGCTAACCATTTGGGTGAAATACACCTTTAACTGTCCTGCTACTGTTTAATCACTGTGATGCACTGTCCTGCTAACCATTTGGGTGGAATACACCTTTAAAATCATTCGGGGAAGACACATTTGGGTATTATAACCTTTAAAACCATTTGGGTGGAATACACCTTTAAAATCATTCGGGGAAGACACATTTGGGTATTATAACCTTTAAAACCATTTGGGTGGAATACACCTTTAAAATCATTCGGGTAAGACACATTTGGGTATTATAACCTTTCAAACCATTTGGGTGGAATACACCTTTAAAATCATTCGGGGAAGACACATTTGGGTATTATAACCTTTCAAACCATTTGGGTGGAATACACCTTTAAAATCATTCGGGGAAGACACATTTGGGTATTATAACCTTTAAAACCATTTGGGTGGAATACATCTTTAACTGTCCTGCTACTGTTGAATCACTGTGATGCACTGTCCTGCTAACCATTTGGGTGGAATACACCTTTAACTGTCCTGCTACTGTTGAATCACTGTGATGTACTGTCCTGCTAACCATTTGGGTGGAATACACCTTTAACTGTCCTGCTACTGTTGAATCACTGTGATGTACTGTCCTGCTAACCATTTGGGTGGAATACACCTTTAACTGTCCTGCTACTGTTGAATCACTGTGATGTACTGTCCTGCTAACCATTTGGGTGGAATACACCTTTAACTGTCCTGCTACTGGTGCATCACTGTGATCCACTGTCCTGCTAACCATTTGGGTAGAATACACCTTTAACTGTCCTGCTACTGGTGCATCACTGTGATCCACTGTCCTGCTACTGTTGCATCACTGTGATCCACTGTCCTGCTAACCATTTGGGTGGGATACACCTTTAACTGTCCTGCTACAGTTGAATCACTGTGATGCACTGTCCTGCTACTGTTGCATCTCTGTGATCCACTGTCCTGCTACTGTTGAATCACTGTGATGCACTGTCCTGCTACTGTTGCATCACTGTGATCCACTGTCCTGCTACTGTTGCATCACTGTGATCCACTGTCCTGCTAACCATTTCGGTGGAATACACCTTTAACTGTCCTGCTACTGTTTAATCACTGTGATGCACTGTCCTGCTAACCATTTGGGTGGAATACACATTTAACTGTCCTGCTACTGTTGAATCACTGTGATGTACTGTCCTGCTATTTGGGTGGAATACACCTTTAACTGTCCTGCTACTGGTGCATCACTGTGATCCACTGTCCTGCTACTGTTGCATCACTGTGATCCACTGTCCTGCTAACCATTTGGGTGGAATACACCTTTAACTGTCCTGCTACTGGTGCATCATTGTGATCCACTGTCCTGCTAACCATTTGGGTGGAATACACCTTTAATTGTCCTGCTACTGTTGCATCACTGTGATCCACTGTCCTTCTACTGTTGCATCACTGTGATCCACTGTCCTGCTAACCATTTGGGTGGAATACACCTTTAACTGTCCTGCTACTGTTGCATCACTGTGATCCACTGTCCTGCTACTGTTGAATCACTGTGATGCACTGTCCTGCCACTGTTGAATCACAGTGATGCACTGTCCTGCTACTGTTGAATCACTGTGATGCACTGTCCTGCTACTGTTGAATCACTGTGATCCACTGTCCTGCTACTGTTGAATCACTGTGATGCACTGTCCTGCTACTGTTGAATCACTGTGATGCACTGTCCTGCTACTGTTGAATCACTGTGATCCACTGTCCTGCTACTGTTGAATCACTGTGATGCACTGTCCTGCTACTGTTGAATCACTGTGATGCACTGTCCTGCTACTGTTGCATCACTGTGATGCACTGTCATGCACTGTCCTGCTACTGTTGAATCACTGTGATCCACTGTCCTGCTACTGTTGCATCACTGTGATCCACTGTCCTGCTACTGTTGCATCACTGTGATCCACTGTCCTGCTACTGTTGCATCACTGTGATCCACTGTCCTGCTAACCATTTGGGTGAAATACACCTTTAACTGTCCTGCTACTGTTTAATCACTGTGATGCACTATCCTGCTAACCATTTGGGTGGAATACACATTTAACTGTCCTGCTACTGTTGAATCACTGTGATGTACTGTCCTGCTATTTGGGTGGAATACACCTTTAACTGTCCTGCTACTGGTGCATCACTGTGATCCACTGTCCTGCTACTGTTGCATCACTGTGATCCACTGTCCTGCTAACCATTTGGGTGGAATACACCTTTAACCGTCCTGCTACTGGTGCATCACTGTGATCCACTGTCCTGCTAACCATTTGGGTGGAATACACCTTTAACTGTCCTGCTACTGTTGAATCACTGTGATGTACTGTCCTGCTAACCATTTGGATGGAATACACCTTTAATTGTCCTGCTACTGTTGCATCACTGTGATCCACTGTCCTGCTACTGTTGCACAACTGTGATCCACTGTCCTGCTAACCATTTGGGTGGAATACACCTTTAACTGTCCTGCTACTGTTGCATCACTGTGATCCACTGTCCTGCTACTGTTGAATCACTGTGATGCACTGTCCTGCTACTGTTGAATCACTGTGATGCACTGTCCTGCTACTGTTGAATCACTGTGATGCACTGTCCTGCTACTGTTGAATCACTGTGATCCACTGTCCTGCTACTGTTGAATCACTGTGATGCACTGTCCTGCTACTGTTGAATCACTGTGATGCACTGTCCTGCTACTGTTGCATCACTGTGATGCACTGTCATGCACTGTCCTGCTACTGTTGAATCACTGTGATCCACTGTCCTGCTACTGTTGCATCACTGTGATCCACTGTCCTGCTACTGTTGCATCACTGTGATCCACTGTTCTGCTACTGTTTCATCACTGTCCTGCACTGTCCTGCTATTTGGGTGGAATACACCTTTAACTGTCCTGCTACTGGTGCATCACTGTGATCCACTGTCCTGCTACTGTTGCATCACTGTGATCCACTGTCCTGCTAGCCATTTGGGTGGAATACACCTTTAAAATCATTCGGGGAAGACACATTTGGGTATTATAACCTTTAAAACCATTTGGGTGGAATACACCTTTAAAATCATTCGGGGAAGACACATTTGGGTATTATAACCTTTAAAACCATTTGGGTGGAATACACCTTTAAAATCATTCGGGTAAGACACATTTGGGTATTATAACCTTTCAAACCATTTGGGTGGAATACACCTTTAAAATCATTCGGGGAAGACACATTTGGGTATTATAACCTTTAAAACCATTTGGGTGGAATACACCTTTAACTGTCCTGCTACTGTTGAATCACTGTGATGCACTGTCCTGCTAACCATTTGGGTGGAATACACCTTTAACTGTCCTGCTACTGTTGAATCACTGTGATGTACTGTCCTGCTAACCATTTGGGTGGAATACACCTTTAATTGTCCTGCTACTGGTGCATCACTGTGATCCACTGTCCTGCTAACCATTTGGGTGGAATACACCTTTAACTGTGCTGCTACTGGTGCATCACTGTGATCCACTGTCCTGCTACTGTTGAATCACTGTGATGCACTGTCCTGCTACTGTTGAATCACTGTGATCCACTGTCCTGCTACTATTGAATCACTGTGATGCACTGTCCTGCTACTGTTGAATCACTGTGATGCACTGTCCTGCTACTGTTGAATCACTGTGATCCACTGTCCTGCTACTGTTGAATCACTGTGATGCACTGTCCTGCTACTGTTGAATCACTGTGATCCACTGTCCTGCTACTGTTGAATCACTGTGATGCACTGTCCTGCTACTATTGAATCACTGTGATGCACTGTCCTGCTACTGTTGCATCACTGTGATGCACTGGCATTCACTGTCCTGCTACTGTTGAATCACTGTGATCCACTGTCCTGCTACTGTTGCATCACTGTGATCCACTGTCCTGCTACTGTTGCATCACTGTGATCCACTGTCCTGCTACTGTTGCATCACTGTGATCCACTGTCCTGCTAACCATTTGGGTGAAATACACCTTTAACTGTCCTGCTACTGTTTAATCACTGTGATGCACTGTCCTGCTAACCATTTGGGTGGAATACACCTTTAAAATCATTCGGGGAAGACACATTTGGGTATTATAACCTTTAAAACCATTTGGGTGGAATACACCTTTAAAATCATTCGGGGAAGACACATTTGGGTATTATAACCTTTAAAACCATTTGGGTGGAATACACCTTTAAAATCATTCGGGTAAGACACATTTGGGTATTATAACCTTTCAAACCATTTGGGTGGAATACACCTTTAAAATCATTCGGGGAAGACACATTTGGGTATTATAACCTTTCAAACCATTTGGGTGGAATACACCTTTAAAATCATTCGGGGAAGACACATTTGGGTATTATAACCTTTAAAACCATTTGGGTGGAATACATCTTTAACTGTCCTGCTACTGTTGAATCACTGTGATGCACTGTCCTGCTAACCATTTGGGTGGAATACACCTTTAACTGTCCTGCTACTGTTGAATCACTGTGATGTACTGTCCTGCTAACCATTTGGGTGGAATACACCTTTAACTGTCCTGCTACTGTTGAATCACTGTGATGTACTGTCCTGCTAACCATTTGGGTGGAATACACCTTTAACTGTCCTGCTACTGTTGAATCACTGTGATGTACTGTCCTGCTAACCATTTGGGTGGAATACACCTTTAACTGTCCTGCTACTGGTGCATCACTGTGATCCACTGTCCTGCTAACCATTTGGGTAGAATACACCTTTAACTGTCCTGCTACTGGTGCATCACTGTGATCCACTGTCCTGCTACTGTTGCATCACTGTGATCCACTGTCCTGCTAACCATTTGGGTGGGATACACCTTTAACTGTCCTGCTACAGTTGAATCACTGTGATGCACTGTCCTGCTACTGTTGCATCTCTGTGATCCACTGTCCTGCTACTGTTGAATCACTGTGATGCACTGTCCTGCTACTGTTGCATCACTGTGATCCACTGTCCTGCTACTGTTGCATCACTGTGATCCACTGTCCTGCTAACCATTTCGGTGGAATACACCTTTAACTGTCCTGCTACTGTTTAATCACTGTGATGCACTGTCCTGCTAACCATTTGGGTGGAATACACATTTAACTGTCCTGCTACTGTTGAATCACTGTGATGTACTGTCCTGCTATTTGGGTGGAATACACCTTTAACTGTCCTGCTACTGGTGCATCACTGTGATCCACTGTCCTGCTACTGTTGCATCACTGTGATCCACTGTCCTGCTAACCATTTGGGTGGAATACACCTTTAACTGTCCTGCTACTGGTGCATCATTGTGATCCACTGTCCTGCTAACCATTTGGGTGGAATACACCTTTAACTGTCCTGCTACTGTTGAATCACTGTGATGTACTGTTCTGCTAACCATTTGGGTGGAATACACCTTTAATTGTCCTGCTACTGTTGCATCACTGTGATCCACTGTCCTTCTACTGTTGCATCACTGTGATCCACTGTCCTGCTAACCATTTGGGTGGAATACACCTTTAACTGTCCTGCTACTGTTGCATCACTGTGATCCACTGTCCTGCTACTGTTGAATCACTGTGATGCACTGTCCTGCCACTGTTGAATCACAGTGATGCACTGTCCTGCTACTGTTGAATCACTGTGATGCACTGTCCTGCTACTGTTGAATCACTGTGATCCACTGTCCTGCTACTGTTGAATCACTGTGATGCACTGTCCTGCTACTGTTGAATCACTGTGAAGCACTGTCCTGCTACTGTTGAATCACTGTGATCCACTGTCCTGCTACTGTTGAATCACTGTGATGCACTGTCCTGCTACTGTTGAATCACTGTGATGCACTGTCCTGCTACTGTTGCATCACTGTGATGCACTGTCATGCACTGTCCTGCTACTGTTGAATCACTGTGATCCACTGTCCTGCTACTGTTGCATCACTGTGATCCACTGTCCTGCTACTGTTGCATCACTGTGATCCACTGTCCTGCTAACCATTTGGGTGAAATACACCTTTAACTGTCCTGCTACTGTTTAATCACTGTGATGCACTATCCTGCTAACCATTTGGGTGGAATACACATTTAACTGTCCTGCTACTGTTGAATCACTGTGATGTACTGTCCTGCTATTTGGGTGGAATACACCTTTAACTGTCCTGCTACTGGTGCATCACTGTGATCCACTGTCCTGCTACTGTTGCATCACTGTGATCCACTGTCCTGCTAACCATTTGGGTGGAATACACCTTTAACCGTCCTGCTACTGGTGCATCACTGTGATCCACTGTCCTGCTAACCATTTGGGTGGAATACACCTTTAACTGTCCTGCTACTGTTGAATCACTGTGATGTACTGTCCTGCTAACCATTTGGATGGAATACACCTTTAATTGTCCTGCTACTGTTGCATCACTGTGATCCACTGTCCTGCTACTGTTGCACAACTGTGATCCACTGTCCTGCTAACCATTTGGGTGGAATACACCTTTAACTGTCCTGCTACTGTTGCATCACTGTGATCCACTGTCCTGCTACTGTTGAATCACTGTGATGCACTGTCCTGCTACTGTTGAATCACTGTGATGCACTGTCCTGCTACTGTTGAATCACTGTGATGCACTGTCCTGCTACTGTTGAATCACTGTGATCCACTGTCCTGCTACTGTTGAATCACTGTGATGCACTGTCCTGCTACTGTTGAATCACTGTGATGCACTGTCCTGCTACTGTTGCATCACTGTGATGCACTGTCATGCACTGTCCTGCTACTGTTGAATCACTGTGATCCACTGTCCTGCTACTGTTGCATCACTGTGATCCACTGTCCTGCTACTGTTGCATCACTGTGATCCACTGTTCTGCTACTGTTTCATCACTGTCCTGCACTGTCCTGCACTGTCCTGCTACTGTTGCTCACTGTGATCCACTGTCCTGCTACTGTTGAATCACTGTGATGCACTGTCCTGCACTGTCCTGCTACTGTTGAATCACTGTGATGCACTGTCCTGCTACTGTTGCATCACTGTGATGCACTGTCCTGCTACTGTTGCATCACTGTGATCCACTGTCCTGCTAACCATTTTGGTGAAATACACCTTTAACTGTCCTGCTACTGTTGCAATACTGTGATCCACTGTCCTGCTAACCATTTGGATGGAATACACCTTTAACTGTCCTGCTACTGGTGCATCACTGTGATCCACTATCCTGCTAACCATTTGGGTGGAATACACCTTTAACTGTCCTGCTACTGGTGCATCACTGTGATCCACTGTCCTGCTAACCATTTGGGTGGAATACACCTTTAACTGTCCTGCTACTGGTGCATCACTGTGATCCACTGTCCTGCTACTGTTGCATCACTGTGATCCACTGTCCTGCTAACCATTTGGGTGGAATACACCTTTAACTGGCCTGCTACTGGTGCATCACTGTGATCCACTGTCCTGCTACTGTTGCATCACTGTGATCCACTGTCCTGCTAACCATTTGGGTGGAATACAGCTTTAACTGTCCTGCTACTGTTGAATCACTGTGATGCACTGTCCTGCACTGTCCTGCTACTGTTGCATCACTGTGATCCACTGTCCTGCTACTGTTGAATCACTGTGATGCACTGTCCTGCACTGTCCTGATACTGTTGAATCACTGTGATGCACTGTCCTGCTACTGTTGCATCACTGTGATGCACTGTCCTGCACTGTCCTGCTACTGTTGAATCACTGTGATCCACTGTCCTGCTACTGTTGCATCACTGTGATCCACTGTCCTGCTAACCATTTGGGTGGAATACACCTTTAACCGTCCTGCTACTGGTGCATCACTGTGATCCACTGTCCTGCTAACCATTTGGGTGGAATACACCTTTAACTGTCCTGCTACTGTTGAATCACTGTGATGTACTGTCCTGCTAACCATTTGGATGGAATACACCTTTAATTGTCCTGCTACTGTTGCATCACTGTGATCCACTGTCCTGCTACTGTTGCACAACTGTGATCCACTGTCCTGCTAACCATTTGGGTGGAATACACCTTTAACTGTCCTGCTACTGTTGCATCACTGTGATCCACTGTCCTGCTACTGTTGAATCACTGTGATGCACTGTCCTGCTACTGTTGAATCACTGTGATGCACTGTCCTGCTACTGTTGAATCACTGTGATGCACTGTCCTGCTACTGTTGAATCACTGTGATCCACTGTCCTGCTACTGTTGAATCACTGTGATGCACTGTCCTGCTACTGTTGAATCACTGTGATGCACTGTCCTGCTACTGTTGCATCACTGTGATGCACTGTCATGCACTGTCCTGCTACTGTTGAATCACTGTGATCCACTGTCCTGCTACTGTTGCATCACTGTGATCCACTGTCCTGCTACTGTTGCATCACTGTGATCCACTGTTCTGCTACTGTTTCATCACTGTCCTGCACTGTCCTGCACTGTCCTGCTACTGTTGCTCACTGTGATCCACTGTCCTGCTACTGTTGAATCACTGTGATGCACTGTCCTGCACTGTCCTGCTACTGTTGAATCACTGTGATGCACTGTCCTGCTACTGTTGCATCACTGTGATGCACTGTCCTGCTACTGTTGCATCACTGTGATCCACTGTCCTGCTAACCATTTTGGTGAAATACACCTTTAACTGTCCTGCTACTGTTGCAATACTGTGATCCACTGTCCTGCTAACCATTTGGATGGAATACACCTTTAACTGTCCTGCTACTGGTGCATCACTGTGATCCACTATCCTGCTAACCATTTGGGTGGAATACACCTTTAACTGTCCTGCTACTGGTGCATCACTGTGATCCACTGTCCTGCTAACCATTTGGGTGGAATACACCTTTAACTGTCCTGCTACTGGTGCATCACTGTGATCCACTGTCCTGCTACTGTTGCATCACTGTGATCCACTGTCCTGCTAACCATTTGGGTGGAATACACCTTTAACTGGCCTGCTACTGGTGCATCACTGTGATCCACTGTCCTGCTACTGTTGCATCACTGTGATCCACTGTCCTGCTAACCATTTGGGTGGAATACAGCTTTAACTGTCCTGCTACTGTTGAATCACTGTGATGCACTGTCCTGCACTGTCCTGCTACTGTTGCATCACTGTGATCCACTGTCCTGCTACTGTTGAATCACTGTGATGCACTGTCCTGCACTGTCCTGATACTGTTGAATCACTGTGATGCACTGTCCTGCTACTGTTGCATCACTGTGATGCACTGTCCTGCACTGTCCTGCTACTGTTGAATCACTGTGATCCACTGTCCTGCTACTGTTGCATCACTGTGATCCACTGTCCTGCTACTGTTTCATCACTGTCCTGCACTGTCCTGCACAGTACAGGACACACAATTATTTAACTGCCTGTCCTGCTATTGTTGCATCACTGTGATGCACAGTACAGGACACAAAATGATTTAACTGCCTCTCAAAAACTTTGCATTTGTTTGGTACACAGCGCGTACTGAACCGAATGTCCAGTACTGAAACGGTTCGATACGAATACGTGTATACTGTATATAAAATAGCCTGGTACTAACAACAGGGTGTGTCCAGAATCGGTTTCTCTTTCCAATCTATTATTATAATTATTATAATTATTATAATTATTATTATTATTATTATTATTATTATTATTATTATTATTATTATTATTATTATTATTATTATTATTATTATTATTATTATTATTATTATTATTATTATTATTATTATTATTATTATTATTATTATTATTATTATTATTAGGACCAGTAAGTGGTACAGGGTGGACCTCAATGAAAGGCAGAGTGTGAAGAAGATGCTCATTCAAGCTAAAACCTGGATGACATTATCTGAAGAAGAGCGACTTACACAACAAGACCTGAGGGCCTACCTGGAAGAGGTCAAGGTCCTGGCGGGATGGTGCCAGGAAAACAGCCTCTCCCTGAACGTCAGCAAAACAAAGGAGATGATTGTGGACTTCAGGAGGTCGGGGGTCAAGGACTACAGCCCCCTCAGCATCGACGGGGCACCAGTTGAGAGAGTCAACAGCTTTAAGTACCTCGGAGCCTACATATCCGAGGACTTGACATGGACCACACACATTGACAGTGTTGTGAAGAAGGCACGACAACGCCTCTACTTCCTCAGGCGCCTAAGGAAGTTCCAAGTCAGTCAGAAGATCCTTAAGAACTTCTACTCATGTACAATAGAGAGCATCCTGACTGGCAACATCACCTCCTGGTTTGGGAATAGCACTGCACAAGACCGAAGCAGACTACAAAGTGTGACACGTTCAGCCGAACGCACAATTGGAGGGGGGCTCCCCACCCTCCAGAACATTTACAACAAGCGGTGCAGGGGCAAGGCTAAGAGAATCATTAAAGACTCCAGTCACTCGAACAACTGCCTCTTTGAACTGCTGCGGTCAGGCAAGCGATACCGGAGTCTCAAGGCGAGCACAGAAAGACTCAGAAGAAGCTTCTATCCCCAGGCCATCAGGCTGCTCAACGAACAATGAACACTACACAACAACAACCATCAAACGCACATAGCACACACATCCACACGCACACACTCACTTTAAACAAACACACTGTAGCACCCACTCCACACACTTTATAGCACACACTCACTTTAAACAAACACACTGTAGCACCCACTCCCCACACTTTATATTTATTGATGAAGGATTGCACTACAACTCGTACACCTTACTGTAAATTGTACCTAAATTGTACCTCATCCCATTTCTGCTTTGCACTATATAGTATTGTACATTAGTACACTGCATAGTATTGTATATTATATGGTAACTCAGTTATGTCTATTCTGCATCGAACATTGTACATATGTCTATACTGAACACTGTGACCTCATTTTCTACTTCTAATTTACATGCTATACTATGTTATTTGATACTATCTTGTCTAGCACAGTCTCTGGAGCGTAACAGTAAGAAGCATTTTGTATGAAAGTATTATGTACTTCTGTATGACAACTATTAAAGAAACTTGAAACTTGAGGTGAACACCTACCTGAGATGAACACCTACCTGAGGTGAACACCTACTTGAGATGAACACCTACTGTACCTGAGATCAGTGCATGTGAGCGGATCGGAGCGTGAGCGGCGCGGGGCGCGGAGCGGCCGGTTTTGACGTGAGCGAGGAGTGGGTTTTAAAATGAGTCGGCGCGACGTCCGGAGCGAGAGTTCTCCTCCGCTCCAATCCACTCCAGGCCGCTCACAGTGGTTTAACACTGATGTAATATATACATGCAGTACAATGCCAAAGCAACAGATGGCGATGTACAAACATGAAGGCCATTTTCAACCAATGAGAAGGGTGAACCTGTGATAGGCTGTTCGTTCAGGCTTTGTCACTGTAGAGACGCCCACACTCAATCCAGTTAGAAAAAGTATCGACGCCATTGTTGTTGACGTTAGCTTACATGCTAACGTTAATGGCAACGACCATAGCATTGTGGCTCGGCTAGCCTATCATCGCTTAATAGAGATAGTGAATGGATAAACAACGTTATTTAACATTGCAGAATGGCTACAATTACAATGCGGCTCAATACAAACAATTGTTAAGGGGCCCAGGGGGTGTAGACTGTTGTAGTTTGAGCTCATTTACACCATGCTACAAAAAAAGAAGAAAACTGCCGAGCGATCTGGCGCGGGGAGCGGGGAGCGCTCGATTCAAGGTGAGCGGGGAGCGAGCGGAGAGCGACTTGGGGGCGGGGTCAACATGAGTGATTAGCGGAGCGGACCAAGCTTTAAAGAGCGAAGAGCGGATTTCTCGGCCGCGCCGATCCGCTCACGTGGCCTGCCTGAGATGAACACCTACCTGAGATGAACACCTACCTGAGGTGAACACCTACCTGAGATGAACACCTACCTGAGATGAACACCTACCTGAGGTGAACACCTACCTGAGATGAACACCTACCTGAGGTGAACACCTACCTCAGATTAACCCCTACCTGCGATGAACACCTACCTGCGCGTCCTGAGAAGCGTCTGCTCCACTGGCCTGTACAGCACAGGTAACATCTGTGGCAAAAAAAACAGACCAGGCCATGACGGTGCAAGACAATAAAGAAGTTCAAGTTCTTTAATAGTTGTCATACAGAAGTACAGAATACTTTCATACAAAATGCTTCTTACTGTTACGCTCCAGAGACTGTGCTAGACAAGATAGTATCAAATAACATAATAACATAATATAGCATGAATTTAGAAGAAGAAAAGAAAATGAGGTCACAGTGTTCGGTATAGACATATGTACAATGTTCTGAGTTACCATATAATATACAATACACAATACTATGCAGTGTACTATGTACAGTACTATCTAGTGCAAAGCAGAAATGGGATGAGGTACAATTTTAGGTACAATTTACAGTAAGGTGTACGAGTTGTAGTGCAATCCTTCATCCATAAATATAAAGTGTGGGGAGTGGGTGCTACAGTGTGTTTGTTTAAAGTGGGTGTGTGCTATAAGTGTGTGGAGTGGGTGCTACAGTGTGTTTGTTTAAAGTGAGTGTGTGCGTGTGGATGTGTGTGCTATGTGCGTTTGGTGGTTGTTGTTGTGTAGTGTTCATTCATTGTTCGTTTAGCAGCCTGATGGCCTGGGGATAGAAGCTTCTTCTGAGTCTTTCTGTGCTCGCCTTGAGACTCCTGTATCGCTTGCCTGACCGCAGCAGTTCAAAGAGGCAGTTGTTCGGGTGACTGGAGTCTTTAATGATTCTCTTAGCCTTGCCCTTGCAACGCTTGTAGTAAATGTTCTGGAGGGTGGGGAGCCCCCCTCCAATTGTGCGTTCGGCTGAACGTGTCACTCTTTGTAGTCTGCTTTGGTCTTGTGCAGTGCTATTCCCAAACCAGGAGGTGATGTTGCCGGTCAAGATGCTCTCTATTGTACATGAGTAGAAGTTCTTAAGGATCTTCTGGCTGACTTGGAACTTCCTTAGGCGCCTGAGGAAGTAGAGGCGTTGTCGTGCCTTCTTCACAACACTGTTAATGTGTGTGGTCCATGTCAAGTCCTCGGATATGTAGGCTCCGAGGTACTTAAAGCTGTTGACTCTCTCAACCGGTGCCCCGTCGATGCTGAGGGGGCTGTAGTCCTTGACCCCCGACCTCCTGAAGTCCACAATCATCTCCTTTGTTTTGCTGACGTTCAGGGAAGCAAGAGTTCGCCAGGCAGATATTGAGGTCAGAACAGGTGACTCATAGGCAATCAACAAGGATTTATCCCAAATGAAGCCGTTAAGAACATGGGCGCACACCAGTCTGTCCGACTTACGACTGCCTTTCTGTGCTTGTAAAACTGCTCTTAGCTACGAGTGAATCCCGAGAAAGAACCGTTCGAGAATGCCAAAATTAGCCGGAAAAGCTTGTAAGTTGAGTTACGATGAAATTTGCTCGTAACATTTCTCTTAAGTCGGTTCGTGAATGAGGACCATTGTCGGGTTAGTAGCCCAGGGCAGGAAATGTCTTGGTTGCTGCACCAGGACAAGGCTAACCCAAAGGAGCGGCATGGTGCAGAGGGAGGTCCGCAAGACAGAGGAGGAAAGCCGACTTGTCAAGGCTGTAGCCATGAACAAGCAGGGCAGCTGGACGAGGTGGGAGAGCATACGAGAGAGGGCACTGACCTGGCAGGACATCTGGAGCATGGAAGGACATCGGATCAAGTTTCTGTTGTGGTCCGTGTATGATGTCCTGCCGACTTCATCAAGCCCCAGCTGCATGCTTTGTGGAGGGCCAGCCAACCTTGAGCATGTCCTCTCCTCATGTCAGTCAAGTCTGGGAAATTCCGGTGGTGACAGACACGACCAGATTCAGGCTTCGGTTACATGAAAGGAAAAACAACAACGTTTCATTTAACTTTTCAGAACGTTGTGTATTGGCAGGCAAGTTAGACGTCGTTTGTCTCCTGTATGCGCGGGAGGTATTTGTGTGTGCGCCTCGTCGGGAGTGTGTGAAAAGCACAGCAGAGCCCCGCTACGCTTCAGACAGATAGAGAGAGCACAGCACGTGTGTGAGCATGTGTGTGCGCCTCGGTCGGGAGTGTGTGTAAAGCACAGCAGAGCCCTGCTCCGCTTCAGACAGATAGAGAGAGCAGGATTGATTATGATTATGTTTTTTCTTCCCCACGGCTCTTTGATAGCTTTGATGTTGACTTATTACCCATAGCACTTTCAGACCACAACGGTATCCTCCTTAAGGTTTCACGCAGTAAAATTACGTCCTGTGCCCCTAGGTGGCGCTTTAACTCTACACTGCTGAAAAATGGGGATTTTAGCTCACTGAATTCCTGCAGTTTAATACGGGCTCAGTACAGGATCCAAGAATTGTATGGGATTCGGTTAAGGGTTTTATCAGAAATAACACTACTCTCTTTGCATCTAATCTCCGCAAGGGACGTCTCTCCAAGCTGGTGGAACTGGAAAAGCTTCATGCCACGTTGATCTCTTCATTGCAGCACAACTACTCTAGTCGACTGGAGCTTCAAATTAAGGTAGTAAAAAAAAGAGATTAACTCCATTTTAAGACAACAATCTGAATTTCAGATGCACAGGACAAGACAACACTACTACTTTCACGGCTCCAGGCCTAGTCACCTTCTAGCTATGAAGATACGTGCAAGTGAGCAATTTGTGGATATCCCTTCCATTAAGAACCAGCAGGGGGAGGTAATCACCAACCCCAAAAAGATTAATGATACATTTCGATCTTTCTATTCCAATCTGTACAAGTCAGAGGTAGTCTTTAATCATACCAAGCTGGAGGATTTCCTTGATCGAATCAACTTACCACATATCTTGGAAAATAGTGCTAAACTGTTAGCTGCACCTATCACGCTATCTGAACATAGAGAGGCGATTGCGGATATGCAACGGGGCAAGGCTCCCGGATGGGACGGCATCCCTCCGGAACCCTATCTTGCATTCTGGGATGTACTCTGTCCCTTATTACTCTCAATGATTTTACATTGAATCAAAGAGGGCAATTTTTCCAGAGATGTCAATATGGCACTTATATCTATTTTACTCAAGAAAGATAAGGACCCCACCGAGTGTGGCAGCTACAGGCCCCTAAGTCTCCTCGGAGCCGATCTTAAGCTATATGCCAAGGTTCTAGCCACCCGACTTCAAAAGCTATGACATCCCTAGTTCATCCTGATCAGACCGGCTTCATAAGAGGCCGCCTGGTTACTGATAACATCAGACGGTTACTACATGTGATGCCAGCAAGGATGTGGCAGTCCCTACGGCGGTCATGTCCTTGGACGCAATGAAGGCGTTTGACAGATTGGAGTGGTCTTACTTGTGGGCAGTTCTTAGAAGGATGGGGTTGGGAGAGGATTTTATTCATATGATCAAAGTTCTCTACACAGGGCCTTCGGCCATTATCTTAACAGGAAAGTTCTGCTCGCCACTCTTCTCTGTCTTGCGCTCTTCCAGACAGGGTTGCCCTCTTAGTCCCGGCCTTTTCGCCTTATCTCTCGAACCTTTAGCTCAATATATAAGACAATCCCAAATTATATCTCCTGTTTCAATTCAGGGCACACAGCACCATATCAGCTTATACGCAGATGATGTACTCCTGTTTATGCAGAATACCTCCATCTCTCTACCTCATCTTCTCAATGTGATAGATGAGTTTGGCAGCCTATCCGGCTTTAAGATCAACTGGCCAAAATCTGCTTTTCTTCCACTTAATGAGCCTGCAAAGGCTACCATTCTGCCTGCAAACATACTTATGGTGGAGCACTTTAACACTTTGAATGCCACGCCCAAGATTATTCGGGTTTACCCCCCGCGGGTTCAATGCCCACGCCCGAGAATATTCGTTTTATTCGTATTTTTTTATTAGCAATCTGAAATCATATTGCATCAAGCGAGTCTACCGTTGGAGATCCAGCCACCCCAGGCGCTCAGATGTGAGAAAAGCGCCCCCTATCGTCTCCCAGATGGTAATTCACCCTCTTGGATTGAACTCAATGAAAATGAATGAGAAAAAACAACCCGCACTCCACATTTTACTTCTCACTCATGCAACCGCCGTTGACCAGTTTCACTCTGGAGTTTCAGAGCAGCGGAGATTATGTGTTTTTACAGTATACAAGGTGAATCAATAAAAAGATCGATTTTTTCGAATGGCGATCATGAATTGGAATAATCCATTTGGATACCATCTGATCTCAGGTAAGGAATCTATGTTACAAGTATTAGGATAATCAGACTTGTTTTCACAGAGATATAAACTTTTATGTGATTATGTGATATTGCTGTTCACTGTGCAAGGAAGGTCAGGAAATAGGAGAATTGATTTTCAACTTGCGGCACGAGCGTGCATGCGCACACATATACTATCGATAATCTAGCGTTTATTTGAAAACGATTCATAAATAGGCCGAACAATGACAACGTTCTAGAATATTCCAGTAAAAGGCGATTATCATGGAATGTGTTATATTTTCCGTGAAAACGAGTGATTTTCAAAATGCTAGAAAACGGAAATGAGGCAATAAAAAAACAATCTGCTATGACAATGTTGACTGGAAAATGAGTCTTTGATAAGCGACGGGCAGATTAGACACATAGCCATAATTTTAAACATAGATTAGGCGATATTAACGTTAACATTGGAGTGGATGTGGGCATTCAAGGGGGTAAAAAGGAAAACACGGCTGGCTCTCAAAGTGTTAAATGTCTCGGAATTGAAATATTCCCTACTATTTGCCAGACGGTATGGTATAACTACTCCAGCTTGGGTGCCAGGTTTACAAATGACTTCAACAGGTGGTCAAAATAAAAAAATTCATTACAGGCCTGTCTATGATTAAAATCAATATTTTACCCAGAATTTATTTTATCAGCTCGATGCTCCTGCTGCCTCCTCCTGCTGGTTACTGGCAGAAGTTGCATTCTGCCTCATATAAATTTGTTTGGAATAATAAATGCCCGCGCTTGAGATCAACTGCCCAAAGAGGTAAACTCGATGGAGGCTTAGCATTTCCAGACTTTAAATATTATTTTCAAGCTTTCTCTCTGAGACCTCTGATCACTTGGTTTGACACTGAAGCAGCTGTGTCTTGGCGACCATTGGAGGAGAAGATGGTGTCCCCACATAGACTTCAAGATATTGTGTATACCAACATTTCAATTAAGCAATGCAAATTACGTTTTGGCCCGCTTATCACACATGTGATTCAGACCTGGCGCGATACCCAGAAAGCATGTACTAACCGCCATAAATGGCACACACATTCCCCTCTATTTAATAACAATTTACTCCTTATTGGACAACAACCTATTAGGTACCCTAGATGGGAAAAGAAAGGTATCCATACGTTGGGGGACATCTTCGATAACTTTGGTCTCCGATCTTTCCAAGATCTATCCAATGGATATGATCTCCCCAGAACCTCCTTTTTCTTTTATTTACAAATAAGAGCAGCCCTGAGCAGTTCCATGGGATGTTCCACTAGAGCGTCACCATTTTCACAAATAATTTTATGACAAAGAGACATCGAGAGGCTTCGTTTCTGACTTTTATCGCCATTTACTTACGTCCTCGTATAAGGACCTCCCCCTTGATACGATTTGGAGAAAAGATATCCCGGAGTTGGATGTAGATTTTGATTGGGATGCAGTCTGGGAAAATGTCCGGCTGTCCTCACGCATCCCAGATCACCAACAGATTCATCAAAATTGTATTCATAGGACTTATTTGACCCCTAGACGACTGAATCTAATGGGTCTCAGACCTGACTCTCGATATACCTTATGTCCAAACGGGGCCATCGGAACATTTATGCATATGTACTGGGAATGTCCTCCTGTTGAGCTTTTCTGGGAAGTGATTACCACCCAGCTATCAGATATTTTCTCTCTGACTATACCTGTCCTGCCTTCTGTATTATTACTGAATGAGGTTTCCCAATTACCGACCTCTACACATGTGAAGAGACTCATTTTAGCCGGCCTCACAGCAGCAAAGAAATTGATTGCCTCACGGTGGATACACCCAGACAAGCTATGCCCAAAGGTATGGATTCTTACTAGGGATGTCCGATATTATCGGCCGACCGATATTATCGGCCGATATCGGCAGTAAAATGTGATATCGGAAAATATCGGTATCGGTTTAAAAACAAAAAAAAACAATAACAATATTTGTTATATATATATCCAGTGAAATTATTAGTTACCTGAAATTATTCAGTTTTTTGGACGGGGAAACCCTGCATATATCGGTATCGGTTGATATCGGTTGATATCGGTATCGGAAATTAAGAGTTGGACAATATCGGAATATCGGTATCGGTAAAAAAGCCAATATCGAGCATCCCTAATTCTTACCTACCTTGATGTGATATATCTGGAGATATCCACTGCACGAGTTTTAGGGGTTAACGAAGCGAATATTGCTATCTGGTTGGCAGCGGTTGCAAAACTTAAAGAGCGCATATAACGATCAATTGCTAGATAATCTACCATATATTATGTATTTAACTCACGTTGGGGTCCTGGGGTGGAGGGGGGGGGGGGGGGGGTGAAGACCATTGTCCACTTGTTTTTTCTTTTTGTTTTATATTGTATTTTTAATTATGTATGTATTCTGGGCCCCCTTTAGATGTGGGTCTGGTGGGCGGCTAGGTGGTGCAGTGGGCAAGGCACTCACCACCAATGCAGGAGATGCTGGGTTCGTTCATACTAATACAATTGGCAGTATTAGGGGGTGGGAAGCTGATGGGTGGGGATCGGACGCTGTGGACAGCGACTCCTACAGGTCGGTTGGTGCGCCTGCGCAGCAGAATCAGGAAGCGACGGGGGCGGCGTGCCCTCCAAAAACGCAGACCCCGACGCTGAGAGATCACGCTGTGCAGGTGAAAAGATGCGACTGCTGCTTCCTCGAGTACCGGAGGGGACACGTGATGTAAGGCTTAGTCCACATTGCAGCCGGCTTGTGGGAGGCATGGCCTAACAACGTTCGAGACAGGGGAGGGTAGAATTGGACGATACGAAATTGGGATGGGAGAAAAATTGAAAATGGGAGAAAAAAGTAGATCACAAAAAAAGATGTGAGCCAACAGAATGGATGGAAGGCCTGGAACCTGTCGGTGGGAGTCGGCAGAGACAACCTGGTGACAGTCTAACAACACCATAGAGTTGAGTGGTGGACAGCAGGGGGTACTACCAGGCCACTGGTTCTAATGACATCATAGAGTTTAGTGGTGGACAGCAGAGAGAGGTGAGAAGACCGGTAAACATGAGAGGACCTGTTAAAGTTAGATGACCTGTTAAGACGAGAGGACCTGCTAAGGTGAGAGGACCTGTTAAGACGAGAGGACCTGTTAAGGTGAGAGGACCTGTTAAGGTGAGAGGACCTGTTAAGACTAGAGGACCTGTTAAGGGGAGAGGACCTGTTAAGGGGAGAGGACCTGTTAAGGTGAGATGACCTGTTAAGACGAGAGGACCTGTTAACGTGACAGGACCTGTTTAGGTGAGAGGACCTGTTAAGACGAGAGGACCTGTTAACATGACAGGACCTGTTTAGGTGAGAGGACCTGTTAAAGTGAGAGGACCTGTTAAGGTGAGAAGACCTGTTAACATGAGAGGACCTGTTAACATGAGAGTACATGTTAAGGGGAGAGGACCTGTTAAGACGAGAGGACCTGTTTAGGTGAGAGGACCTGTTAAGATGAGAGGACCTGTTAAGGTGAGAGGACCTGTTAAGACGAGAGGACCTGATAAGATGAGAGGACGTGTTAAGGGGAGAGGACCTGTTTAGGTGAGAGGACCTGTTAAGACGAGAGGACCTGTTAAGGGGAGAGTACCTGTTAACATGACAGGACCTGTTTAGGTGAGAGGACCTGTTAAGACGAGAGGACCTGTTAAGACGAGAGGACCTGTTAAGACGAGAGGACCTGTTTAGGTGAGAGGACCTGTTAAGATGAGAGGACATGTTAAGACGAGAGGACCTGTTAAGATGAGAGGACGTGTTAAGGGGAGAGGACCTGTTAAGGGGAGAGGACCTGTTAAGACGAGAGGACCTGTTAAGATGAGAGGACGTGTTAAGGGGACAGGACCTGTTTAGGTGAGAGGACGTGTTAAGATGAGAGAATGTGTTAAGATGAGAGGATGTGTTAAGGGGAGAGGACCTGTTAAGGGGAGAGGACCTGAGATGACCTGTTAAGGCGAGCCGGTTGCGACAACCCTTGTATAATAGGGAAACCGGTCAGAGGAGATGACAAATATATAACAAATACAGCAGAAACATCTAGAAAATGTAAAAAAAATATATATATAAGACAAACTAAATTATAATATTGAAGTTAAGTTAAGTCACACACGCTTCAGACCAGTTTGGAGTGAAAGGGTTTTGGTGCTGAACAGTAGAACAATATAATTACCTGGGCACTTACAGTAAAGGTTACTAGGTTGACTCTGAGGGAGACGTTTGTTGAAATGTCAGTCACTCCCCCTGCAATACACATTCAGGCTTTACGAGTTCTCCAGTATTATTCTGTTTGAAGTGCCCAGGTAAAAAGCCTCACCTGGCCATTATAATATACAATATATTTCGACATACAATAAATCGAAACATAATAACGTAAGGTTATGTATATAACCTAGTTATATGAGGACTGGCTAAGCGTCCCGCTCTTAAAGCCTATCGAGATACCTCATCTCATGTACCTATTGTACTCCATCAATGAAAAAAACACACGTACACCTACACCTGCCGGGTCCCGCCCCTATGGAGTCGTAGCCTATAAGACAGTGGGCCTGGTCGCGTGAATATTTTAGGCAACCAACTTGTGTTTAGCGTTTCTCTGATTGGCCACTACGCCCATGTGACCGCGGCAGCGCGAGAGAGCTGCAGCGCGGAAATAGGCTGTCTATTGCCTCGCGCTGCAGCGCGGAAATAGGCTGTCTATTGCCATTCTCTAAGACAAACTCTAACCTTAACCAGCTCCTTAACAGCGCCTAAACTTACCCTTCTAACCTTAACCAACTCCGAAACAATGCCTAACCTTAACCTTAACCAACTCCGAAACAATGCCTAACCTTAACCTTAACCATAACCAACTCCGAAAGAATATTGCCATTCTCTAAGACAAACTCTAACCTTAACCAGCTCCTTAACAGCGCCTAAACTTAACCCTTCTAACCTTAACCAACTCCGAAACAATGCCTAACCTTAACCTTAACCAACTCCGAAACAATGCTTAAAGTTAACATGCCTAAACATAACCGGCGAAAGAATGCACGTTAAAAAAAAAATTTAAATGGAAGGGACTCGAACTTGTCACCAACGGACCGCAGGATCCACAGCAAGGCGGCACTACCAGTTGAGCTAGTTGTCGATGTTAAAAAGTGGGGATTACTGCTACATAATGCTGCCGCGACAGAGCTCCGCGACGCTCCGCGGCAGAGCTCCGCTCCGCTCTGCTGCTGCCGCGTCGCTGCGGGGGCGTGGCTAGACGCAAGTTGGGCGTGGCTAGACACAAGTTGGTTGCCTTTAATATTTATGCGGCCTGGTCACCAAACACTCTTCCTCGCCAAAATCCCGTTTCCAGTAAAAGATCCCTCAAAAGGGAACTCAGGGCCGCTTAAGAGCGGGACGCTTAGCGAGTACTCATATAACTAGGTTATATACTTAACCTTACGTTATATTATCGTACTTGGCCATCGCGTCCCGCTCTTAAAGCCTATCGAGATATGGGTTAGAGCGGACGCGAGGCCCAACAGATGCACCCCCTGAGGACCCGTAAGCCCACATCAAGGGGTTCCGGGAGCCCCGTCACCCCATCCTTCCTAATGAAGGGGGGGCGCAGTCAACTCCACCTGAGTGCGAGCAAGAGGGAACTAGAACCCCTTGAACACACAGCACAGGCGGAACCACGTGTGACCTACACACTGTGGCCCATACCCACACATTCCTGCTACCCTACCAAAGGACGGGAAGCAGGAAAAGCCACAGACCCCAGAACCGCCTGGGAGACAGAACCCCCGGTCATGTCCATGAGGTAAATCCTTACAAAGGGGCCCGGGTACAAAGGGCCAGCTGATCGTAACCCTGAGGTCCTGAGTACGGCTGAGGTAAATTCCCAAAGCACGGACCGGACATGACAGGTGAAGGCCCGCATCTAACTCACTAGTGTGAGGAGGAGGACGAAACGCCTGAACCACAATATCCCGGGAGCGGAAGGAACTCCGGATATTCTTAGGCATGAAAGCAGGATTAGGTCGCAGAGTGGCACCACAATCGGCCCGAAAAGACAGGCACTCTGGACGTACCGAAAGAGCACAGAGCTCACTCACGCGTTTAGCGGAGGTGACAGCCAGCAGGAACGCTGTCTTCAAAGACAGCTGTCCCAACGGCGCCTGCTCGAGCGGCTCAAACGGGGCCAAGGACAACCGACCGAGGACCAATTGAAGATCCCAAGTCGGAGCCAAAGAGCGTTGCACCGGCTTAACGCGTCGAGCGCCAAGCAGGAAGCGCTTCACAAGAGGGAGGCTGAACAAGACATTCCCCTCAAACCCCTCATGATAGGAGGATATAACCGCCGCATATACCCTCACCGTCGAAGCCGACAGTCTACCAAGGAGAGACCGGAGATAACGCAGGACAGCATCCAGGGGGCAGGAGACTGGGTCCCGGCCCCCCACCTTACACCACTCTTGGAACATACGCCATCTGCCCGCGTAAAGCGCGACAGTGGAGGGAGCATGTGCATTCCGGATGGTATCAACCACAGAAGGGTCCATCCTCTCCAGACTCACCCTCCCACCAGCCACACCAACAGTCGTTGGCCCAACATCGGGTACTGGAACAGCGACCCGTTGTGCTGTGAGAGGGCCGTCGCCGACCAAGGAATGACCCAAGGAGGAGCGACCAGAAGCTGGATCAAGACCGGGAACCACACTGCCGTGCCCCGGTCCGGCGGGACCAGGTTCACCGTCCTGTGCTCCCTCCGTATCCGCTCCAACAGCTGACCCAACAGCTGTACAGGAGGAAAGGCGTACAGAAGACCGGGCGGCCATGGAAAGGTCGAGAAGGCATCCACCCCCAAGGGGGGATGATCTGCTCGATTGACCGAGAACCACAAGGGGCACTTGCGTCGGCACGCAAACAGATCTACCGAGGCCTCCCCGAACCGATCCCAGATCTGTCTGACATCATATCCGCGCCCATATTCTCTGTACCAGGAATGTGGAGCGCCCTCAGACAGCGCAGCCTGTGGGATGCCCATAGCCAAAGTTCGACCGCCGCCCGGAGCAGGCGGATGGAACGAGTCCCACCCTGCCTGTTGATATACGGCGCTGCCGTCATACTGTCTGTCCTGACCAAAACGTGCTCGCCTACCACCAGGTGGTCGAACCGTTTGAGGACCAGGAGGACCGCCTTCAATTCCAACACATTGATGTGCGGGGTAGATGGGCCAGCATGAACCTCCGTCCAGCTGCCCCCCACTGCGTGGGTCCGACACGTCCCTCCCCAACCCGTGAGAGAGGCGTCGGTGAAGACCGTGACGTGTGAGCGCCTGCTGCCCATGGGGACCCCAATGGTGAGGATACCCAGCCTCCTCCAATGGGCGAGATCTCCCCATATCGACAAAGCTTTAAGTACCTGGGGGTCCACATCTCAGAGGACCTGACATGGTCAACACACATAGACACAGTAGTAAAGAAGGCGAAACAGCGCCTCTACCACCTGAGACAGTTAAGGAAGTTCAGAGTATCGGGGAAGATACTCCAGTCCTTCTACTCAGGAGCTGTAGAGAGCATCCTGACCGGAAACATCACTGCCTGGTATGGAAACAGCACGGCACAGGACAAGAAGGCCCTACAGAGAGTGGTGCGCTCAGCCGAGCATACCACGGGTATTGCACTACCCCCCCTGCAGGTTCTATACAACAAGAGGTGCAAATCCAGAGCCTGCAGGATAATGAAAGACCCTCACCACCCCAATAACAGCCTGTTTCAGCTGCTGAGGTCAGGCAGACGCCTGCGAACCCCAGCTACTAGGACAGAGCGGCTTAGGCTCAGCTTCTTCCCCCAGGCCATCAGAGCCATGAACAATGAACATTGAGTGCTCAGAACATTGAACTATCCACACACAAGCACACATGAACACATACACGACACGCACGCTGTGCACGCTCACACACGAGCAGCCACTTAACACTTTAACATGAGCGGGCACACACTCATGTCGCACACACGCACACTTATGGCCAAAGGAAAGGACACTTTAAATTAGAATAACAGGAACAGTGTATTGCACTACCAAAGCTAACTAGCATGTCCCATATGCTCTGTAAATAACTATGTACAGATACCGAGATGTCACTCCATGTTACCTGTTACCTGTTTACTGCACAATGTTGTTTTTCATTTTTTGATTCTATTATATGTTGTACCACTGAATATTGCACATCGTTGCGGGCAAGACCACCCGCATTTCATTGTATACCTGTATGCCGTGACAATTAAAACTCTTGACTTGACTTGACTGACTTGAAGGAACCGTCAACCGTTTCCATTTGTCCCTCACCGGATCTATTCTCATAAAGAAAAACCACCTCTGTATCCTCCTCATGAAGAGGAGGGCAAGAGGAACCACCGTGTGAGCAGATGCCATCATGCCGAGCAGACGCATCACTTGCAGCGCCGTGACCGCCCCTCCCAGACGGAAACCCCAGAGCGCGCGAAGGATAGACACCCGGCGCTGCTCCGAGAGGGTTACAATCATGGGCCTTGACCTCAACGTCAAGCCCAAGTACTCCACCTGTTGACTGGGAAGAGGCATACTCTTCTTCCAATTCACAGCAAAACCCAGCCTGGTGTGGAATTTAACCACCAGCCTGGTACGAGATCTGGCAACCTCCTCCGAACGACTGAGGAGTAGAATGTCGTCGAGATAGAATAGAACTCGTATCCCCCGACGACGTAAAGGCTTCAGCGCAGTCGCCACGCACTTGGTGAATGTGCGGGGAGCCAGAGAATAGCCGAACGGCAACCTCTGGTACTCGTACGCTACGCCCTGAAACAGGAACCGTAGGAACTTCCTGTGAGGAGGGAAAATCGGGATGTGAAAATACGCATCCTTCAGGTCTATGGAGGTGAACCAGTCTCCCCTTCTGACAGCAAGCAGAAGGAGTTTGACGGTCAACATTCTGAACGGTCTCGCTACAATCAACCGATTGAACGCGGACAGATCCAGTATAGGTCTGACCCCCCTGTTTTCTTGGGTACCAGAAAATAACGGGAGTAGACGCCTGACATCGCATCCTCTCTCGGAACCACGACGACGGCCTGCTTCGCCAACAGAGATTGGATCTCGTCGGCCAGGTCTGACCCTGACAATAGGGTCGGCACCAAACCTGAGAACGGAGGGTGGGGTTGTGCGAACTGCAAAACAAGCCCCTCCCTCAACGTTCTCTCTATCCACCCCTCCAAACGGCATTCTTGTCGCCATATGTGAAAATAATCCCACAGCGCACCCGCCGTCAACTGACGCTGGGCCGCAAGGAACAGTAGATAGTTGGCCCGGTCCCTCCCGCTGTGCGACGCACCCAAGGGGGGACCCCGACAGAAAGGGCCGGTTTGATACGGGAGAAGCTGTCATCAAACTGGTTGACACACACCCCCCCCCTGAACAACCCTCTAGCGCATGCTGAGGAGTTGTTCCGCAACTAGACACGCAAGGCATGAGGACCCCATGGGCTCCTACATGCCGAAGCCCTGCAGTGATATTGCTACTACCCAAATCACGCTCGCCTCTTGGGAGTGGGAGGCATCAGCGCGATACCCCGCCTGGCGAAGGCAAGGCCGGGGTAACCCTTGCTGTACATTCAACAGAAGAGGTCTCGAGTCCCACTGCTGACCACCGTAGCTAGTGGCAGCTGTAACACCAGGCTCATCCATCACACAACGTGTGGTGCAGGAGCCACGCGACAGCACAACATTCTCACGGACAGACCCAGGCTCAGCCATCAACTGGGTGTCAGCCCCTGTCCCCATGAGAAGTGAAGAATGGGGCCGCATGCGCTTCAAAGAAGGTTCGCGGCCCGCAGCCAAAGGAGAACGATCAGAGTCCCGCTTCCGTGGGTAACAGAGAGAGGATTGAACGGGGAGCGGGCTGCTCGCGACAAAGTGACAACGGCTTGTTTTATCCAAGCCGAATTCACCCAAAATGGCCGATCCCTCGGCCGCCAAGGCTGTCGGCCTTGTGGAACCCTGTTGACTCTCCACCCAGGGCACCACTGGCGGGGGAAACATGGCTGCCTGTCGAGGATCTCGCCACAGTCGTTGACGAGACCGTGCTCCCACCTCTGGCTGCACAGCGTGAGGCGGTGTAGGACCCAGATCAACAACCGCCTGCGCCTCCACAGAATGACCAAAAAGACTTTCCGTGGAAAAAGGAGTCGTGAGGAGAGAAAACCTATCCTCTTCCCCAAGAGGAGATTGCTCCAACCAAACATGCCTAACAACAAACGTTGATAGCATCCTAATCCTCCCCGCAGTTATAGCTTGCGACTGAGTCAAGATCTCTATAACACCACAAACATGCAACATGTTTACAATGTCGGCTGGACCCATAGCCCTACTACCCGACGCCAATGTGGATAGGAAACTTGCCAGCTGAGCCATAACACTGGCCGCCGCTACAAACCATCCTGCAGCAGTATACCACTCATCCGCCGAAACATACTCCACAGCATTACCAATACCAACATTGATGCCTGATGACACAGGGCCTACCTTTGTACAAGCCGGCTCGATAGCCAAACCTTGTACGCTGCCCCTTGGTCTGCCGCTGTCAGACGAGGAAACATCAACACAGGCCTGACGTGTCGCTGAAACATGCCTCGAAGATGCCAGGGGTAAGCAAACCTCCGGTAAGCTTTCAACATTACGCAATATCTCTAATATTTTCATAACAACTAGTTAACATAAGGTGCACTGCATCCGTTATGATGGAAACGAAAATAGAGGAAGAGTGTTTGGTGAGCAGGCCCACTGTCTTATAGGCTACGCCTCCATAGGGGCGGGACCCGGCAGGTGTAGGTGTATGTGTTTTTTTCGTTGATGGAGTACAATAGGTACATGAGATGAGGTATCTCGATAGGCTTTAAGAGCGGGACGCGATGGCCAAGTACGATAATATAACATTTTATATATTTTCAAGTGCATGGGGTGCCGTTCTGAGCGTGAACCGGGTAGCCGTTCATTTTTATCAATAGTGGTTGCTGTGTTTTCTGGAGGATATCGTCCTTGTTGATGAATGTATAGATGAAGTATCTCCATATATATACAGTACAGCACAAAGCGTCTTCAGTTTTTATGATTTCATTTTTGGTTTCAACGTGGGGAAAAAATACAAGGTTCTGTGGTGTTTCCGGACTATTCCATTAGCTACTATTTTAAGAAATCCGTCCAACATTATGCATCTTAAATTCTCAAGAAATCCTTTTTTCATCCCTGTGTTCCCCAACTTGGTCAAAGGCCGTCAACTAGAGAGAGAGAAAGAGAGGGAATATCCACCTTCGTTTTGTCCCTCCGTCGAGGACCCAAATGCATTATGCAAATGCCAGATCGACTCTCGGGGGCTTTCCTACGTCTAACCCAAATACTTCTTTTAACTTGAGAAATGGCTGGCTGAGGCCACCTCCAGGGACCGGAAAGAGGAATGCCTGCCCTGCCCACCGCCTCTGTATCACTTTACTTATTGAATATAGCATCCCTTTTTTAATTGTGCATTGCTTCATCCTTCCGTTCCTTTATCCCCCCCCCCCCCCCCCCTCCCACACCCAGCCTCCCTTCACCTCCCAAGGCCGCGGCACTAACACAAGCTCCCTGGCAGGCCAATGCAAGCTCCAGGCCCCCGAGCTTGTTCAGCCTCCGCAGTGAACGTGACACCGGAGTTTGTTATGGAGCCCCAGTTACGGCAGTGTGCACTGGGGCAAAGCCTAGTGGGGCCGGCCTGAATGGATGAGCTGTCAGCCAGCCAGCTCTGTGATGAGAGACCCAGGCTTTCGTACGGGGCCCAGATGGGAGGATGTGGGGCCTGTCATCCCCCGTAGCAGAGGAGGCTCCCATAACTTTCTGCTCTGGAAGAGGGAGAGAGTCAGGAGGAGGAGGAGGAGGAGGGATGGAGGAGAAGTAACTGTTCTGGGAAGCGGCGAAGGCCTGTTTGGGGAATTCTGAGTTTATCTCTGTTTCATCAAACCAACTCTATCTATGGAGCACATACATCATATGGTGTGCCTTTGCGCATGCCACACACACACACACACACACACACACACACACACACACACACACACACACACACACACACACACACACACACACACACACACACACACACACACGCACACACACACACAGAGAGAGACAGAGAGAGAGAGAGAGAGCGAGAGAGAGAGAGAGAGAGAGAGAGTGAGAGAGAGAGAGAGACACCCACATACAACATACTGTAAACACCTCTCCACACAAGTAGTACACAAAAAAATGGTCAAGCTGCAGTTGCTTCGTGTAAACATCATGTTGCAAAACATTTGCTATGCGAACACAATAGCTCTAGTTTTTCCTGTGCCTTTATTCATATCCTCTCTGTCCATGCAGAAAAGTTTGCTCTCTCTCTCCCTCTCTCTCTCTCTCTCTCTCTCTCTCTCTCCCATAGCTGTTGTTTGTGTCGGGATGCACCGCTGGGAGCACAGGAAGTGACAGGGGGACCTGGGGGAGGAAAGGGGGGGGGGGGGGGGGGGATCAGGAGAAAAACATTGTTCTCCAGAGAGAGAGAGAGAGAGAGAGAGAGAGAGAGAGAGAGAGAGCAGGAGAGATGAGACAATGCTGGTGTGTCTAGTAGCAGGACTTGAAATGAAAACAGTGGCGAGAGAGAGAGAGAGATGGGTGGGTTGGAAATGGAAAGTGAGATGGAGACTAAATAACGTGCCGCTGTTTTGATCATTTCTATGATTTCAGACTAACCTATAGTTATAGATTTGAAACCTGAAAATGTCACCCAAAATTTAAATAAATAAGTAAATTCCCTCTTACCCGCAGTGCTATCTATCCATCCAGATAGTTCTGGTGTGATTTGCTGCATTTTGTAGATACTGTATGTGTCTTAGATATGTCTGCCATCACTCCCAATACAATGGAGCTGAATGGTGTGTGGCCAAAACATTTATTTGAAAAAACGGTGTCTCTTTCCAGAAATCATGACATGGTTACTCAAAATAATCCACAGACCTTATGAGCATATTGCTGGAGAGCTAACAGCTGGAGAACTTGAGAACTGTTAGGACTATCTGACTCTTAATAATAAACACTGTTAGGACTATCTGACTCTTATTAATCATCTATAAAATAATCTATAAAATTCAAAGGCGGCTCTACACAAACTGGACTGGCAGAACTCTTCACCATTCTGCCATCCGCTTTTCCACCAAATACACATCACTGTGACCTTTAAAAACTGGTTGACTGGCCCTCCCTCCACACCCGCCAACTCCAACGTTGGTTCCACTCCATTTACAAGACAATCCTGGGCAAGACCCCACCTTATCTTTCCTCCCTGCTCCACCTTTCTCATAGCACTTACGGCACAAGATCAAGCGAACTCATCAAACTAAACATCCCAAGATTCAAGACCACCTTCGGCCAAAACTCCTTTCACTTTGGAGCAGCGTATGACTGGAACGCTTTTCAAGACACCCTTAACCCTTGAGTCAACCTTTAAAAAACACACTAGCTGTCTCCCTAGTGACCGAAACTGCAATATCAGTAAGAACATATCTTTTTCATGTATTGTTCCAATTTTCTTTCATGAATATCATTATTAACTTCAGTCCTCACCATACATATAGAATATTTATTCATTTTCAGGATTTTAACCATTTCTTAAATTAGGGTTAGGGTTAGGGTTGGGGTTAGGGTTGGGGTTAGGGTGTTAGGTTAACCCTAACTCTAACCCTAACCTGTCCAGTTCTGCGACTAGGGTGAAAGGTGTAACACTTGTTGTTCACGCGCTTAACACTTTGAGTGCCAACGACGAGATTTCTCGTCCTAACTTGCCATGCGTTGAGTGCCAATGACGAGTTTTCTCGTTATTTAATCGTTATTTCTTTTATTAGCGATATCGATACATTTTTCATCCATCCAGCCTGACGTTATCATTGGGAATGGCTCTGAGCTTGAAAAGGGCAAATACCGCCACCTATCGTTTCCCGGATGGTAATGCACATAATTGGATTGGATTGAGTGGCCATGTGCATCAGAAAAAAAGTCCGGTCCAGGGTTTTCCCATCTCTGGTGTAAGAGCCAATTTACATGGTTGTAGTGCCATGTGTTATTTTATGCATTTGTTTTGTTTTTATGTATTTATGAATTCTGCCTGTAATACATTGTGCCTGCCAGCCTGCCAAATTGAGTTTGTGGCATCAGTTCCCGTTGCTCACCAGTAGGTGACATACGTAGCTACTTAATGGGTAACGGGACTAATGACAGCAGGTGTGTTTGGTTACCGGCAGAGCCAAACAATTTTTGACCGTCACGTTGTCACGTCGACACGGCACGTTGTTTTGTTATCGTTTTGTTTGTAGTGTATAGTGTTTGTTTGTTCTTTTGAAGGTATCGTTGGCATTTGCTTCGTATCACATGCAATTGGTGCATACATTAATTATGTGGTAAATAAACCCATTTTGGGTATTATTGGAACGGACCTTGTGGACATTCAATCCTTTCACCAGACGGTATACAACAGCAGCCACATACGCGTCAACTATAGGTTTTAGCCGGTAACAGCCTCCTCAAGGGCTTTATAGTTTTATTGTTTTTGTTAAGTCAAGTTGGCCCTTATATCTGGCAAGCAGTATCGTGTTACGAGATTTACTGAGGACCCTCAGAGCAGCGTTGATTATGTGTTTCGGACTATAACGTTGGATCAATAAACGTGATCAATATTTGGAATGGCGATCAGGAATTGGATTAATCTTTTTGCAGAACATCTGATGTGAGGTAATGACTCTATTTTACCAGTATTGGGTTAATCAGATGTTTTTTTCATAGCAATCACAACGTGTCTGTGTGTGCGTGTATGACGTTAGCGCTGACCAGGTCATGGATAATAGATTTTTCAGCCCGCTTCTCTAGCGTGCATAAGTACACATATACCATCAATAATCTAGCGTTGATTTGAAAACGATTAATAAATCAGCCGAAAAATGACAACGTGTTTGGTGTATTCCACTAAAGGGCTATTATCGCGGAATTTCGCTGAAATTACTAGAACTCTCCAAAACTATACTCGTATTCAAAACGGTATAAAACGGAAATGTACCAATGGAAAAACAATCCCATAGCAATCCCATGTGTTGTGCCAGATTATGTCGGGGACCCGATGGACATGAATACTGGAAATCGCGATCAGACAATTGGAATATTCGGTAACACATTATAATCAACTAATCATGAACAAACCATTTATATACATTCGTAAATTATTATTAAATCATTTATAACCATATTTGTATAACATTTACAAATTTGTTCTAGATTATTTATAACTCATTATCAACATTGTTTGTACTTGATATGTTCATCATTAAATAATGTTGTTTAATGTGTAGTAACACATCTGTAGATGTTTTGCAAAATGGATATGAAAAAACGACTATACTGTACCTCGATCTATTTGTTTATGTTCAACAAATGATTTGTAAAAAAATCTTAAAAGATCTATAAATCATTTGCAGATGTTATTGTGTGCCCTAATCTAAAGTGAAGACTATTCATCATTAACAAAATAATAGTTTGTTTATTTGTGGACTTTTATGAATACACACAAAGCAATTACCAGACTTGTCTTTTCATGTTTAACATTAAGACATTCATAAAACATCCTTAAATCATTTGTAGGTGCTATTGCGTGCCCTAATCTAAAGTGAAGACTATTCATCATTAACAAACGTCTAATACAGTTAATTGTTTGTTGACTTTTTCATCACCTGTTACAAATGTTGTAGACAGCTTTCGGATCCACCCTTCTTTGTGACATCAAACAGTGACAGAATTAGGACTATAGATAAATGCAATTGTATTAACAAATTATAAAATACGTGTGCATACATAACATATAGGGCTAGATCCACAAAGAATGGATTGCACCGTGCTAATTGCACCCTTACTTACAATTCATTATGAATTTAAAATGGGGGACCCTGATGTAAACAAGACGAAAGTCTTTCTCTGGTCTGCATCCCCTTAACACTTTGGATGCCAACAACGAATTAACATGTTATTGCCCGCCATGCGTTGTGCGCCAACAACGAAGGAACACGTTTTTGGGATCAATATAAAACAATTTCGCCATGGCATTCATAATTCATCCAGCCTCCCTCCGGAATGCAGCTGTACACTGTTCTGATATTGCAACGCCTCAATACCGCCACCTGGTGGATGTCAGGCGAGTTACACCCCAAGCCAAACCAGAAGTGGCGATCGGTGCATCGAGGAAATTCCTCCGCAAGAGATATCTGGTAGTGTGGATCAATATACCCACTCGAGTGCATTTGGATCGCTTTCGAAACGCAATAATCAATATGATGTTGGCGTTTATTGCGTCATACAAACCGGAAATGGATCTAGCAGATCGACGTGAAATAATTGGAATATTTTTCCTCCAGTCTCATCGGCGAATGGTAAGAGGAAACTAACGTTATTTTCAGCCCGATTGTTTATTCATTTCACGGCAATCCATCTGATCAACATATCAACCCATACTAAATAAAGCCGGTACTGACGATCAAGGAATTATAAACGACCCCCCCCTTTCCTTCACGCATGATGAAGCATAATGTATACGATCATATACATTTGAATTTTTTAATATAGCGTGTATAGGAAAGAAACGCCAATCGATAATCTATCATATGCGTCAGGGCCTATAACTCGTGTTTTAGGAATTACTGCAGAAAACCTTAAAAACATACTTATATTCACGACGGTATTAACACGACAATGTATGAATGAAAAAATATAACGTTCCCACATCCGGAATGATAGATAATCGATGTTGAATGGGCCATAGTAATGTCAATATAGCTATAATATTTAAAAAGTTATAGCCCTACAAAGAAGGTAAACATCTCCATAGGCTTACAGCGGTGGACGACTGGACCCAATGATGGGTACAATGCATGGCAGACAATGTGTTAACAATTGTGTGTATTAGGGCGGCTAGGTGGTGTAGTGGGCAAGGCACTCGCCACCAGTGTGGAGACGCTAGGATTCGCGTGTTCGAATCCAGCTCTCCACATTGTTTTTCAGTTTGGCTGGTCGTCCGCAGTAATACACATTGGCCGTATTACGGGGAGGGAAAACTGAAGGGTGGGGATCGAACGTTGTGAACAAGCGACTCCTACAAGTCGGTTGGTGCGCCTGCGCAGTAGAATCAGGAAGTGTCAGGGGCAGCGTGAGCCTCCCACGCGTTACTCCTCGACACTGATAGATCGAGCTGCGCAGGTGAAAAGATGCGACTGCTGTTACCTCAAGTACCGGAGGGGACTTGTGCTATGTATGACTTAGTCCACATTGCAGCCGGCTTGTGGGAGGCAAGAAACAGCGTTCGTGACAGGGGAGGGTTGAATTGGATGATACGAAATTGGGATGGGAGAAAATATGGAAAAATGGGAGAAAAAGTGGATAAAAAAAAAAACAATTGTGTGTATTACAAACTAATGCCATCAGGCCATCGATACAGAGCTTCATCATTAAACAAAAGGGGCTTAGGTAGCTTCGTGCCCACCTCCATCAAACTAATGAACACCTAGGTCTGGTGGAGGCCGGACTACAGTATTGAGCCGTACTGTATTGTACCCATTCTGCAATCTGTTAATAACATTTTCATTCAATCAATCACCTGCGCAGACGATGTGGTTTGTTTCCTGGCCGAGCTGCAGCGCGCAGGCGGGGTCTAAACACTCCAGCAAGGCAAGCACTCATAACGATGCATCGACGAGGCTCCACCACCCGCCCGTTCATTTTCTTTGCTGGTAAACGTGGGACACACTACCGCAACCAGTATTTGGAATGGCGATCAGATAATTGGATTATTCTTTTTGCAGTAAATCATAGACAAGGTAAGAACTATATATTATTAATCTTGCGTTCCGATAATTTCTTTCCCGCAATCGCAGCCTGTGTGTGTGTGTGTGTGTGTGTGTGTGTGTGTGTGTGTGTGTGTGTGTGTGTGTGTGTGTGTGTGTGTGTGTGTGTGTGTGTGTGTGTGTGTGTGTGTGTGTGTGTGTGTGTGTGTGTGTGTGTGTGTGTGTGTGTGTGTGTGTGTGTGTGTGTGTGTGTGTGCCGTTGGCTGCGATCAAAGCACGGAGGGTGGGTTTTCCCCTGTCCCCTTTCGTGCATGCATGATGAAACATAATACCGATAATCTAGCCTTGATTTCAGGATGATTCGATAATCAGGCGAGAAATGGCAACGTATTTAGTGGATTTCACTAAAGGGCTGTTTGACGGAGTTCCCTGGGATTACACAGGATCACTCTATAGGGCTGGGCGATATGGCCTCTAAATGATATCGCAATATTTTTTGGCCATATCACGATACACGATATATATCGCGATATTTTGACATTTCCTCTAAAGCACTTAAAGATGCTTGATTTAACCCTTTGATGCATACAGTCACGCCAATATGATGATTATAATAAGTCCCTGCAAAATATGTTTCCATTATTAAACCATGAAGATGCTTTAAAAAATAATTAAATGAAAATGTACTAAGAGTAGTCTACTGACACAACAAATTATTTACATCTAAGACCATTTATATAAAAACTATTGGGTGCCTAAGACTTTTGCATAGTACTGTGTTTTCTATCCACTTTAGCCAAACACACACATATATATGGGGGGGGCGGATACAAAAAATTTGCTTTTCATTTATCTATTTATTTAACTGTATTAAACAATCTAAAATGAATTGGCCATAATTGACTGAGCTGAGGTTGATCACATGATGTACTCGAGTACTTGTGGAGGAAAACGCTGTACAAAATAAACGTCTTTTCCGGTGTTTTAGACTTTTATTTTGAAGCCCACCGACCGGAGCTTTTCCGGTGTTTTAGACTTTTATTTTGAAGCCCACCGACCGGAGCGGAAGTATTGGTGTTATTATCCTAGCTGCCTAGCAGAACGTATTGAGCGCCGAGGACAACTTGCCTCGTCCGGTTCTGTGTTTTTGAGCTAATGATAAAACAAATGTTGATTGTTGGTGAACAACTAACTTTAGGTTAGTTTTAACGTTAGCTACTAACGTTAGATGCAGCTACTACAGGCAATCAACGATGAGGAGGAAGCGGGAAAGCCGTATAGAATAGCCCTGTGTGCGTACTTAGGCACGACTCGAAACTACCTGTTATAATAAATTAATTCATGTTTAACTTGTCCCTGTGTCCAGTCCTTTGACTAGCCCCACCCGTTCATTGTAAACAATGATGCATGTAATTGTATTAACGTTATTGTGTGTTGTAGGCAGCTATGCTATACATTGTATTTAGTTTGTTAGCTATTTAGCTAATATTGAATAGCATCAACGACGCTAGATCTTTAATCTTTATTTAGCAGTCCAGTTTCTCCGGGCAGTAGCGAGTAACTACTTGGGTCTAAAAATAGCTAGCTTGGTTAAAAGGAGCAACACTATTGAGAAATGTAGTTAAGCTATGTGCTCACAGGAGCTCCTGTGCTGTGCTCTAGTAACGTCAGCGGCCAGCCTCCCCACATGTCCGGTTAGTTGTGCACGTTATATTAGGGCCGGGGGGATTTATGTTCCGCAAAAAAAGTTTCCATACCGTTGCAATCGCTCGGTGCACAGCCCGTACTGTACCGGAGGACCACATTGAGGCGGTACAGTACATATCCGCGTACCGTTACACCCCTAATATATATATATATATATATATATATATATATATATATATATATATATATATATATATATATATATATATATATATATACACACTACTGTGAGAAAATAATAATCACACACAAAGCCTTACAAAGGGATAATGGCTTATAGCAGACTTAATGATTTTAGAATATTTCAGACAATGAAATGAAATGTTTATATCATCAACTATCCAGTTAGTATTTATACTGTAACGTTTGGCCACTTTAAATCATTGGAGAGAGAGAGAGAGAGAGAGAGAGAGAGAGAGAGAGAGAGAGAGAGAGAGAGAGAGAGAGAGAGAGAGAGAGAGAGAGAGAGAGAGAGAGAGCGAGAGAGAGAGAGAGAGAGAGAGAGAGAGAGCGCATTTTGAGCGTATAAGCTGCCGTAGGCGATGATGTCACACTCGAATGTAAACACAGGAAGTTGAACACACAGAGATTGAAACTGGATGCAAGAAACGAATAACCAATAAATATAAAGTTATCTTTAAACCTCTGTTGTCAAGCGTCGTCAATATAACCCACCCCCTTTTCTCACTAATGGAACTAGTGTCGTGGAGTCCGCTTTGAGCTAACGCTAGCAGCTAAGAGCTAGCAGCTAAGAGCTAACGCTAGTTAGCTTAGCCTATTATGGTTTAACTGCTCTAACGTTAGCCCATTGCATGTCATTGAAAGTCTGCGCTGGTCTGTGTAATGAAATTACAATTGCATGTAATTTAAGGTCCACGCTGGTCTGTCTATAATGAAATGAGAGGAATGCTCTGCACTAAAGCAAGTCTCATATCAGCCGCGACGTGACAACATATACTCGATGTTCACGATATAGTAATTTACTACATCTCACGTAGAACAAGCCGCGATACATTGAGTATACTCCATATATCGAGTATACTCGATATATCGCCCAGCCCTACTCTACAACTATATTCACCACGGTATAAAACCGAAATGTATTGATGAAAAAAATTATCAATTTTTTGCATGTTGACCGGAAGAAACCCACTGACAATCGACAGCGTTATTAGATCCATATAATATAAAATATAGGTTTAGCTCTACAAACAAGGTGAGCGTTTACATGGGGTTAATGGGTGGCATGGCCTATGCACTTCCCGGCACTCAATATGTTAAGTCTTTTTTTGTTGGAAAATATTTTTACAGTACTTCAACTCATTATAAAGACAATTCCAGAGTTTGACTCCCACCACGGATATACACATCTGTTTTAGGGTTGTGCGTGCACACTGATGTTTAAGATGACCTTCCCTTCTATGCTCTCCATTCTGCGATATCTAGATGTCCCTAGATACCAAGAATACGCAAAAAAAATAGACCTAGAATGCAGTAAGAATAGACATAACATTTGCATAAAAGAGAAAAAAGCAGTGCAATAAAATAGCTCTCATGTACAACACAACAATCATAGTGTGGATGTAATGAGGCTAAGTGGCAGCATTTATTGAAAAGCTGAGGTGAAGAGGTATGTTTGTAGCTTATTTTTGAACATATTTAGTGATCTCTAATGTACATAGGTAAAGTGTTCCATAGCTTTGGTGCGTATTTAGCAAAGGCTGCATCCCTGATTTTCTTTTGGCTGTTGCTGGGAACCTTCAATAAACCAGTAGTACTAGATGATCATAATGTTCTTGGGGACACATAGTTGACAAGATCATTGCAAATGTACAGCAGCTTGGTGCAGTTCCATTTAGGGTTTTGCATATTAGAAGGAGGACCTTAAAATTGTTACAGCCACAGCCAGGGCCTTTCTCTCCCCTGTCTGTCAGCAGGTCTCCATGGCCTTATATGGATATTTTCCCGTTCCCGCCTCACCATCAGTCTGCCTACCTGGGCCGGCCTACACACCTGAGAACTCTCACTCCATCATATATATATATATATTTATAGTGTGATTTTGTGAGCTCTGTAACCTGCGTCATCCAAAGCCTTGTTCTCTGATGTGCAGGACCTCATCCCTCTGGCCTGCACTCACCCACGGACCTCACCAGCCTGCACCCCCCTGGAACTCACCTACCCATGTTGCCTGTTTGTCTCTCCCCCGGCTCCCTGCTCTTCATCACCAGACCCCTACCCCTTGATCCTAAACCGCCTCATTCTCCTGTACTTGTGTTCTGCTCTTGGGTTCTGTAAACACCCCTATAACAAAAATATATTCTAAAACTAAATGTTACCGGAAGCAGTGCAACAAAGAGAGAAGGGAGTGGAAGCTCCATATGAGGGACTCAATATTCTCTCCCTCCACAGACCAGCCAATCACATTCCAGATAAGACAGCTCTGGCCACAGCAGAGTGTTTTTAATCAGGAAGTCAGGCATTGGTTTCCTTATCTTTATTCCCACATCCTCAAAAACCATATAATGTATATGACCCTGTATTACCTTGCACTTGATGCCAACTTCTTTTCATTGTACTGTACTTTGTGCTAAATACATTTTAATATAATATAATCTATAACCCAATATATTATACTATAATGTATAATTATAATCTTATTTATCTAATTTAAAGGTATCATATTATGCAAAATGGGTTTTGCCAATAGTTTGAAATGTTATTTGGGCCCCAGGGGGGGGGGGGGGGGGGGCATAGGTAGGCTACTCCTTGCCTTTGGTCCAGGGTTGTTCAGATTGTTCAGAAGTATTGCCCTTTGTGATTAATCAATTAAATCCCGGCAACTACCGATAATTAAAATGATCTGAGGGAGAAGTCTGGTCTCTGTGACCATCCCAGACGCTGTGATTTGCCACTCCAAAATCTCAGGGTGCCAATCAACAATCACAGCAATCACACAGTATTATTTTGGCCTACCGAGCGGTGTTTCTGGGGTTGCATTGGAAAACTAACACGTTCTTCGTCGAAAAGTACACTCTAAAACTTGGATTGGGGTTAATTAATATTTATTAAATAGTTATTAGTAACTTATACATAATAAAAAATACTATGTGCCGTATGCAATCAAATTGGGCTGAATTCAACGAATTTGAACAATTTATTAATTGCATTTTACACAATTTTAGTTGAATAAAATTAGCTGTGATACATTGAGTCGAATTTAATTATATTTTATCAGCAATGTCAGAGATGCAGAAAATTTATAGATTTTACTCATTAGGAGGTCTTTGGTTTTAATCACCTGGCACTTTCGCCCAACTAATGGGACTTTATTTTGACACCATGTGGATGATGCGGCCAATCACATGCAAGGATCATGCTATTGCCATTATAGCCAAAGACAGCGAGTGTGGTACATGCACACGGACTCACCCAGGTGAGTAATAATTACGAGTACATTTAATCTGTTGCCTGTTCTCAAGTTAATGCAGTACCACTATGTTTTTATTCATGTAACATGCTGCTAAAAGTAGCCTATTAAGTTTTACATTTCAGGAGAATTTTTTTTCCCGACTGTTGTAGGAGAGTGCATGCATTTCCGACTCCCCCTTCACTATCTTGGTTCGCTAGTGTTGGCTCTATCGTTCCGTGAGCTAACGTTAGTAGCTACCTAGTGTTGGCTCTATCGTTCCGTGAGCTAACGTTAGTAGCTACCTAGTGTTGTAGGAGAGTGCATGCAATTCCGACTCCCCCTTCACTATCTTGGTTCGCTAATGCGTCTACATGGCTTGCATGCTTGCTATAGCTAGCCTATACTAGCCAACCAGTTCTTGCTAAAAAGACGCTCGCCTGACATATCGTCATGTAACTCGAGAACCGAGGCACGGAATTGGTAGAGTGAGGTTGCATTAAAACGGCAAAAAAAAGATCTTTCGAACAGTATTTATATGTTGGGCGAAAAATGTAACCAGAGCCTCTAGATGCTCGCAAAGTGCCGTGACTTGTGTGTGTGTTCAGCGCACGGGCCCGACACGGTAACCCACCTGTTAAGATTAAAACAAGCGAGCCACCACGTGGCAACAGCCAGGCACCTGCTGTCGGCTCGCATGCTAGCTAGCTAGCCTATATTAGCCAACCAGTTCTTGCTAACTAGCTATCATGCTAGCTAAGCTGTAACGTTATCAGCCACAACACGGTGTAATTTCCCTATTTTCTTTTTGTGAACATGCAAATATTTCTTGTAGAAGTGGCACAATCTTCCATTTACTTGGGTATGTAAATTAATTACTTTTTTCCTTATCTTAAGCTTGGACTATGAGGTGGAACTGTAAGATCTGCAAATCATTGTCTACTACAAGGAGGAATCTACTGAAGCATTACAGACTACAACACGCAACATTCGGTAGTGCACAACCCCAGCCATGTCTTGACGGTTGTCCTTGCACATTCAAAACACAGGGTGCCCTTCGCACACATTTATCCAGATACCATGCAGCAGGAGAAAGTTCAAGGCCAGGATTAATACATTTTAAGTGTTTAGTTTGCAGTCGCCATTGTCCTACAGTGAAGGACTACTTTCAGCATATTGGAAGGCATCTGAAGAGGCACAAAACTGTCTTTTGTGTATTTAAACTTTAAATGTTGTGACTTTTGCACAAATATACAATACATTTCTCAAACACAAAAACAGAAGCCATATAGGCTATTCTTTGAGTGATTTTAAGCAAGACGTGTTTGCGAGTCACCATAATCAGACTGCTGATGGTGAGGAGGATGGATTTTGTGTTTTTATTTATTTCATGGTTATACAGTTTGTAGAAATGTACTTGTACCATTTGAGGCTTCAATGCTATGTTCCTTTTTGTCTTTCAGCTCCAGGATGAGTTTCAAAGAATCACAATGGTGCACCTTGAATCACAGTTCATGTCCAAGCTGAATACACTCCCAAGCTGTTGGCCCTCTTCCAGTCCAAGGGTGGCGCCGTGGGGATGAGGTTGAAGGCTATCCTACTTGAGGTATTCTTCAATGACTTTTCTGTTTGCTAATATTTTCAGGGATGTTGTGGTCAAACTGCTGGAATATTTGCTTATATGAAATATACAGCAGGTATTGTTCGCTTGTCATTCTCTCTACAACAAAGAGTATGAAATAGTTGCAGACCTTTTAAATACACAGTTGGCGGCTGGTTAATGTGGGGCACCTGGTTGGAAATTAGTTTTCAAATTGTATTTGGTTAATTTCTGTTTATTTTGAAATAAATTATTTGACCAGCTTATTGAGAACTCCACTGGTTTAGATTCATAACCAATTGCAAAGTTTTGGTGCTCAGAGTTCTAATAATAATTACTGGACCATGGAAGGTAATTACACACAACACACGTGTGTGCGTGAGGCGACAAAAAACACAAACTCATTTCATAATTATGTACTCTAAAAATATGTGAATGTCCCCGAGTTTGGTGACTAGTATGGGGGGTTATGGTGTTAAAAGCTGAACTAGTCAATGAACAGTAAGGAAGTAGGTAAAGGCGTCCATAGGCCCACAGTTGATGCAGTTGCTCACATCGTCCACACTGCAATATACTGAAGAATAATGATTATTTGTGTCATTTCAGGCTCTGAGCATCAACATCACCAGAGATGTTGCCATTCGGGGCTTGGTGATGTACCTTGGGGAATCTACAGATCAGCTCTTAAAGGAGTATGATGTAAGTTGAAGCACATGTTAAAAGAGAGAAAAGGGTTGGGGGCAACTTTAAGCCTGAGGATGTTTTGTGAATACGGCCATTGGTTTTCTTGTCCAAAGGTTGGAAGGAAGGAATTTGGGAGATGTTCAATTATAGGACCTTCTCCTGTGGCTGTACAGTCTAAAGTTTCTTGCCCTTTCAGGATGCTGATGGAGATGGTGTGTCGCAGGACCTTGCTGTACAAACAACAAAAATCTACACGATCAAGAAGGAAACATCAGAGGGTCCCGACGACATCGGTATCGTCATAGAGGGTGTGAAGTTCTGACTGCTCTGGGTAATTTCCCATGAGCTTGCTCCATGCTAGTTGGGTTGGCATATGTAGTGAATCTTGCCTATCCCAAGGAACTAAGGTACACAGAATTAAAGGCCTTTACATTTCTCTAACCTACCTGGATTATTTATGCCATTTTCTTTGGTTTTCTTCCTCTCTTTGATCTCAGGTACACATTCGAAGTCTTCCAGAAACTCTTCCTGGAGCTGGATTGTACAAGGCTGTCTCCAAAAGGGACCAACCTCAAGAATAAGATACTGGTAAGAAAGGTGACCCTTGCAGAGTGAAAGGGAAAAGTCACTGTCAAAAATAACATTGTTTCCTTCAAGTTTTGGTTAAATGTGAGTTTCAGTGATCCGGTTACTTTAAGTAGTTGTTTCATCTCAGATTTGTCCAAATAGCCATACTCATTTGAGCGGAGAGGCTTCATGGTTTTGAATATTGGCACAGAACAGTTATGTTATAATGTGCACCTTGTGTACACTTTACCTTGCGGGGTGAGGCAAGGTCAAGTGTTGGGGCTTTTACAATGTTGTGAGACTGTTATCCATTTCATTTTAAGCACCTAACATTGGTTTTCTTCCTCTCTTTGGTCTCAGGTACACATTCGAAGTCTTCCAGAAACTCTTCCTGGAGCTGGATTGGACAAGGCTGTCTCCAAAAGTGACCAACCTCAAGAATAAGCTACTGGGTTAAGAAAGGTGACCCTTGCAGAGTGAAAGGGAAAAGTCACTGTCAAAAATAACATTGTTTCCTTCAAGTTCTGGTTAAATGTGAGTTTCAGTGATCCGGTTACTGTAAGTAGTTGTTTCATCTCAGATTTGTCCAAATAGCCATACTCATTTGAGTGGAGAGGCTTCATGGTTTTGAATATTGGCACAGAACAGTTTGTTTATAATGTGCACCTTGTGTACACTTTACCTTGCGGGGTGAGGCAAGGTCAAGTGTTGGGGCATTTACAATGCTGTGAGACTGTTGTCCATTTCATTTTAAGCACCTGACATTGGTTTTCTTCCTCTCTTTGGTCTCAGGTACACATTTGAAGTCTTCCAGAAACTCTTCCTGGGGCTGGATTGGACAAGGCTGTCTCCAAAAGTGACCAACCTCAAGAATAAGCTACTGGCTTAAGAAAGGTCAAGTGTTGGGGGGTGTGGGGTTATGTTGTGCTTAATTTTTATGTTTAAACTTGCAATAAACTTGCAATAAAAACATGTTTTGATTTTGTATAAATACATGTTTACCTGGTATTCTTTTTAATATGCATGGTAATCTGTTGACCCAATTCAAGTAAACCAAGCACCGCAAGAATACATGATATTGGGTATAGAAATGAAGAAATTATGAGAACAGTGACATTCAGTGTTATTGAATAGATGTAAAGTCCTATAATGCCAATTAAAACACATTTACATTATTCATTTAGATACAGGTAAATAAGAATTGCCATGTGTTGTAAATAATGTGTATACACAGTAAATTTCGCAGAGTACATTTTTTACTCAAACTAACAGTAGTTTGAGTAAAATGTACTCAGTTTGAGTAAAATTTACTGTGCGAAATGTACTGTGTAGTGTTTACTTAAAAAATTAAGTTAACTAAGGGAAACTTCATATAATTGAATAGATTTACTTAAAAAAATTAAGGCAACAAAGGGACACGTCATATCATTGAATAGATTTTAATCACCTAAGTTTTATTAAAATTGATTGAATAAGTGACCTAAATTTAAACCAAAAACTTAAGTGCATGTTATTAATAATAACAGTTAAAATGTATTGGATTTAGTAATAACATGCCAAATCATGAGTTAATATAGACAATTTTTTGTTTGCAACTCAACTCAATTTAATGCCTTAATTTTTTTAGGTAAACACTAGTCACATTATTTACAGTGTACATTTAAAAAGGGTGCGAGCAACAACTCAAACTTCTCCCAATAGTTTCTTTTTACAGTCAAAGGAATTTCCAGCACTTGAAAAGTACCCACAGCTTTCAAAACTACCTGCCAATCGGAAGCTGGGAAATATGTGTTATTATTATAATTTTTTTATCCAGCTGGAAGCTGCTGATGCCTCTGGGAGTCCGTGGGAGACCTTTGTTGTGTTAGGGTTTGAAACCGACCTCAACAGCACGGCACAGACAGGTAGTTCAGAGTTAGCCAAACACTAGGGCGTATTTATTTACAGAATCAAAAAGAGTCAAGTAACAATTCTGAACAACAAAAAAGGAGACTGCCTTCGGCAGAGTTATCTGCGGCTCTGCAGATCCTCCCGGTGTTAGAGGTGGGGAATCGGCGTAGACGCCGTTGCGGCTCTGCAGATACTCCCAGCTCCAACTCGGAGTGGAAACGGAGAGAGAGAGAGAGAGAGAGAAAGAGATCAACAACAGTCCAACAGTACACAGAGGCAGTGCAGTTCAGTCCTCCCTTAGCTGAGTCCAGAACAAAACAAAACGGTACTTCTTCAGTGTTTATCCAAAACACACAATTTAGCTGAGTCCAGTGCAAACAAAAACTATACTCTTCAGTGTTATCCAAAACACACAATTTAGCTGAGTCCAGTGCAAACAAAAACGATACTCTTCAGTGTTATCCAAAACACACAATTTAGCTGAGTCCAGTGCAAACAAAAACGATACTCTTCAGCGTTATCCAAACACACAAAACAGATAATCCAAAAAGGGTTTGGTTCCAAAACTCACCAAAGCGCAAACGCGTAAAGCGGGCAATGAGGCGCAGCTCCAAACGGAGGATCAAGATATTCACCAGCGGCAATCCAAAGATGTCCTGGAGGGAAAGTAGACGAGGCACAACAACGGGGGGAAAGCAGGCAGAAGCAGTAGTATTCAAAACGACCCGACATCGATTGAAAGGAGGTCCCAGTATATGAAGCCTCTGAAGCGCTAATCACAAACTATGACAGGTGCGTGATGGAATTGGTAATCGCTCCAGAAGCGTGTGGCGGGGAATGCACCAATCAACACAGTACCTTAAAGGAGCGTGTGGCGGGGAACGAACCAATCCTCACATGTTGTATGTGCATAGCGTACGACGCCGGGCTTGGCAAACCTTTGTTGTATACTGTATACACACTGTATACACACGGAATTGTGATGCAGAGCTCGCTCTGTTTCTGTGGGACTGGTAAGCTTCTTCCAAATTGCCTACCCCACCTTTATCTCAACTATTTACATTCACAATCTCAACAAATGATTGACAGTAACAAAACCTGTGCAGCCCTTGTTAATAATAGTAATATAATATTTTTTTACTTCATTTTCTGCTAAAAAGCTACCTGGTTTGCTAGCTCAGCTGTGTGTTCCGTAGGAGCCAACATGCTAGCATTACCTTGCTAGCTAGCTATGCTACTGTGATTTGTGATTGAATCATCTTTCTAAATCAGCAGCCAGACAATATCATACATTGTATGGCCATGCAGAAAAAGGGGGTTGGCATTGCCCCGTATTCAACAGGTAGCGAGCAGTGCTCATTTTGGCAGCTATTTTCATTTTAGTTTTAGTCTTAGTCATGTGTCAAATACTCCTTTTTCGTTTTCATCATATTTATACATCTTCATTTATTTTTCGTTTAGTCAGTTTTAGTCAACGACAGGTCTGAGCATTTTAGTCTTTGTTTAGTCTCGATTTAGTCGTAAAAAAATAATAATTATTATTATTATATATTTTTTTATATATTTTTTTATTTAATTTTTTGCCACTCAGTTACAGCCTCATAAGTTGGCGTGAGTTTTTTCTAAACAAAAAAAGCTAACGTTAGTGCTAGCTGGTTAGACTTATTGATTGATTGAAAACCTTTATTTATCCCCAAGGGGAGATTCAGGTGTACATCACAGCATCGACACAGCCATCTAAAAACAGTTAATACATAACATACAATTATGTAGTACTTTGTTAAAAACAATGTGTGTGAAGTTTGTCAGGGTCCTGGTTATTTTGACATGATTAAAATCCCTGTTGATGAGTATGAATGTGTTGGGATGTGTTGTCTGTATCCCAGACTAGCAACTGTAGAATGGATGACGTCACACGCAGTGGCGGCCGGTGGGTACTTCGCCACTAGGGGCGCTATACCAAACATCTCTCCCTCTCTCCTTCTCTCTCTCACACACAGCGCGACGTGGAATCGATTCGTTACACAATCAGACCTATTATATACCAAGAATAACTTCAGTATGAGTACAGGGCTGTACACATATTTTGCATATTGTTAAACGAGCCAAGGCTAGCTATTAAACTATGGATATGAATCGAAAATCTGGGACCCTGATGTAAACAAGGCAAACGTCTTTCTCTGGTCTGCATCCCCTTAACAATTGTGTGTATTGAGCCGTACTGTATTGTACCCATTCTGCAATCTGTTAATAAAGTTCTCATTCATTCATTCATTCAAACATAGACGATATTGAACAAGCCATAATCCACGTATTTTCAATCCGAGAGAGCTGCAGTAGTTAAATCAATGAGCCATCGACATAGTCAGTGTGGTAACGACGTAACGTTATTATTGCATCCAAGATTGATACACGGCTGGCTAGGCAGTTGGTAGTCATAGTCTTGTGTTATAAAATAAATAAACAATCAGCAATGTCTCGCTTCATGAATGGCCAGCAGTAGCCTAACAGTACTGCTCCTAAAAAAACTATTTACAAACATTAACGTTAACCACAGAGAGAGAGAGAGAGAGAGAGAGAGAGAGAGAGAGAGAGAGAGAGAGAGAGAGAGAGAGAGAGAGAGAGAGAGAGAGAGAGAGAGAGAGAGAGACTCACTGTTTAGTTGAAACGTCCAGGGCAGGAGAGCTTGATAAACGTGTATAATCCACTGATGATGTATTCCAGACCACTGTCCACTGTAGTCTGTCTCCAGACTACATCCGCCATATAGCTTGTTAGCCAAGTGTTAGCTCGTTAGCACAACACAAGTACATTCCTTTGTCCATTTCCGCTCGAACAGACTGCAAACTACCTGGCGTTCTATCGCCATGCTCTAAGACAAACTCTAACCTTAACCAACTTTGAAAGAGTGCCTAAGCTTAACAGTCTAAAGAACTTGCAGTCACGGCACGCTCGTCTAAGACAAACAGCTGCCTGCATCATTCTCACAACAACACAACTATCTCCACCGACCAACCTAGGAACCAACCTAGCCGGAATAACCTAGAATTGGAACATTAGAAATTGGATTCGGCCAATCAGAGATCGTCTCTGTGAAATTCTGCTACGGAAAAAAATACTGGCGTCGGCCAATCAGAGAGCGTCTCCGCGAAATGCGGCTACAGATATTCTTGACGCTACTGGCTAGACCGCTTCAAATCGCGCCCAGATTCCAACATAATAGTCATATTTCAACGCACAACGCGTTATGCACTGATTGGCTGTGACGGATACAGCAATCAAACTGTGACGCGCACTCAGAGCGCTATCGCGTATAGCCCGGGCCGAGAAATACGAAAAAATAAAAAAAATAAAAAAAACGTGATGTCACTTCCTGCTCTGGAAAACGAGTGTTTTTTAATTGCGATAATAACGTTATATTGTGCATTGGAAATACAAACATACTTAAAATGAGTAAATATTATTCATTTTAAACATGTTTATATTATTTATAGGGCTATAAAACAAAAAACAAAAAGATACTTATTCTTGTTCTACTCTCATATAACCAGGCAGGGCCTGAAGGGGGGGCGGCACCCTAGCGCCCCCCAGTGGCGGCCGCCACTGGTCACACGCTTGGTGGAATGTAAACACGGCGACTGCATCTGCATGTGAGAATTATCTCGGGAGGTAATACGGTCTCAGTTTTACCACCAATAGTTCTATGTCTGGGGTACATATATGTTCCTTGACCGTAACATGTCAGGGATTACACTGTTACGGTGATGTTATGGTGATGTTATTACTTCTCCGGCTGGTAATATCCAGTAACTGTTACCTCGGAGGACTAGCGGATGTCTCTTCTTCTATGGTGTTGGAATATAAACAAGCTTGGCACGAGCTAGAACGCTACAGCAGCTGTATGTGATACCGACGTTCAATAAAGTAACCAACTGAAACATACACCACTTCTGGATTTAACTAAAATAATCACCTGCCACCTTTCCACTTACCGCGGCGCTGGCTTTGTTTCTGTCGGCTCGCATGATCGCATCATGGTGAAGCCATGCAGTTCCACCGCACTGACTGCAGTCTGGGATATTCCCATGCAAGCTGGACTCTGTATTCCACTTGGATTTTTACCAGGGCCGAAAGTTCATCTGTCTTGTTGACCAGTGATCTTACATTTCCCATGACGACGGAGGGCAGGTATGTTTTCCTATCATTATGTAAGCTATTGTGGTGCATGGGTCAAAACATAATGTAGCGCTCCGTTGCAGTCTGTCCTCAGTGGCGGCCGCCACTGGGGGGCGCTAGGGCGCCGCCCCCCCTCAGGCCCTGCCCTGGTTATATGAGAACAAGAACAATAATTGTTTAGTTTTTTGTTTTATAGCCCTATAAATAATATAAACATGTTTAAAATGAATAATATTTACTCATTTTAAGTATGTTTGTGTTTCCAATGCACAATATAACGTTACTATATAAAATAAAAAATACTCGTTTTCAGGACCAGAAAGTGACTAACTTTTTTTTAATTTTTTTAATTTTTTTGTATTTCTCGGCCCGGGCTAGACGCGATAGCGCTCTGAGTGCGCGTCACTGTTCGATCGCTGTATCCGTCACAGCCAATCAGTGCGTAACGCGTTGTGCGTTGAAATATGACTATTATGTTGGAATCCGGGCGCGATTTGAAGCGGTCTAGTCAAGCGTTTAGAATTTCCGTCTAGAATTTCCATAGCCGCATTTCGCGGAGACGCTCTCTGATTGGCCGACGCGGCGATGCCAGTTTTTTCCTTAGCCACAGTTTGCAACATGTTCGAAGCTGTGTGTTGTGAACTTGTGATTCAGTCTGGAGTCTGGACAGTGGGCAGTGAGTGGAATGGATATACATCGACAACAGTCTGGGGGACAGTCAGTGGACATATACTTTATTAAGCCCTCCGGCTGGACCACGTTTCAATTAAACAAAGTGAGTTAATTCTCTCTCTCTCTCTCTCTCTCTTAGCCAACTCAGCTAACTTTAGCTGCTGTTAGCCACTCAGCTAATGCTTAACTAACGCTCTCTCTCTCTCGCTCTCTCGCTCTCTCTCTCTCTCTCTCTCTCTCTCTCTCTCTCTCTCTCTCTCTCTCTCTCTCTCTCCCTCTCTCTCTCTCTCTCTCTCTCTCTCTCTCTCTCTCTTCTGTTATGCTGCACCCGCCGTGGTCTCTCTCTCTTTTTCTCTCTCTCTCATCTCTCTCTCTCTCTCTCTCTCTCTCTCTCTCTCTCTCTCTCTCTCTCTCTCTCTCTCTCTCTCTCTCTCGCTCTCGCTCTCTCTCTCTCTCTCGCTCTCTCTCTCTCTCTCTCTCTCTCTCTCTCTCTCTCTCTCTCTCTCTCTCTCTCTCTCTCTCTCTCTCTCTCTCTAATTTCGCCGCGTGTGGGGCATAACCACTCAGACAATGAATGCTAACTTGTTTAAAATGACGAGATATACAAATGTGTTTATTATTGAATGGATCTGACATCATCTGAGAGAGAGAGAGAGAGAGAGAGCGAGAGAGCGAGAGAGCGAGAGAGAGAGAGAGAGAGAGAGAGAGAGAGAGCTGTGCGTGTTTGTGTTGGGCTATTGGAAACGTGGTTGCATTTGACTGACTGTGATCATATATTGATCGATGGCAATGGTGATAATATTCGCCAATGCGTGCCTTGTACATGTTTGCAAAATGTTTGGTATAGCGCCCCTAGTGGCGAAGCATCCACGAGCCGCTACTGTCTGTCCTCCCATATCTCCCGGGGGGGGGGAAACAACACCCACTGCATAACAGTGGTGCCCCCTACACACGGAACGCTGTGTTGGGGATAGAGTTCCGCACGGACAATTATGTTTGATACTTTCCTGTCTGCAAAACGAGCTACTGTTAGCTAGCAAGTAAACAGTTTTGACAATAAAGCAAAATTGTATTTTGCAAACTACATTTTGTGTCGTCAGTTGTTGTCAACGATATTGCATGAATTATTTAGTCACATTAGTGTCACATGGTCGCTATGTCACGTCTCGTTGTCGTCAGGGAAAAAAGCTTTGTTGACGACCATATATAGTCATCATTTTAGTTGACAAAATTAACACTAGTAGCGAGGAAGCGTTTTGCGACGGATCAAAATGAGATTAGATTAAGATGTATTGTCATCACACAGCACACTATATACCTATAGTTGAATAGACTGTATTAATATTCCATATTTATACCATCTTGTTTGTGATAGTTACGCCTTTCAACCAGAGAAAGCCATCCAACCTTTTCATAAAGGACACAGTGGTGGGTATCATGTCAACAACAACATCATCATCATCAACAACAAACGTCTCAGTCCTGAGAGAAACAATACCTCTTCCTCATCCCTGTACCTCTCAAAATAAAATGTTCTTCTTGAACTTCTTTGTAAGCTGGTTTATATATATTTTTTTGGATCAAATATTTTTATTAAATTTTTTCCAACATGAAACAAAACATATCACAATACAATAATAATAATAATAATAATAATAATAATAATAATAATAATAATAATAATAATAATAATAATAATAATAATAATAATAATAATAATAATAATAATAATAATAATAATAATAATAATAATAATAATAATAATAATAATAATAATAATAATAATAATAATAATAATAATAATAATAATAAGAATATAATAATAATAATAATAATAATAATAATAATAATAATAATAATAATAATAATAATAATAATAATAATAATAATAATAATAATAATAATAATAATAATAAAATAATAATAATAATAATAATAATAATAATAATAATAATAATAATAATAATAATAATAATAATAATAATAATAATAATACATAATACATAAAAAGACATCCCAGGACAATAACTTAATACAACAATGACAAGACAATAACAATAATTGAGACAGATTGTACAGTGATCATCCTGAGCCCCCTCCATCCCCATACACAGCAGCCATGATCCCCAACCCTCGAGGACCCCGAGTCCGGCACCCCAGCGAGTCAAAGTATCATGCCTCTTTAACCGAGGCCCCGAACCAGGGCCCCCCCCCCCCACCCTGCGACCATCCGACCCAAAGCCAAAGGAGCGCAGAACATATACATAATTAATTATACAAAAAACACAAAAAAGAAAAAGAAAAACCGATATACATGGACACTTGCTCGTCCGTCCGTCCCCCCCCCCCCCCCCCCCCCCCCCCGCTCACCCCAGGACCTCAACGTGAGTCACATGCATAATATATTGTTCAGTAATCAAAAAAATTTATATGCGTTCTTTTAACTTTGCCACAGCAGCCAACCAAATCGCGATATTAGATTCATTAACCCCTATAACACGTGCAGTGGATATCTCCAGATAGATCACATCAAGATAGGTGAGAATCCATACCTTCGGGCAGAGTTTGTCTGGGTGAATCCAACGTGAGGCAATACATTTTTTTGCGGCTGTTAGGCCGGCCAAAATGAGTCTTTTCACATGTGTAGAGGTCGGTAATTGAGAGACATCATTCAATAACAATACAGAAGGAGATACAGGTCAGAGAGAAAATCTCTGAGAGCTGAGAGGTAACATTTTCCCAAAAAATCTCAACAGGAGGGCATTCCCAGTACATATGCATAAATGTTCCTGTGGCACCGTTTGGACACAAGGTACATCGAGAGTCAGGTCTGAGACCCATTCGATTCAGACAGATCCACAAAAGCACAGTGCTTCTTACCATCAAATGCAGATACAATTGTAATTGTAACTAATGTAAGAGCTGAAATAGTGCCGTGATTAGCTCAGGTTCTCAAACTCACGGCCCGCGGGCCAATTGCGGCCCGCTGGATGATATTTTGCGGCCCCCTACTGGACATCAAAGTGTAGTGTTAATGCGGCCCGTGCACTACTGTTTGCCAAGTCTTTGCGCGAGTGTTGGACGTTTTATTTATTTGATCACTTGTAGGCTACCATAGCGGAGGCTCATGACAGCAATGTTATGTTAGTGACTTGGTTGAAACGTGATTCCGGAGTGATATGATATCAAGTAAAGTGGAAGCAAATGCATCCTCGCTATCTCTCTCCTCTGCGAGCAGTGCCACTGCTGCGCGCTGTCCGCCTGCACTGCCACCGTCTGTCTGTGTATGAGTCTGGTCCAATCACATACGCGTCCCGTCAGCGTTTTTCCCCCTCACCCACAGTCTGCGAATCAGAGGCAGAGTAGGGGAGTAGGGCGGGTCTTCACGGACTGCATGTCGTCTCTCTCTTTCAGTTCAAGTCGGAGCAGAGTTGACAGCGCATCTACAGTAAACTCACTCCCAGTTTTATCTCTGTGAGATAAATGTAGCTATTAGCCTATTTTCGCCAGCAGGCAGCCAGCAGAAAGAATATGGCATTTTCAAAGATGGTCAGTAAAAGAAAAGTCGACTGCAATTCAAAGGTGAATGGACGGAAAAAGTCCCAGCCAGGGGCGTAGCTGGAGATTCTGGGCCCCATGAAAGAATCAATTTGTGGGCCCCCAATCTATAAAAAATTGTGGGGCCGCCAATCTATAAAAAAATTTGGGGCATTTATTTATTGATGAAAACGCATAATATGGTTTTTACCTATTTTTTTTATAAACAGCTTTGTGATAGAATAAAAAAAATGCACAGTGCATTTCCATAGCTGTGGATGAGTCCACTGACACCACTGAGAAGCCTGAAGAACCGTTCATGTTCTGAAGAACTGTTCATGTTCTGAAATGTTATTGCTAAAGATTGAGAAGATTGGATCAGTTGTACTTTTTTTTTGAATACTTGAAACCCTTTTTTTGTGGAATATTTGATGCGGCCCAGCCTCACCCAGACTCTACCTCCAGCGACCCCCAGGTAAATTGAGTTTGAGACCCCTGGTCTAGGGGTTAAATAAGTCCTGTGAACAAAATTTTGCTGAATCTGTTGGTGATCTGGGTTGCGTGAGGATAACCGAACATTTTCCCAGACTGCATCCCAATCAAAATCTACATCCAACAACGGGACATCCTTTCTCCAAATCGTATCCAGGGGGAGGTCTTTATACGAGGACATAAGTAAATGGCGATAAAAGTCAGAAACGAAGCCTTTCGATGTCTCTTTGTCATAAAATAATTTTGTGAAAACGGTGATGCACTAGTGGAACGTCCCATGGAACGCCATGAGCCTTCAGAGCTGCTCTTATTTGTAAAGAAAAGAAAAAGGAGGTACCGGGGAGATCATATCCGTTGGATAGATCCTGGAAAGAGCGGAGACCAGAGTTCAAGAGTCAAGAGTCACTTTATTGTCCCATCAGCTGGGAAATTTGTCTTGGGCTTACACCCACTACAGACACATACATACAGACATGACGTACAACACAACTGACTCCAAACAGAGGAGATACACAATATAAAAGATACAGTAAAGTACCTGCACAGCAGGGTGTCTGGCAACACCACATTAGAATAGTATACACAAATATACTAGTATGACAATAAGTTGAAGATATCCCCCAACGTGTGGATGCCTTTCTTTCCCCATCTAGGGTACACTACCTAGGGTCCCATCTAGGGTACCTAATAGGTTGTTGTCCAATAAGGAGGAGATTGTTATTGAATAGAGGGGAATGCGTGTGCCATTGATGGCGGTTAGTACCCACTTTCTGGGTGTCATGCCAAGTCTGGATCACATGTGTGATAAGAGGGCCAAATCATAATTTGCATTGCTTAATTGATATGTTGGTATACACAATATCCTGAAGTCTATATGGGGACACCATCTTCTCCTCCAATGGTCGCCAAGACACGGCTGCTTGAGCATCAAACCAAGTGATCAGAGGTCTCAGAGAGAAAGCTTGAAAATTATATTTAAAGTCTGGAAATGCTAAGCCCCCATCGAGTTTACTCCTTTGGGCAGTTGATATCTTCAAGCGCGGGCGTTTATTGTTCCAAACAAATTTATATGAGGCAGAGTGCAATTTCTGCCAGTAACCAACAGGAGGAGGTAACGGGAGCATGGAGCTGATAAAGTTAATTCTTGGCAAAATACTAATTTAAATTATTGATGCACAGGCCTGTAATGCATTTTTTTATTTTGACCATCTGTTGAAGTCATTCGTAAAATCTTGTCACCCAAGCTGGAGTAATTATACCTTACCGTCTGGCTAATAGTGGGGAATATTTCAATCCCGAGACATTTAAAGTGCTCCACCATAAGTATGTTTGCAGGTAGGATGGTAGCCTTCGCAGGCTCATTAAGTGGAAGAAAAGCAGATTTTGGCCAGTTGATCTTAAAGCCGGACAGCCTGCCAAATTCATCTATCACGCTGAGCAGATGAGGTAGGGAGACGGAGGGATTCTGCATAAACAGGAGTACATCATCTGCGTATAAGCTGATATGGTGATGTGTGCCCTGAATTGAGACAGGAGATATAATTTGGGATTATCTTATGTATTGTGCTAGAGGTTCGAGGGATAAGGCGAAAAGTCGGGGACTAAGAGGACAACCCTGTCTAGAAAAGCGCAAGACAGAGAAGAGTGGCGAGCAGAACTTCCCTGTTAAGATCATGGCTGAAGGCCCTGTGTAGAGAACTTAGATCATATGAATGAAACCCTCACCCAACCCCATCCTTCTAAGAACTGCCCACAAGTAAGACCACTCCAATCTGTCAAAGGCCTTCATTGCGTCCAAGGACATGACCGCTGTAGGGACTGCAACATCCTTGCTGGCATCAATCACGTGCAGTAACCGTCTAATGTTGTCAGTAACCAGGCAGCCTCTTATGAAGCTGGTCTGATCAGGGTGAACTAGAGATGTCATATGCTTTTGAAGTCGGGTGGCTAGAACCTTGGCATATAGCTTTAGATCGGCTCCGAGGAGACTTAGGGGCCTGTAGCTGCCACATTCCAGGTCCTTATCCTTCTTGAGTAAAACAGATATAAGCACCATATTGACATCTCTGGAAAAATTGCCCTCTTTGATTGAGTGTAAAATCATTGATAGTAATAAGGGACAGAGTACATCCCAGAATGCAAGATAGAGTTCCGTGGAATGCCGTCCCATCCGGGAGCCTTGCCCTGTTGCATATCCGCAAACGCCTCTCTAAGTTAAACTAGCGTGATAGGTGCAGCTAACAGCTTAGCACTATCTTCCGCGATCTGTGGTAGGTTGATTTGATCAAGAAAATCCTCCAGCTTGGTATGATCAAAGACCACCTCTAGGCGACTGGGTGGCGTAGCGGAGATTGCGCTCGTCACCAATGCAAGAGACTCCGGTCTCGACTCCCCGAGTCAGCGTTGCCTGCGGCTTGGGCCAGTCGTCATACTATCTCAATTGGCAGAGGTAGCGGGTGGAAAGTCGATGGGTGGGGATTGGACGTTGTGGACAGCGACTCCTACAGGTCGGTGTGACACCTGTACAGCAGAGACAGGAAGTATCGGGGCAGCGTGAGCCTCACACGTTACTCCTCGCCACTGAGAGTCCGCATTGTCTGGTGAAAGGATGCGACAGGCTGCCTCCTCGTGTACCGGAGGGGACATGTGATGCAAGGCTTCTATCCTCACTATAGCCGACCAGTGGGAGGCATAGTCTAGCAACGTTCAAGACAGGGGAGGGGAGAATTGAAGGGGAAAAATTGGCGATACGAAATTTGGGATGGGATAAAAAATAAGGAGAAAAAGTGGAGAAAAAAATTTAAAAATACCACCTCTGACTTGTACAGGTTGGAATAAAAAGAGCGAAATGTATCATTAATCTTTTTGGGGTTGGTGGTTACCTCCCCTGTTGGTTCTTAATGGAAGGGATATCCGCAAATTACTCACTGGCACGTATCTTCATAGCTAGTAGGTGACTAGGCCTGGAGCCGTGAAAGTAGTAGTGCTGTCTTGTTCTGTGCATCTGAAATTCAGATTGTTGTCTTAAAATGGAGTTAATCTCTTTTTTTACTACCTTAATTTGAAGTTCCAGTCGACTAGAGTAGTTGTGCTGCAATAAAGAGATCAACGTGGCATTTTCCAATTGCACCAGCTTGGAGAAACGTCCCTTGCAGAGATTAGATGCAAAGAGAGTAGTGTTACTTCTGATAAAACCCTTAACCAAATCCCATAGAATTCTGGGGTACTGTACCAAACCAGCATTAAAGTGCAGGAATTCAGTGAGCTTCTCTTTAAATTGCAAGCGCGGGACGTTATTTTACTGAATGAACCCTTGAGGAGGATACCTTTGTGGTCTGAAAGTGCTATGGGCAATAAGTCAACATCAAAGCTATCAAAGAGACGTGGGGAAGAAAAAACATAATAAATTCTGGAAAAGGACTTATGTCTCGACGAGAAGAAGGAGTAATCTCTCGCGGATGGGTTGAGCGAACGCCACATATCAATTACCCCCGTGTCCTTAGACCAGGCCTGTAGGGCTGTGGTAGCTTGCTTCTGAACAGAGGTTTCCGCGTAATTGGATCTATCAATCAATGGATCCCAAACTGCATTAAAATCAGCTCCTACTATTAATGAGTAATCAGGTCATTTCAACATTAGCTGCAGTTAGTACAGCATAAAAGTTAGCGTCATACAAATTAGGGGCGTATCCAGAAATCAGCGCAATTTTCCGGTTAGAGCATTCTATTTTAGCAATAGTAATTCGACCCTCTGCATCAGACCACACATCCAACAGTTTAATATTCAAATTTTGCTTCGCTATTATGGCTACCCCTCGGGCCTTGGTGCTAAAAGGAGAAGAACTTATGTTATGGTAAAATCTATTTGCCAGTCTTGCGTTATCCGCCAATAAAAGGTGCATTTCACTCAGTAAAACAAGGTCCACTTCCTTCCTGTTTAGCCACGTTAGTACTAGAGTTGTTCCGATACCGATACCAGTATCGGAAAAGCCGCCGATACTGCCTAAAATGCTGGTATCGGTATCGGCGAGTACCCTCTAATGCTGCGCTCCGATACCATATGACGTAATTTATCAACAACACTGCGGTCTGTTGAGTAAGCATTATAAAACAAACGTGTGCTTAATCGATTAAAGTGTCAATGCCATTTGTCATTTTAACAGCAGATACTTTCTTAAATGTCATTGTCCCGACAGAGCGGTGTTGACGGGGAGCTCATGGGTTCGCTTGGTGGCTGGTGTTATTAGCATTGAACAGCTAACCGAAAGCTAGCTTTAACATTACCTTGGCTAAAGTTGGGGCTATTCATAATCCAGCAATAATGGCTGCAGACCTGCAAGCAAAGTACAGCAAGTTGGCAAAGGAGTATTCGTTAAATCACAATGTCACCAGTAATGTTACAGTCTTTTCATATACAGCTCATGCTATGCTAACTTAGCTCACGTTGACGTCGTCATTGAGACCACCTCGCGTACACAATTAATGACATGTTGCGGACAGCCATATCGGTGACAATGTTTAGCTTTTAGTGCCAAATGATAAGAGTCTGAGGCGGAGTCTCAAAAGAGAATGTTGAATATTTATTGTGCAAAAATCACAACAGATCCGACTGCTACTGAAACGGAGCCTTGTAGACAGACTGAGTAGGGTATATCTGCAGAGCCAGTGGGTAGCGAGTGCAGCAACGTATAATGTCCGTGTGGATCATTGGAGTAGGGTATATCTGCAGTGCTGAAGCCCCATACTCATTGATTAATGATACTAATACAAATCTATACAATCACCTGTTGTTGAATAAATACCATTACTTTCTAGTTATTACTAAAAAACAGTATATATAAAACAGTATTTGTTAAAAACAAAAAATAAAAAAAAGTATAATTTATATAATATTATTTTTTTATTTTTATTTTTTTTTATATGTATGCACTGGTATCGGATAAGTATCGCTATCGGCCGATACCCAAAGCGTAGGTATCGGAATCGGATCGGAAAGGAAAAAATGGTATCGGAACATCTCTAGTTAGTACACTTGTGAGTTTATGCAGTATATTGAGACCCCCTGTATTCCAGATCAGGATATTCAAATTAGCCATAGTCATAGCCATACCAAAAAGGCTGCAGTATGATTGAATGTAATTCGTTTGGAGTAGAATACTATAATAGATACATATCCAATTGTTAAGGTCCTATTGAGTACCGAGCGTGAGCGTTAAAACAAAAATAAAACAGAGCGAGTCGACTGGAAAGAAAAACAAAAAACAACACAATCCCCCATTCCCTCCCCCCTCCCCCCATCAGAATACTTGTCCGGTATCGATCAAACATAAGTTGGTCACCCTTGACCGAGCACAGCAACCACAACAACATTATGTAACTTAACCATACCAATAACTTGTAAGGTACATTGTAACAATTTAGAAAAAAGGAACCCACTTCACTCAACTGAGAGAAGAAATCTATGCAGAGTTCAATGCGAAGTTCAAAGTGCAGACGATAAAAAACAGGTGCATTAAAACACAGCTCGTCTGAGTTAAACTTGAAAAAAGGGCAACATGCGTACCCGTCGTTGAGAAAATACAGCGGAGACAAACCTTGAGCGTTATCGTTCAGCTGGAGCAAAAAGTCATAGTAGGCACGTGGCAACGGCAATGTTAGCTAGGAGAGCTGGACAACCAGCACGCCCCGAGCTTAGCTTAATCAAGCTCAGGGCCTGTTATACCCTGATTTACGTAGGCAGCTCCGCCGAGAAAGGACCATCCCGCTCGACCGGCAGATACGTTAAAACATAGTTCGTTTGAGTGAAACTTGTGAAACACAGTTTGTCCAAGTGCAACTTGAAAAAAAGACAATATGCATAACAATCTGTTTTCGGGCAAGCCGTATATTCTGATGTTGCACCTTCTATTCCGGTCCTCTAGGTCAGCCATCTTATTTTTGTAAAAAATAAACTTGTCTTCAATCGCCGAGATTTCTGTGGAGTTGGTTTCAGCTACAATCGCAACCTCTGCCATCTCTTCTTCCACTCTAGTGAGCCGCGTGGTCGCGCTAACTAAATCCTCCTGGAGCGAGTCCAGTCTGTTGGTTAGCTGCAGCATGCTAGCATCAAGCTCAGCACGGAACAAAGTCCTGATAAATTCACCGTCAACCTCATTTAATGTTCCAATCTTGTTCGGTATTTGTTTAGCCATAACTACGAAGTATAATGTGACCGTATGGCGTAAAATTAGCATCGTTATCAATATTAATGTGAAGTGGTCATGGAGCTCGGAAAAGTCACGCAGCCATCTGATCCGAGCGTAAACCGCGTAAACTGGTTTATATTTATACTTTGTTTGAGTTCACCATCTAGAGACCATTCCACAAATTCAGCCCACAAACTGAAATATACAGTCTTCAGAGTAGTCTGAACACAATGGGCCTCATTCACCAATTATTTTTCTTATATTCTTTCTAGTGCTGTCAATAGATGCATTTTTTTTTTACTAATAAATCTCACAATTTTCTGTAATTAATCTAGATTAAAAATCGCATTTTTTTATCAACTAATCAATCTAATCAACACAAAGAAAGTATATTTAGATTCAAAGACTATTTTAATAGCTTTCTTTGAATACAGTTTCTCTCCTGTGAAATACAAATGTTCAACAAAACCATCAACATTGACTCAGCTAGACCGCTTTCTTATATTATATTGAAAGATTTTCACTCCATAGATTAATCTAGATTAATTTTCTTTAACGCTTTAAAGAATTAAAATGAATCTCCAGAGTTAAAGCATTAATTTTGACAGCCCTAACTTAACCGTCTGTTAAGAGAAAAATAACAAAAGCCACCGCCGCAGTCATCAACCCGTTCTTAATGACCAGATATGTTCTTACCCAGGTGTGTTGAATGATGAATCCCACTCATTCTTTTTTTTTATCCACTTTTTCTCCCCATTTTCTATTTTTCTCCCATCCCAATTTCATATATCCAATTCTTCCCTCCCCTGTCTTGAACGTTGCTAGACTATGCCTCCCACAGGTCGGTTGTAGTGAGGACAGAAGCCTTGTATCACGTGTCCCCTCCGGTACATGAGGAGGCAGCCTGTCGCATCTTTTCACCGCAGCAGCTCGAACTCTCAGTGGTGAGGAGTAACGCGTGGGAGGCTCACGCTGCCCCCGTCACTTCCTGCTTCCGTCGCACCGGCGTCACCAAACCGACCTGTAGGAGTTGCTGTCCACAACGTCCAATCCCCACCCACCGGCTTTCCCACCCTCTAACACTTGCCAATTGTGTTAGTATGAACGACCGGCCAGCCGGTAGCAACGCCGAGAGCTGGGCTCGAACCCAGCGTCTACTGCGTTAGAGGCGAGCGCCTTGCCCACTGCGCCAATCAGCCGCCCTAATCCCACTCATTCTTAAACTGAAATGCGCATACACGCTCAGTTCATTTGCATACAGACCAGTGGCGTTGCATGGGTAAAATAACAGAGGATGCCACATTTACAAAAATTGTTTTTTATTAATAAATTAGTTTGTATAATTTCTTTTTAATATTTAAGCCAAATAATATATATATTATATATATATATATATAATATATATATATATATATATATATATATATATATATATATATATATATATATATATAATATATTTCTCCCTCCCTCCCTCGCTCTCTCTCTCCCTCTCTTTCTGAATATTACACACACACAACACAAATATATATGCACACACACACACACACACACACACACACACACACACACACACACACACACACACACACACACACACACACACACACACACACACACACACACACACACACACACACACACACACACACACACACACACAGTGGTTGCCTGCAGGAGGTCTGGTTTGATTATGAATCAGAGACAGAGAGAGAGAGAGAGAGAGAGAGAGAGAGAGAGAGAGAGAGAGAGAGAGAGAGAGAGAGAGAGAGAGAGAGAGAGAGAGAGAGAGAGAGAGAGAGAGAGAGAGAGAGAGAGAGAGAGATCATTTAGGTTCTAGGTTGAAAATAAGTGAATGCTTAGGTTGAAATGAATGAATGGCCTGATGTCGCCGTCGGAGCGTTTCATAAGCATCTTGCAACGTTGGTTAACGTTATAACGTTTCCGCACACAGGAGGCAGGAGGACTGCGATTATTAATGGAAATAAATAGGCCTATGTCAAGATATTGCTGACATGGCAGAACATACATGTATACAGTATGGCTCTGCGGCCAATCAAACACAAGCAGACCATGTTTGTACAGTATGACTCGGCGGCCCATCAAACAATAACACAGTATGCTATGACACGGCAGAACACAGTATGGCTCCACACACACACACACACACACACACACACACAGACACACACACACACACACACACACACACACACACACACACACACACACACACACACACACACACACACACACACACACACACACACACACACACACACACACACACACACACACACACACACACACACACACACACACACACACACAGCGGCATCACTTATGAAAAGTTATTAGGTTATAAGGTTCAAGTTTCAAGTTTCTTTAATAGTTGTCATACAGAAGTACAGAATACTTTCATACAAAATGCTTCTTACTGTTAGGCTCCAGAGACTGTGCTAGACAAGATAGTATCAAATAACATAGTATAGCATGTAAATTAGAAGTAGAAAATGAGGTCACAGTGTTCAGTATAGACATATGTACAATGTTTGATGCAGAATAGACGTAACTGAGTTACCATATAATATACAATACTATGCAGTGTACTAATGTACAATACTATATAGTGCAAAGCAGAAATGGGATGAGGTACAATTTAGGTACAATTTACAGTAAGGTGTACGAGTTGTAGTGCAATCCTTCATCAATAAATATAAAGTGTGGGGAGTGGGTGCTACAGTGTGTTTGTTTAAAGTGAGTGTGTGCTATAAAGTGTGGGGAGTGGGTGCTACAGTGTGTTTGTTTAAAGTGAGTGTGTGTGTGTGGATGTGTGTGCTATGTGCGTTTGATGGTTGTTGTGTAGTGTTCATTGTTCGTTGAGCAGCCTGATGGCCTGGGGATAGAAGCTTCTTCTGAGTCTTTCTGTGCTCGCCTTGAGACTCCGGTATTGCTTGCCTGACCGCAGCAGTTCAAAGAGGCAGTTGTTCGGGTGACTGGAGTCTTTAATGATTCTCTTAGCCTTGCCCCTGCACCGCTTGTTGTAAATGTTCTGGAGGGTGGGGAGCCCCCTCCAATTGTGCGTTCGGCTGAACGTGTCACTCTTTGTAGTCTGCTTCGGTCTTGTGCAGTGCTATTCCCAAACCAGGAGGTGATGTTGCCAGTCAGGATGCTCTCTATTGTACATGAGTAGAAGTTCTTAAGGATCTTCTGACTGACTTGGAACTTCCTTAGGCGCCTGAGGAAGTAGAGGCGTTGCCACTGGCAGAGGTCATAGTTCAAGCCCAGGTCCCTGAGCTTGGCTATGAGTTTGGAGGGGACTATGGTATTGAATGCCGAGCTGTAGTCGATGAATAGCATTCTCACATAGTTCCCCTTCCTCTTGTCCAGGTGTGATGCTGCTGTGTGCAGCACATGGGCTATGGCGTCCTCCGTGGACCTGTTGGGGCGGTATGCAAATTGCAGGGGGGGAGGAGCAGATGTAGCCCTTTACTAGCTTCTCAAAGCACTTCATGGCTATGGAGGTGAGAGCTACAGGGCGGTAGTCGTTGAGGCAAGCAGGCTTGGATTTTTTGGGTACAGGGATAATAGTGGACTTCTTCAGGCAGGTGGGGATGACAGCCTGTTCTAAGGACAGGTTAAATATGTCAGTGAATACCGGGGCCAGTTGGTCGGCACAGACTTTTAGGACGCGGCCGGGGATGCCGTTCGGTCCTGCTGCCTTCCTGATATTCACTTTTTTAAAGGTCCGCCTCACCTCATGCTCTGTTACCCTGAACACTGAGTCTCCATCAGCAGCAGACCCCCCCCCCCCCCCCCCCCCCCCCCATTGCCGTGGCTTGTGGGCTGGTGTTGTTATTACCAGCATCAAACCTCGCATAGAAGGTATTGAAGTCATTTGCTAAGGAGATGTCACTGTTCAGTTTGAGGGAGGTGCCTTTGTAGTCTGTCATCGTTTTGAGCCCCTGCCACATAGCTCTGGAGTCAGCCTGTTCAAACTGGAGTTCAATTTTATCCCTGTAGTGCCGTTTTGCCTCTGTCACTGTCCTCCTTACGTTGTATCGCGCCACCTTGTGGTCATTCATGTTGCCTGCCACCAGGCCGTCGTTGTATGCTTTGGTGCGCGCTTTCAGAGCTTCACGGACGGATTTGTCTACCCAGGGTTTTTGATTTGGGTAAACTCTAATTGTGGTAGTGGGGATTGTTTCTTCCACCAAAGTACGAACAAAGTCCAGCACTGTCTCCGTGTAGACATTAATGTTATCTGTGTCGCGGAACACGCTCCAGTCTGTGCACTCAAGCGCAGCTTGGAGCGTCTCCCCCGACTCCACATCCCATTTCTGCACCTCTCGCGAGACTACAGGAGTGCTCTTGATTCTTTGTTTATATTTTGGTGAAAGAAAGATGGCCGCGTGATCAGACTTACCAAAGCCACTAGCAGAATGAGCCTTGTAGCCACCCTTGAATTGCGTGTAACAGTGGCAAAACCTTTCTCAGATTGGCGCTATTGAAATCACCCACTACTACAATGGCGGCGTTAACGTTCACTGCTTGGATTCTATTTACTTCGTCGTGGAGCTTCGAGAGCGCGGCACTATTGCTGGCTTGCGGTGGAATATACACTCCGACCAGGATGATCGCCGTTAACTCCCTCGGGAGGAAGAAAGGACGACACTTGATGGTTATATATTCCAGGTTGGGGCAGCAGTGGTTCGATAATTCCTTCACGTTGGCTGGATCGCTCCAATTGTTGTTCAACATGAAGGCGATACCTCCTCCACGCTGTTTGCCGGACTCTGCTGTTCTATCCTTGCGGTGGATGAAGAAGTGATCGGCCGGTTGGATGGCGTGATCTGGGATTCCTGGCGACAGCCACGTTTCAATGAAGCAGAGAACATTGCAGTCTCTAACGTCTCTCTGGAATTGAATCCTTGCTCGGATGTCGTCCAGTTTATTGTCAATTGATTGTACATTGGCTAGCAATATACCGGGTAGTGGCGTTCGGTGTCGTCTGGTTCTCAGTCTATTACGGATCCCAGCTCTCTTCCCTCTCCGCCTGATGATTCCTTTGTTCCTGGGGTCAGGATCTGGTCCCATTGTCCTCAGAATCTCCACAGGCCATTGCTGCGGTTCAGAAAGCTGATCCAGGGAGTAATCTAGTCAGTAAGTTTCCCGTAATCCGATGTCTATAAGTGACTGACGGTCATACACATTAAATGCACCTACTGTTGGTACAGACAAAACTCTTAAAACTATAAATATTAACAAAAGTAAGCACAATCTCGACGGAGCGCACAGACAGGCAGCCGGACGTAGCGGCGCCATCTTAGAAAGTACTCACCATTGTTGCAGCTGACGTGCCTTGGTCCAAATTAAGTAAAGTAAAGCAACTCATCCACAAAGTTCTCCTCCTCTCCAAGTCCTGTGGGTATTCAGGTATTCTCCTAAACTTTTCTGCAGCTGAGCGAATTTCAGGTCTGCTCAATGAATGAATCCGAGAGAGGAATCCGAATTTCAATCAATCAAACAATCAGTGGTTCTCAAACTGTGGTACGCGTACCACTAGTGGTACTTGGTGGTACTGCTGGTGGTACTTGAAAACATTTCCAAAAAAGCAAAAAAATAAAATATAAAACGTTTTTTTTTTTTTTGGCCACTGAACGTAGAAGCAGGCCAGGCCCGTGTTTCTGGTTGCGGCGGCGCGATAGTTAGATAACCTAAGTGGGGAACAACCAGGAGATCACTGTGACAGAGAGTAATGCAGTCTAAACAGTCATAAATCTTTAATTCAACTTCAGCCCTGATCATAACCATTTATTTTTTGATTTTTTTGTAATGTCAGATAAAAAAAGTACTCCCACTTTTCTGAAAAGAGTTGGTGTTAAATCTGACATTACAAAAAATCCATCAAAATCTGTGTTGCTGCTAATCATTGACACATGCCTAGCCTGTAATAACCCCCCCCAGAAAAATTTACTTTGCATTTGATATATTGAAAATATTTTACCTTTTTGTGTTTTTTTAACAATAATTTGTGATGCCATCACACAAACTGGCATTTAAAGGGTAAACATTCAAAAATGTATTGAATATGTGTTTTCTTTTTTACAATAATTTGTGATGCCCATCACAAACACTGGCATTTAAAGGGTACAATTTCAAAAATTCCTGCACCAGAATGCAGGAAATTAAGTTTTTGTAACAAAATAATTGTGTGTGTGTGTGTGTGTGTGTGTGTGTGTGTGTGTGTGTGTGTGTGTGTGTGTGTGTGTGTGTGTGTGTGTGTGTGTGTGCGTGTCTGTGTGTGTGTGTGTGTGTGTGTGTGTGTGTGTGTGTGTGTGTGTGTGTGTGTGTGTGTGTGTGTGTGTGTGTGTGTGTGTGTGTGTGTGTGTGCTGTGTGTGTGTGTGTGTGTGTGTGTGTGTGTGAGAATGACGGACAATTGCTTGCTGTGTGAGAGAGAGAGAGAGAGAGAGAGATAGAGAGAGAATTAAGTACATTTGCTTAAATACAGTTGTTCTTAATTTTCTCACTTGCTATGTGAGAATGTTAGTTATTATGTTCTCAATGCCCCTTGCATTGTATGAGTTGTGTGGAAGCGTTTGCTAGTTCTAGTGCTATCCCTTTGTACATTGTGGCTGTGTCTGACAAAAGTTAACAATAAATAATGGTATTAGGAATACATTTGCCTCCTGCGTGAACTGTGCATAGCTGAATAGACTGTATTTTAACGCCGGTCATATGGTGGTACTTGGAGAGCCAGCTACGTTCTCAGGTGGTACTTGGTGTAAAAAGTTTGAGAACCACTGGTTTAGACATTAAGACTCACATAACGTTAGCTAGCAAGCAAGCTAGTCGACAATATCTCCGGGGTCCCCTCCAGCCTAAATCGTATTGTTGTTTGATTCGAACGTGGCCGCGAGGGCGAGGCAATGATGTCATCACGTTTAGCTTTTAATGTGATTTGATTGGTCAATTGGTGGAAACACTCTGGCCCACGGCGGCAAATTTGAAGACTCTTAGAGTGCTTGTCTGCCAGGGTACTGCCATGTTAAGGCGTAGGCATTAACCCAACCCCTTTATTAAGCTAGAATATTATTGGCTAATAACAACCAACCACAATGTGGATGCGAGAAAAAGACAACCCGCCCTAATTTTCTCTCAATCAAAATAATGCTGCCTGAGCCTGACTGCCTACGGATGATATACAACTGGGAATGAGGTTAGTGACTGCCTCAGTGAGTGTTAGAGAGAGTGAGAAGGAGAAGAGGGAGACAATTGTAAAAAAAAAATAGAACATTTCTCCAGGGGGGAGACAATTATTATAACACAGAGATGAAAAATTATGATTTTTTTAATTATTGTAAACGATTAAAAAAAGATATATAGGCTATATACAAAAAAAAAAGTAATTTAATTTATTTACTGTTTATATTTTTGGGGAAGCTTGGTTTTCATGAATATTCGCCACTGATTTACAGACACGCCCCGACAGGCTTCTTATGAGGCGTGTGCAAAACAGCAGAGCAGAGGTTCGGCATCTGATCCATTCAACAGGAAGTGATTTGCGATTCAAATTTATTGTTATTATACAGCACAAGTACAATACACCATCCAACCAGAGTGCATAGATATAAATAAACGGCTTAGCGAGCCAGCCTTAGTGCACGGGCGTGCACACACACACACACACACACAAAGATGCTTTGCTGGAACGTTTCATTTGTGCGAAATTAATTTCCAGCAAAGTAGGCTTTGTCAATACTGAACGACTGAGCGCTTGTCAAGAGCCAATCGTAGTTTGAGAAATACCGGACCTGTCACCCATCTCTCTCTGAAAGGTCCCTGTGGCTAAAACCCTGAGTGCGCTCGGAACTTGTAGGTGTGTGGACACACTTTGGAGGCACAGGATTTGAGTCAGACTGAATGGTGCATAACGGTCTCTCTCTCTCTCCCTCTCTCTCTCTCTCTCTCTCTCTCTCTCTCTCTCTCTCTCCTGATATATCTCTCTCTACCAAATCCATTCTGCGACAACGGACCACAGTGCACGCAATGTGGGTCAAAGTCAGTTGTTTATTTATTTATTTTTACTGTTTGCATACGAGGTGGTTCACAAATGTTCTTGATAGCAATCTAGTGGTCCGCATAAACAAGAAGTTTGGGAACCACTGATTCTAGACGATCTCTAAATATGCGTTCTATGCAGTGTGGGCGGCCAGAACATCTAACTGTTCTAACAGCAATATATTATTTCAGACAGAACGCACGCAATAAGTTACAATAATAATAATAATAATAATTATTGAAAAGTTCTGGATTTTTAACACGTTGGATGCCAGCCATTAGACGCGGACCGCTGTAGCTGGGCCAAGTGTTAAAAGATATGACTGCGTGACCTTGTTTGTAGAGCTAAATCTATATTCTATATTATAGCCATGGATATAATACTATAGTCATTTGACACTGTGTTTCTTCCGGTCAAGATGCAAAAAAGAGATAATGCATACATTCCCGTTATACCGTGGTGAATATAAGTATGGTTTTACAGCGGTATGGGGTAATTCCTGAAAGGCTGCGTAATAGCCATATACTGTAGGTCAATTCTACTATTTGCGTTGGCGTTTCTTGCCTATACACACTAGTATTCCCGAATAAAATGTATACAGTAGGTATTATGTTTCATCATGAATGCATGGAAGGGGGTGGGTGGGTGGGGGGGGGGGGGGGGGGGGTGGGGGGGACGTTTCTGATTATTGATTACCAGTAACGGCATTAGTATTGAACGCTAAAAACGCTGATCAGCTGGATCGGTATGAAAACCTTGCACAATCAAGCCAGAATGTTTACCTTTGATCGGGAGTATTCCAAAAATAATATTCCAATTGTTTGATCGATATCTGCCCCATCCGATGTCCATTTGGCCCACGACATAACCACAGCATATGCATCGGATGTCCCGTAGACGTTTGGATGCACTCGATTGAACATCTAGCCTTGCCGTCTACTGAAAATCTGCACCCGGAGACCTTTCAGTGTAACACAGGGTCTGGAACAGGGTTTACTGCACTCTCGATACCACCACCTGGGAGAATCTGGCCGGTACTGCACCCTCAGCGTCGCAGTAGGCCTTCTAATGGTAACATATGGGTCCCTGGCATTGAATAGGATATTAAAATCGAAAAAAAAGAAAAACAAACCAAAAACGTAATATTACGTGTCGGGCACCCAACCACTGGCGAGCAAACACGTAATATTGATTGGCGCAGTGGGCAAGGGTAAAAAAAAAAGTGGATACAAAAAAATAATGGCACCCAACGTGTTAAAGTTGTATTTGGGGGAAATGGGTAAGAGTTTCTTATCTGGGTAAGAGTGCTCTCAACCACTCTTAGAATTTGGTCTTGCCTTGAAAATCTAAAATAAGAAAACATTGCTGAATCCCAGGTAAGAACAAAATAAGGAAAAATGCTAGTTAAGAACAAAATAAGAGGAAATCTGTTCTTATATCGCTTCATGAATGGGGCCAAATGTTTTATTTTTAGATTAAATGTTCCTTGGCGGCTGAGTGGCGCAGTGGGCAAGGTGCTCGCCACTAACGCAGGAGACGCTGGGTTCGAGCCAGCTCTCTGCGTTGCTACCGGCTTGGCCGGTCGTTCATACTAACACAATTGGCAAGTGTTAGAGGGTGGGAAAGCCAGTGGGTGGGGATTGGACGTTGTGGACAGCGACTCCTACAGGTCGGTTGGGTGACGCTGGTGCGGCGGAAACAGGAAGTAGCGGGGGCAGCGTGAGCCTCCCACGTGTTACTCCTCGCCACTGAGAGTTCGAGCTGCTGCGGTGAAAAGATGCGACAGGCTGCCTCCTCGTGTACCGGAGGGGACACGTGATGCAAGGCTTCTATCCTCACTACAGCCGACCAGTGGGAGGCATAGTCTAGCAACGTTCAAGACAGGGGAGGGAAGAATTGGATAATACGAAATTGGGATGGGAGAAAAATAGAAAATGGGGAGAAAAAGTGGATAAAAAAATCCATGAACTTCAAAGCTTTAAAAACAGCGTGTTTTTGGTGTGCTCACGAAATCCTCCATCGCTTATTATCCTCATGGCTCTTCTTTTTGTAGTATGCATAATGATGTATGTTGCTATACGTGTTACCCCACACAGTCATTCAGATATGGTAATACAAATGAGCAATACAGAGACAAGAGGATGATGTAATGGTGACCTCAAGAGGTACTGTAACACAAGGAAAACACAATTAATTGAATTCATGCATGTCTGAAAACAGTTTCGTATGTTGCCAGGAAGTAAATAATTTCTCGCTTTGTACATTATTTGTGCAGTCTTAAAATCAGACCCATTGTGTCGTAAAATCAGATCCATGAACTTCAAAGCCTCTTTAAAAAAACGTATGTTAGTGTGCTCATGCATGCAATCCTCCATTGTTTATTATCCTCACAGCACTCTTCTGTAGCTTGCATAATGAGTGTATGTTGCTATTGTATGTGATGACGCACACCTCCTGAGTCATTGAGTCTGAGTGGACCAGTGGATGATGACAGGGTCTCAGCTCAGGTGGTAGAGTGGTCATCTGGTGATCAGAAGGTTCCCGGTTTGATTCGGGCTCCTCCCAGCAGCGTCGAAGTGTCCTTGAGCAAGACACTTAATCCCCTGCACTTAACCCCCTGCCCTCCAGATGAGCAGGTTGCCACCTTGCATCGCCTCCTTACCCCCTGCCCATTTTGACAATCTAGGATGGCTTAGAGTACAGCAACTTGCAATGGGCTGGTCTACAAGATACACTACACCACAAAGATTCCATGTACCTGTCGAAATACTTCCCAAAGGTCAGTGAAGTCCACGACCACAACACCAGAGGGAGTTCCACAAATCACGTTCAACCCAGATTGGGCTCAAACAAGGGACTAAACACGTTTCGCAAATTATGCCACAATAATGTGGAACGCCCTACCCACAGCCGTAAAGGAATGTGAATCCCTACCCTCCTTCAAACCCGCTCTCAAAGAGCACCTACAGGTGGCTGCAATTAGAAACTGGACCCGGTAAATGTCAAAATCCCTAATGTACAGTTTCTTCCCCTTCTGACGTCTATTTCTTTTATGATGTTCCCTCTTTCTTACACAGTACCGTATATTTGTATGTCATAAATGTCTTGATGAATTGAAAATGGAGGACCCGTATGTTAACAAGACGAAAGTATTTGTCTGGTCTTCATCCTCTTAGCAGTTGTTTGTATTGAGCTGTACTGTATTGTACCCATTCTGCAATCTGTTAATAAAGTTTTCAATCAATCAATCCACCGTTGGTGCGTGAATGTGTGAGTGAATGGCTGAATGTGAGGCATAAATTGTAAAGCGCTTTGGATAAAAGTGCTATATATGATGTGCTCTCTCTGTATGATAGCATGTACAACCATGCTGTATATACTGCATATACATTCATATATTTATATGTACCGCATTATTACCAGATTTGACAGGCTAAAGAGATGAGAGGACAGGGGAATGAGGGTTAGAATAGAAATGGTGAAACTATTTAAGTATAGTCGGATGTGGGAGAACATGACATTCTCCACTGACATTGTACCATTGTAGTCCGTTCACCGACATCCTAGATTACATTACAGTTGGAAGAGGAAGAACGGAGAGCCATCAGGCTCCACAACCGTGGGTACGGACTGCTGCCAATTACTGAGAGCTAACGGATGGTGAACTTGAGAACTGTTAGGACTATCTAACTCTTAATAATAAACACTGTTAGGACTATCTGACTCTAAATAATAAACAGTGTTAGGACTATCTGAGTCTTAATAATAAACACTGTTAGGACTGTCTGACTCAATAATAAACACTGCACATACTCTGGTGCAGTATACTATCATCACTATTACTACTGTCTGATTGGAAAAACTGCTTTTTCCTTTGACGCTTCCAACACTTGGAATGTCCTCCAACTGACTCTGAGGCTGAAGGTTCTTCCTTCTCTTGCTGCATTTAAAAGTATTATCTCTGACCACTGTGTGTCGACTTGTAACTGTCTTAGCTGATTTTATATTGTTTAATCTTGTTTATTGTGTATGAAATGATGTACAATATCTATATTATGTATGAACTTTATAAACTTTGTCTTGTAAGCTTGTAAATAAGGGTAATCTCAGTGTCTCACGAGTTGAAATAAAGGTTTGAAATGAAATTACTAAATCATGCCACTCACTACTACTACTACTACTACTACTACTACTACTACTACTACTACTACTACTACTACTACTACTACTACTACTACTACTACTACTACTACTACTACTACTACTACTACTACTACTACTACTACTACTACTACTACTACTACTACTACTGTTATCACTATTATCATTACTACTTGCACTTTGTTCTATGTTGTATTATTATTACTACCTACCTATGTACCCCCCCCCCCCCCCCATGCTGCTATGACACTTATATTTATAAAGGAACACTTGATAAAGGTAACATACACACAAAAAGAGGAGCACAGAGAAAGTGACGGAGAGAAGTACCGGTAGACATAACAAGAAAACAAATACGCAGGCTAAGAGGCTAAGGAGCAGGAGGAGAGGAGAGCTGAACAAACAGAGTGGCGAGAGGAGAGCAGGATCAGTGAAGAACTCATCACAATGCAGCGCAGCAGAGCGGCTCCCGGCCTGCGCCGCAGGAATCCCATCTCCAGGGCTCAGGGCCGGTAATAGGAAGGCTCCAGCCTTCAGCACTGGGAGGAGAACAGGAAGACCCTCCATCCTCCATGTCTCTCTAAAGCCCAAACTTTTAAGATAAGAGCCTATGTAAAAATGTTCACTTACTTGTCAATTTCAGACTTTAGTCATTAACTTTTTCTTTACAATGGTACATGTACATAGGAATCAATGATACGTAATTTTTTCCCGGAATGGTATAGGAAGAAGCCTAAGCTTTTATAAGATAAGATATTCCTTTATTGATCCCCTTGTGGAAATTCGGCGTCATAGCAGCAAAGTGTTTTGGAACCTGTTTTAGTGACTGGCTGGTCCTTAACTCTAATGCCCGCCAAACCCGAGAAAAGTCAGGTTTCGTCGCCAACCGCTGAGTGCCAAACCCGACTTTTCTCGGGTTTTGATCCTTTGATCTTTTTCGATTGATCCCCGTTCTAAACACTCGCTCGGAGCTGCCTGGGTCTCCCTGGCACAGCTGCCTATGTTGGAATTGCAATGACGATCGAATCCCGCCAGGTGGCAGTATCGCCTACCTTTTGAACTGGGGATATCAGTTGTCTTCCAGTACTGAGTTTACCTCCGGCTGCTTCTGCCTCGGAGTGGATCAGGACATAGCAATCGGGAGGAGATCTGGTGCCTCAGACCTATTCTTTCCTGTATGGTAGCCATACAAGATACAAGATACAAGATACTTTAATGCCACACAACAATGGTTGGTGGTAATTGTTTTCGGTACAGATTGTTAAGCACTGGTTACATCAACATGAAACAGACATCAAACATCAAACGCCCCCCTCCCAATCCCACAATAGATACATATATACATACCAATACATATAGGACAGTCACGGTAACGGTGTCAGTCAGTGACAGATGCTTGCCCGTCTGTGCAAAGGGGGGCGGGCCAGGGTGTTCAGTGTTCAGACTGCTGTGGGGAAAAAACTGTTTGTGAAGCGTGTGTGTCTGGTTTGAATGGACCTGTAGCGACCATAGGGCATGTGCTGGAATAAGTGGTGTGCTGGGTGAGAGGGGTCGTTGACTATTTTACCAGAGTGGGTGACTGTGCATGATGTGTAGATGGAGTCCAGAGAGGGGAGGGGACAGCCAATTATTTTGGAGGCTGTCTTGATGATGCGTTGGAGTTTGTGTTTGGTGTGTTTATCAGTGGAACCGTACCAGACTGTGATGGATGAGGTGAGGATACTTTGAATTATGGCAGTGTAAAATTTGACCAGCAGGTGTTGTTGGACTCTGTACTTCCTCAGTTGCCTGAGGAAGTACAGGTGCTGCTGGGCCTTTTTGATGATGGCAGTGGTGTTAATGTCCCATTTGAGTTTATTGCTGATGTGGGTGCCGAGGAACTTGAATGATTCAGTTAGGGTTATGGGTTGGTCTGCGATGGTTATTGGGAGTATGGGTGTTTTTTTTGAAGTCCTGAAGTCTATGGCAATTTCCATGGTTTTGGAGGTGTTGAGCAGGAGGTTGTTGGATGCGCACCACCTCACTGCTCTGTCCACCTCCTGCCGGTAAATGGACTCGTCGTTGTTGGAGATGAGGCCCAGGATGGTAGTGTCGTCGGCGTATTTGAAGGCCTTGACTGAGCTGTCCAGGGGGATGAATTGGTTAGTGTAGAGGGAGAATAGCCAAGGGGAAAGGACGCAGCCCTGGGGGGCCCCAGTGCTGAGGGTCAGAGGGCAGGATGATTTGTTGTTTACTTTGACTGTTTGGGTTCTATTGCTGAGGAAATTGAGGATCCAGTGGTTGATGGTTGGGTTGATGTCAATGTCCTGTAGCTTATGGAACAGATTGTTGGGGGAGATGGTGTTAAAAGCTGAGCTGAAGTCAATAAACAGGATACGGGTGTAGGTGTTGGGGGTTTCCAGGTGCTGTAGAGTGTGGTGGAGAGCCAGGTTGATGGCGTCCTCTACTGACCTGTTGGTCCGGTATGCAAACTGGTGTGCCATGCCCAATATACACGAGTAATTGCAATCGCCATGGGATGACTGGGATTTATTCATTTTGGAGTACCTTCTAACTGAGGTAAGGTCTAGCTTAGGTAACCTGCTGGTATTTTTTTTACCTAAAACATGCTTCTGTACCCCCCCCCATTGATGATTCTGTGAAGACACATATGTATATGGTATATACCTTTGATTTGGAAGTATTTGGAGTTTCAGGCGAGCAACCCAAACGATTTGGGCATAATGCATATAACGCGTCATATCTCACGATCTAGAAGGTCTTTCCTGGGACGAAGCGCAGGCCAAAGCACGAGACAGGATTCAGTGGCAGTGTATGATTGCGGCCTTATGCCCCAACCGGGACGAAGAGGATAAGTAAGTAAGTAATGAAAAAAGACTGGATTATTTTGGAAAGGGGCGATGTTTAGCGTGTAATAGCGCACAAATTTGTCAATGTTGGACTATAAACAATGTCTGTCAAATGAGCCATACTATTGTCTCCATACAAGCTATAATACAAATGGTCAATAACGCTGGCGCCATTGAGTAAAGATGGGAAAACAGCATGGCAGTCAATGAGTTAAGGTATTATGTGTTTCCAATTTTGGGATTTAAAACCAAACAGCCAACGAGCGAAAGAGTTGACAGTTTTTTTAGCCAATGAAATTCTGGAAACAACGATATCTCACATGAGGGATATTTCCTAGGATATATATTGTTTTTTATCTGCTGCACATGCCAATGCATTGGTGCCAAGGGCAATTTTGGATAAACATGCCTATACTGTACATACCATTAGAAAAAAAACACACATTTTCTGGGGTATTGTTATCAACTTTGGACCTGTAAGACTTCAGGCTATGGTCCCATTGTGTTTTCCAGCTAATACCTCTCAGCTGGAACCTATAAGAGGCATCTTTTTGCAAAAAAAATCAGACGTAAGTAAAGAAAACTTTTATTTCAGTGTGTTCAAACCTCTGTAACTCTATTACAGTAGCACTCAAAATTCTGAATATTTCCTTTCAAAAGAGGCCAGACAGATGCATGTGCTATAAATTGTTCAAGAATAGCTTTCAAATTACTTTGGGTATGCAATTGACAGGCATTTTATGCCAAATTTGCAGGAGTGTTAAGATTCTCCCCTCTGTTGCTGAGTTTAATTGACATCAGATACACGGCCAGCTACCGGTTTGCGACCCGATGGTTGGGGACCTCTGCTATAGAGCCCTCTCTCTATGCGCAAGTTTACAGACTTCGTACTGGAGTAGATGCTTTATTATTCTATGCACAGAGAAGAGAGAGAGACAGAGAGAAGATCATCTCATCTCAATTCAGATACAAATGAACACAAACTGTTCCAAAGATATTAATGTTTCTCAGCATATTTTCACACCACCAACAAAGTACTGGGCCCATTGTGAATGGATTTTGGTGCGTCTCCTCTCTTCTCATTTCTGTGCATCTCCTCTCTGACACCTGATACAGAAATCACTTAGCCAGTCAAAATAACAGACAATCTGACAGTCGGACAATCTAACAATAATTAACATATTTACAAGTAAAAAATATATATAGCGAACATTTCAAAGCACTCAAAATTTACAATATCTCCATTTCGACCTATTTCTGAATTGCGCAACATTTTGGGGTTTTCTGAATAATCGTGAGCTCCTTAACAAGACGGCCTAGGCCGTGCCGGGTCACGCATGTGTTGTATTTAAAAGTAATCAAAGAGCCTGAGATAATAGGGGCGGAGCCTTATAGATAAATAAAATGTTTATCTTAGAAGAAGCTCCAGATGATATCATAACGCTGCATGTCCATGATGCCACTCAAATCTAAGAAGCATTTGCAACAAAACTTCATTTTTACTCACAAAAGATGTGGACAACTAAGCAATTAACTTCCATAAGCAGACTACACCAGGGGAGCCAGCAGCAGGTGTTTATGTATTTATGTGGTATTTTATGATGAAAAATACATGTCTTGTGTTTGCTTGTCATTTTAATCTGCCACCCATCTGTTATGCAAACCTGGGACATAAAGCAAGCAAGCAAGCGGTGCTCTGCCTGAAACATACTCTTGAGCTGGTAATAATAATAATAATAATAATAATAATAATAATAATAGATTCAATTTGTACCGCACTTTATATTCGCGAGAATCTCTGAGTGCTACAGGAGATATAGACAAAAAGTTCAATGAATAAAACAATTAAAATGAATAAAAACAATTAAAATGACTAACAACCAATGAAATAGAAGAACATAAGAGTAAAAAAAAAAGAAAAAAAAGAAGTAAAAATAAAAGTAAAAGAAAGATTCAGGCAAAAGCCTTAACTCTTCGGAGTTGTGGGATATTTTCAATGTTTTAGCTAATTTTAATTTAAAAGGAAATGTTTTTAGGCCCCTTTTAAAAGCCTTGACGGATTGTGGTGCTCTCAGGTGGATGGGGAGAGCATTCCAAAGTCTGGGTGCGGCAGAGCAGAAGGCTCGATCGCCCATGGTGTGCAGCTTAGTCCTGGGGTAACCACCATGGGAAGACGACTATTGGTTGTACTACATTACAAAACTTGAAGTCCTTAAAATGTCTTTAATTTCCCCTTAATTTGCCCCTGAAAACATGCAATACCCCTTAATAAAAAATAAGGGCCCCTTAATTTTTTAACTGGACCCCTTAATTTCACCTTAATTCCACACCCTGGGTGTGGAACCCCTTAATTGTGTAAATTAAGGAAACCACCTTAATCTTACATTTAAGGTGTATTTAAGGTGCTGTTTTTTTGATTGTACAACGTTATTCTGATCATATTTCATATTTTCGCCATGATATTCATATTTCACTCACGGAGCCTTGTCAGATGCTGTCTGAGCCAGCACAACTCTGCAACGCTTCAATACTGCCACCTGGTGGCTGATCGGCAAGTTGCCAAACCGGATATGCTCGTTGGAGCTCGGTCCATCCCCTAAATCCGTCCGGCCACTCGTTTATCGTCTCGGGACTCAAGACACACACCGTGGATATGGATCGTTGCCATAACTCAATAATCCACATGATTTGGGTGTATATTAGTATTATACAAACCGGAAATGGATCGCCTCGATCCCCATCACATAACTGGGATCTGTTTGCTCCAGTATCATCCCCCATCGCTAAGAGGAAGCTGCCGTGAGTTTCAGCGTTTTTGAATATTATAATCCATACAAACTGCTCTGATCTATATATCACCATACTACATGAAGCATTTAACGACAATCACGGAATTATAAACACCCCCCCCCCCCCCCGTTCACCCGCGCATGATCAGTCATAACGTTTAGGACCATGTACAGTCGAAATTTTTTATATAGCGTTGATCGGTATCAAACGGCATTTGATAATCTAATATATGCATTTATGCCTATATCTCACGTTCTGGGAAACGATAAAAAGATATTTATACTCTAGACGGTATTTTCGTATGAATGTGTGAATGAAAAAGTTAAACGTTCCTACATCCTGAACGATAGATAATCGATGTTGAATGGGCCATAGTAATGTCAATTTAGCAATACAATTAAAAAAGTTATAGCCCTGCAAAGAAGGTAAACATCTCCATAGACTTACAGTGCTGGCAGTGATCAAACATTGATGGATATAAGCGTGGCAGAGAAAGTGTTAATACCACTTAATTTGACTTTGTCAGGACAAATTAAAGAGGTCCTTAAAAACACCTTAATTTACTGCATTCTATATGTAACTGAGTGCATTTCCTTAATTTTTACTTTAAGGTTTATTTAAGGTGCTATATCTGTGAGGTAAAAAGAGGTCAGGAAGAGGTCCTTAACACTAGCACAGCCGACAAGGGGTCACATGACCCCTAGGCATTTTCAATAAATGTATCCTCGTCACTCAGTCGAGCTCGTCACTCAATGACTTTTTCTAAAAGTACCCGTTTTATCTGGCACGGTTTCTGAAATTTCAAAATGACTTCAGGAACATGTAATTAGAACGTTATTCCACATATGGAATATATATGTGTAAAGTCACAGCACTTTGCGAGCGTCTAGCGCAGGGGTGGCCAACCCGTGGCTCGTGAGCCGCATGTGGCTCTTTGCCCGTCAATGTGTGGCTCTTCCATCAAAAAAATAAATAAATAATAATTATAATATTTTTATTTATTATTATGCTATTATTATTAAATTTTTTAATTTGTTTGCCACTCAAACCTGTGGTAAACCTCAGATTTGTATATTAAGAGGTAATTATATAGTTTACACTGTTTATTTTTCTCATATTTCTCATATAAGCTGTCGGGTCATCTGACCCGTTCCGGTGGGAATCAGTGACATTTGTTGTGAGGGCTGCTTCTGAGCAGGTACCGCAGCCTGTTGGCTCCCCCCTCTCTCGAGACGCTCCCGTCTCACGGCTGGTGCTGATGAGCAATTAGAGAATGCTGCCTCTTCCCGGACTATAAACACCTGACCAGCCCAGCAGTCGATGCGAGTTCGTTCCGTAGGAACAGTAGGTTTGTTGCGCCTTAAATATTAACTCTTGACTATTCTCTCTAGGTTAGTTCTCGTTGATAGTTGTCAATTATCATTCTGCTACCAACCCGTTTGTTTTGATGCCCGTGTTCTATGCTTGTGCTTGTAACCCTAACCCCGTTTCTTCTTCCCCCTCCAGCGTGGGTAGATGTTTACTGGTCAACTAATATCGTGTCTCTTTTTCTCTCTTTCGTCTAGTTTGGAAGACGCCGTCTCGGACACTCGTCGCGTTCATCCGCCCGTTAGATTCCCTTGTTATTTTCTCCCCCCTGCCTCGCCAAGTTCCTCGTGTTATTCCCCCTCGGGAATCTGTTATTGTATCGCCCCGGCGTGGCCGAAGCCACATCAACACGGTAAGACTTTATTCACATATTAAGTACACACAGAGCCGCCTCAGGGGGTGTGCGAGCAGTACGGTCGCACAGGGCCTCGCGGGAAGGGGGGCCTTGCACAAAAAAAATAAAAATAAAATAAAAATAAAATATTTTTTATTTATTATCTTTTTTATTATTTTTATTTATTTTTTATTTTTTTTTCGAGGCCCCCCTTCCCGCGAGACACTTTTTCATCACAGACATAAAATCTAGTTTTGCTTATATGCTTATATATTTCACATTAGACACGTTTGTAGAATGTTCCTGGCTCTGCGGCTCTGTACTATTCTCTATTGGAGCTCTGGGGCTCTGCAGATTGGTTTCAAGAAGGGAGGGGTTACATCATGTGTATGCCGGCGTGCGTCAGCTGCATTTGACTATTTCGCGCGTGCAGCTTTGGAGGTTATGCTTAGTTATGCCAGCCAAAACGAAGAGGACGGTCATTCGGCAGATGGACTGAAGATGAAAGTTGTTGCATGTTAGACAGTTCAGTCAGGCTAGCCATCCCGGCTAAATGATGCTACGTTATAATATTGAGTGCTAACGTGTGGTTCATTCGGGATAGCCATGATGATGTCGGCTAGTAGCTAGCTTAGCTAAAGGCTAACTAGCGTTAGCTAACCTAGAGAGAGCGCGTGCAGCATTGTTATGCCAAGATGAAGAGGACGGTCATTCGGCAGATGAACTTCGTCAACTCCACGCGGTTGTCTCCATCCTCTTGGACGTTTGGTGAGTTTTTAATGCACTCTATTCTATTCCCGCCGTGGATATATCTCTCTCTCTCGGGAGCCAAACGGGCCGGCTAGCTGTTGTAGTAGCTAACGGTGTGTGGCCTGGTGTCAGCACCTGGTGCGAGGGAGGTGAGCTTGGTGTTTCATTATGAGAATATCTCCATGCTCAAGTCGGCTATAGTCCGCAAGGGACTTGTTGCCGGCACCGCTATGGTAAACACCACTCTGTAGTGAGACGTGTATTGCCTTCTTTTTCCCTTCCCTCTTCAGATGAGAAGAGGAAAACACAGCGGCTGTCTGAAGTGTTGGCCTGTATTGCTTTTCTCACGTTGTACAGTTTTTCAGTGGTAGCCGCATAGCTTGCTTCTGCGTTAGCTAGTGGTTAGCGATAGCCGGGTTGAGCTAACTGTTAGCCAGTTAGCTGTTTAGCTACGACGTTAGCTGCTCGTTTTCGCTCGGCTGGGAATGTTAGCTTGATGCTATCAGTTAGCCTAGAGTTAGCTGTTAGCTTGTGCTACGACCATTGACATTAGCCGTGAGAATAGCAGGCCCTGGCACTCTGACTACAACATCATCTTTGACAGAAGATGTAGTCGGGCCTGCACCATGACAAGGCTCCGGCCATAGCTTCTTTTTGTCCCGCCAGCGAGAGGCCTTTCGTCAACGTGGAGACCTGTGTTGCGGCCTTTCGCCCTGCGTTCCTTGGTGCAGGTAAGATGTCCATTGGACATTACCCCACTCTTCCTTCCTTCCCCTCCCGAATGTTTTGTTAATAACGATGTTTTTTTCCAGGCAAAACATATGTTACTTCACAACATTTGGAGATACGACATGTGCTGTGTGTGAATTGTCTTGGTCGTTTGTGTAGCTTGGGTAGCGTTGGCCAAAGCTGTGTGTGGCCTGGTGTCAGTACCTGGCTACTCTATTTGCAGTTAGCCTATTTAGCTGATGTCGGCCATTGGCTCCTTGCTACTTTGTTTTCTCTGGTATAGGATTTAAGTGTTGATCTTTGTCCTTTTGGATCTATGTATATTCATGTTGCCTTTGTGAAGTTATCTTTTCCTTCTGTTTTGTTCTTCCATTAAAAGTTGAATATCCTTTAGGGGCTCTTCTTTGCTTATCTCTCTCATACATGCTCTCTCTCTAACACACACACACACACACACACACACAGACATGCTCTCTCTCTCTAACACACAAACAAACATGCTCTCTCTTTCTAACACACAGACATGCTCTATATCTCTCTCTAACACACAAAATGACATGCTCTTTCTATATATATTTCTCTCTCTTTCTAACACACATATACATGCTCTCTCTCTAACACACACACACAAACAGACATGCTCTCTCTCTATCTCTCTCTCTCTCTGGCCTTGCTCTGGTGGAGGGTCAGGGGCATTGCCGGGTCTGTGCAGCGATAACACTGTATATTGACTGTAGAACGGGAGCTCTCTCTCGCTCTCTCTCTTGCTATATGTTGACTGTATCATGCCCAGCCTCGGGCAGCGCTATTATTTAAGAATATGTTGACTGTATGAAAAAAAAAATTGCGTTTAAATCTTGCACAGGGCCTCGCATTTCTCCCAGGCGGCCCTGAGTACACACATATAGTCTGCTACACCACACATTCTTCGGGTTTAACACACACCTCATAACCCAGGCCCCGACCTGCTGACACCACACTTCCACCGTCATTGTTGTATGCTTTGTAAATTCGTATTGTATATTTTCTCTGTTTGTCAAATAAATACACGCTTGTCTAGCGTTTAAACTGTTGGACTGTTATTTGGGTCCCGTTCCTCTGTTCCCATAACAACATTTTCTCCATGGCTGGTCTATTGTTAAAAACACCTTAAAATATGTGAGGTGAAAAATAAGGGATAATTACTTTTTAATACACCTTCATTTGACTTTGTCAGGACAAATTAAAGAGGTCCTTAAAAACACCTTAATTTAACTTTGAGTGCCACGCTGTTTGGTTAATTTACCTTTAGAATGTCAGCCTTTCTAGTCATTTCCGTGGTTGTTTGCGAAGCTGCTTGTAACCTTCGCTCCGCCGACACAAACCGCCTCCTTCCCCCCAGGGCGACCGGGCCTTCTGTTCGGCTGCTCCTCGCCTATGGAATGCCCTCCCTGACTACCTCAGAGCACCACAGACCACTGCTTCCTTTAAAAGAGAACTTAAAACATACCTTTTCACAAAAGCCTTCCCTTAGTTTTAACCTTTTTATACATGCCTTGTGTGTTTTATCCCTTTTTTATGCTTAAAAAAAATGTATGTCTTGTTTTTTAATTGCCTATGTTTTTAAATGCCCACTTGCATGTTGTATTTTTGTTCAATAAACAATGTGACTAGGCCAACGGTGACTTTCATGAAGAGGGGGGAAATTGTTTTCGAAATTGACCCAGTTTTAGCGTTTTTATCGAACATTTTGTCCGCCAAACCACAACCACCACGCATGTGGATATTTTAATCCATGGTTCATAACGTGCACGTGTCATCTTAATGATGACGTCACACAAGGTACAGGGCAGCAGGGGCTCTGAGAATCACAGGCAGATAGTGGCAGAAGCAAAGCCTTCTTGTTACTACTACTAGCCGAGGAGCTAGTATCTGTTTCACCTAACACTATTGCTCCGTGATCATAGCCATTTATCTCTAAAGGCTAACCACTATTTGTAAAAGCCACAACCACGTTACCATATTTGTAAATACTCATGTAAATCATTGTGTCATTGTACATAGTGTATATAACGTTAGTAGCTAAGTTAGCTAGTTTGCTAGCCAGCATTCTCGAAACTCCTAACATGCCCCGATTTAAAATGGTTCTCTCCTCTTTGTATACCTTTGTCCTCACAAACAAAGTATTCTGCCAGGGAACTTATGGACACGACAATAGTAGTAGTTATAAGGTGTTTGAGCTTGTAACGTTAACGTTAGTTATAGCTATCGTGGTAGCCCCTTTCGTGACTGTGATGCACCGAGTGCTATCCGAGGGGCTACTATTGTGCTATCAACATGCCGTGACGTGTAGCTTGCTAGCCGGCATGCTGCGTGTGCAGTGCTTTGCCCCACAGGTCTGAGAAGAGGACCTGCACATTTTACTCGTTCCCCAAACTCTTTTACATGCCCCAATTTAAAATGTAGACATAGACAGTAGACATAATGCTAACGTTAGCGGGGTAACGTTAGCCAGAGCCATATAGCCAGCTTGGTACTATGACCCGGACGGGGATCAGGCGACAGCCTAAGAGACCAATAGCGCTGCTGTACTGAACAACAGGCTGCCTAGTGGTACACGTAGTTCTTTTTTTACGACATTAAAAACCTTATAACTACCTTGTTTCAACCAAAAATGCAGTTGTAGCTGGTCCATCAAAGTCTCTCCGACGATTAAACCCATTTGCGTCTTGTAAGGTGTCCATTTGGATCAAGGAAATAGCTTTCTGCACTCGTCAAACTCCATTGTAGTGGATCAGAAGTAGGGGAAAGTTACCTGCAGTGACGTCACGGCACTGATAGCGTTTGATAAGCTTTTTGATTGGCTCCATACATGTTATTCGTGCATGGACATTTTTAACCCTTTCTGAGTGGAATTTCAGGCGTAAAATGGAAAAAAATAAATAATGAAAATAGATACCAATGATGTAAACTACCCATAATTGAAGAGTAGGGTTTAACCTCCAAGTGGGCCTTTAAAGTCTGTTTTTACACTGTAGATTTGGTTTCCAAATATAGAGTGCATTATAAATCGAATGTATTATTATTATTATAAAACACGAGTTGTTCATTCAGGCAGCTTGTCGGACAAATTAAATGTTAAATTAAATGTGGCTGACCAATTCCGTGGTTTTACACCTAAGAAATGCACAACTGGATTTTAACATATTGTTAAAAGTTAATTTAATTTAATTAAATGTTTTAATTTCTGTTTTGGAAAAATGTGCTGTATTCAGTACTGGAGTTGTAACGACCCCAAGACATTGGACATTCCCTACCTCCTGACAGTGGTCTCCTACCTCCCTCTAGTGGCCAGATGAGCCAGATGGTGCAGGCGGACATTTTGGTCTGGTTAAATATAGAGTTAATTTCCACTTATTTGTTATCTTGGGCCATCCCTGCCTTTGTTTGATGTTGTCTCCCTGTCTGGTTGTTGTGTGTCTTATTGCCTTTTGTGTCCAGGTTTGATTATTCTTTTTGTGGTCTGATTTTGTATTCTTTGTTTTTGCCTGGCTGTGCCAGGTGTGGCTCATCATTGTTAGTCTGTGTATATTAGTGTGTTTCTCTCTCTCCTTGTCGTGGCGTCATTTCCTCCAGTACCTCGGTGTTCCCCTGCTCGTCGTGTCTCCTGTCTTCTCCCTTGCCTTGCTGTGTTTGTCTTGAGAGTTGTAAGTAGATTAGTATTCCGTTTTTGTTCATCTTTGTTTTCTCGTGTCTTCAGTTTCGTTTTTGTATTAGAGCCAGCTCGGCTGTGCCATTTATGTTTTCTTTTTGTAACGTGTCGTCGTGTAAGTAAAGTCTATATATATACACGTTACCCTGCCGTCTCTGCCTCCTCCATTCCTGTCCGCAAACTGAGTTCTTATCGCCTTCCCTCACTACCCCACCAATCGTAACAGGAGTTGTGAGAAGAAAACCAGGGTGGATGGTCAGGACTGCAGATCTCATGACAAGTTTGGGGGGGGGGGGGGGGCGCAGCGTAGGGGGGTCCGGCGGCATTGTCCCCCGGTAGAACATTTGAATGATTTTAATACGCAAATGAAGCTTTTAGGAGTATTTTGAAACTAGAATTACCGAGTGGGAGTAGATACACTACTCTTGATAGCACATATTGGGGGGGACAATTCATATTTGTCCAAATTTGGGGGGGGGGGGGGGATGCGACAGGGAAGACAGGAACTCACAGGCATATATACAGACACTGATTGACACAGGAGGGTAATTGGGTGATTGGACTCAGCTGGGGAGACACAGAACATTACAAGGTTGAAATATATACACACAAAATAACAACACTAACCAGAACACAAAACCAACACAGATAGGAGAGACATAACGTTAGACCCAGAGTGATATTGGTTATCCTGCGTCAAGTCAGAATAAAAGAAATTATCATTCGTGAAACTCGCAGGATGAAAGGCAATCTGAAATACAAGGATATATCAATACACTGTTTTGAAGATTATTGTCGGGAGGTGGTGGACCTGCAAGCCAAGTTCAAGACGGTGATGTCTCAACTCTATTTGGAGAAATACAAACCCATATTAATATACCCTGCAAGACTTTGCATCGTCGATAAACAAGGAGTAAGGGTTTTCCTCAACTCGCCTGAAGATGCAGCCAAATACATGGCAGCACAAAATGCAGGATAGTGTATAAACAGCCTTTTAATCTCTGTTAGGCATGGACACCATATAGTATAAACTTTAATGAACCGCTGATTTGGGGCAGAGAGACCTACGAGCTCAGAGTTATTGAATGTTTTCCCCGTTGGGCTTCTATTATTGTGGACATATTGGATTCAAAATTGGAACGATACAGAGAAGATGAACATGGCGTTTAAGTGATCCTTATTTTAAGAGTATGGAATTCTAACAACATTCCAGAACATACTGGAACATTCTAACACTGTAAAAACGACATATTGGAATAATCTAGAACATCTAAAACATTCTTTGATATAGGGAACATTCTGGAATAACAGCAATACGTGGCCAGACATACAGCCAGAAGCCCTTCGGGGGAATAACCAACAGCATCTAGCTGCAGAATCACAGAACCATCACAGCAGCGGCCGGCTGAGGACCGGTGGGCCCATATCGGAATAACATTTTTCACAACGGATCATCGCCCACCCATGGCCAGGGGAAATGTTGCATATACGTATTTAAAAACTGCTTTTTTTCTTAATTGGAAATATTCCACTACTTCTTCAATTTATACTCTAGGTGTTTAAGCATAGCAAAGCTCTTTAAAGTTAATGTTCTCTTCTTTTTTTCTTTTTTCTTCTCTTTTCTATGATTTATTGAGGTTCTCTTTTCAGTTCAATACCTCCATATTATTCTTGGGTTATTATAAATTACACAAGTTCTTATAAAATGTAAGTGATTATGGCATGATAATTGAAGCTTATTTTTGGTCTTTATTTATTTTAATTTTTATTTAACGGGAAAGTGGCCAAGCCACAGTTGACATTCTACTTATGGTAGAATTTAGAATGTTAGATCCTATGGTATACATAGGAATGTTAAGGATAATTGGATCATTCTGGGATATCCGGTGGTTTAAGGGAGGGAGTTATACGCGGAGGTTGTGTTCATGGAACACAGTCCTGTACGATTCTCGGTGGGAGGGGGGAATAGGGGATTTTTATTTGTATATATATATGTTTTTAAGCTTGGCTCTCAACGGGACCTCAATAATTGGATGTACATCTATTGTAGCTTCGCACTCCAGAAGCATTACCAACAACTACACAACAACATGTATAGATTATGGCTAGTTTGAATATAATGATCTGGAACACTGGTGGAATAAATAATCAACACAAACGCAAAAGCGTGCTCACACTGATGAAAAAAGAACAGGTGGACGTGGCTCTGCTAAGCGAAACGCACATTTTAGAGAAAGACATAGATTCATTAGCGGATAACACATATCATAACATTAGTCACTCTTCTTTTGGAACGAGAACTCGGGGAGTAGCCATAGTCGTTAGACGGAAATTGAACATTGAATTGAAGGGAGTATGGTCTGATGCAGATGGTCGGATAACTATAGCTAAGATTTTACACAAGAACAGGAAAATAGCGCTGGTAGCGGTATACGCCCCACATTTATACAAAGTTAATTTCTTCACTACACTTACCGGAGTAATGTTAGACCTTCCCGAATACTCATTTATAATTGGTGCAGATTTTAATGCCATTTGGAATCCAAGGATGGACAAATCAAACCCCTCCTTTTCCAGCGAACAAAAAAATTCATCTAATGCATTAATGTTTATATTTATGTATATATGTATGCATATTTAATTCTTTACAATACAACAACTCGGTTCGACTGGAAAATCAAGTCAATATACTAAAAAAAGAGATTAACGCCATATATAGACAACAATCTGAAATGCAAATACGCAGCACAAGACAACAGCAGTACTCCCAAGGTTCCAAACCAAGTCACCTATTAGCTATGCGATTAAGAGTCAACGCAAGATTTGCAGATATAACTACCATTAGAGCACAACAAGGACTTGTTACAGAACCCAAAGAAATAAACACGACATTCAAAGAATTCTACTCCAACTTATACAAATCAGATACAACCTTCGATCCAAACAAAATGGACACATATCTTAATCAAATTAACCTCCCTAAACTTTCAGAGGATGACGCTAAACAGTTAGAAACACCGATCACACTAGATGAACTTAGGGAGGCCATATCTGAAATGCAAAGTGGTAGGGCTCCTGGAAGAGACGGTATCCCACCAGAAATGTACCTCTCTTGTTGGGACATAATTGAACCCTTATTACTAAATATGATTTTATACTCAGTCAAGGAGGGGAACTTCCATAAGAATGACAATATTGCACTCATAACAGTCCTCCTTAAAAAAGACAAAGACCCCACCGAGTGCGGTAGTTATAGACCTTTAAGCCTCCTCGGAACCGATATCAAATTGTACTCTAAGGTATTAGCCATCAGACTACAAAAGCATATGACGTCTTTAATTCATCCGGACCAAACTGGCTTCATAAGAGGTCGCTTGATCACTGATAACATAAGACGATTACTACACGTACTAGATGCTAACAAGGAAGACAACACACCTAAGGCGATACTGTCCCTGGATGCAATGAAAGCTTTTGACAGGTTGGAATGGTCGTATCTATGGGCAGTATTAGAAAGGATGGGGTTAGGAAAAGGATTCATTGATATGATTAAAGTATTATACAAAGACCCATCGGCCATGATTACAACAGGTACAATCATCTCCGAAATCTTTCCGGTATCACGCTCAGCTAGACAGGGTTGCCCTCTTAGTCCCGGACTATTCGATCTATCATTAGAGCCTTTAGCACAATATATAAGACAATCCCAATCCATAGAACCAATCATAATCAAGGGCACACAACACAAAATTAGTACGGCTGTCAGTTTATCGCGTTAATTAGATTAATTAATTACACAGCAAATTATCGCGTTATGAAAATTAACTCAAAATTAATTACAATTTTTTTTTTTTTTATATACTTTTTTTTGTAATCATTTTTTTTTGTATCTCATTCATTCCAGGAGAATGTAGAATACACATTTACAGACTTTCTTTTAATATGGTCCATTTGCATGTTCTTGGTATCTGATTCTAGGGACATCTATGCATCTCAGGGAATGTATTCCCAGTGTCAGAAATACTGTGGGCTAGATCCACAAAGAATGGATTGCACGGTGCAAGTTGCACCCTTACTTACAATTCATTATGAATTGAAAATGGGGGACCCTGATGTAAACAAGACGATAGTCTTTCTCTGGTCTGCATCCCCTTAACAATTGTGTGTATTGAGCCGTCCTGTATTGTACCCATTCTGCAATCTGTTTCAGAATCTGCGCTGTGATTGATTGAATGAAAATCTTATTTTGAGTCAATTGTAATGAACCAAATGAGAATATCAATACATACATTTATCTTTGACTGTGAATAACACCATGCTCAAATTGACCAGACCTGAAAAATCTAAGCAAATTAATAGATGGAAGATGATTAAACAGAATGTTTTGTAGATACAGTACTGAATTCTGCCATCTGGACACATGCAATTTGAAATATGATTATAGAATATAGAATATCAGGCATAAAATGGTTATGCGATTAAAATGCGATTAATTCGATTAATTAATTACAAATCCTGTAATTAATTAGATACATTTTTTTAATCGCCTGACAGCACTAAAAATTAGTTTATATGCGGACGACGTAATACTGTTCATGCAACACCCCAACACCGCATTGCCTCATCTTCTCAAGCTGATTGAGGACTTTGGAGATCTATCAGGATTTAGGATAAATTGGCCGAAGTCGGCTTTCCTCCCACTTAACGCCCCTGCAAAAAGAAATATAACCCTCCCAAAAGAGATACAGATGGTAAAACACTTTAGATGTTTGGGAGTTGAAATATTCCCTACCATAAGCCAAACGATGAAGCACAATTACATAAAAATCCAAAACAAAATCAATTACGACCTTGTCAGGTGGTCAAAACTTAAAAACTCAGTACAGGCACGGATATCAATAGTTAAGATGGACGTCCTATCTAGAATCAACTTCTTCAGCTCAATGCTACCGTTACCCCCTCCAAAGGGTTACTGGAAAGAATTACACTCCTCCACATACAAATTTATTTGGAATAACAAACCACCACGTATAAAAAGATCCACTGCACAGAGAAACAAAGCAGACGGAGGTATGGCATTTCCAGATTTCTACCACTACTTTAAGGTGTACACTTTAAGACCACTAACAACATGGTTTGATCCCCAAGCATTAGTATCCTGGAGACATTTAGAAGAAAATATAGTAGGTCCACATAGGCTGAAGGGCATAGTATACACCAAATTATCAATTAAGCAATGCGAACGGAAATTTGGCCCCATAATCACTCATGCGATCCGGATATGGCGCGAAACACAAAAGAAATATTCTACCCCACATAAATGGCATAATCATACTCCCTTATTCAATAACAATGCACTCTTGATTGGAAAACAACCTATACGATTCCCTAGATGGGAAAAGCAAGGCATACACTCATTAGGAGACGTTTTCAACAAACAGGGTTTTTGTAGTTTCAACGAAATACGCAAAAAAATGTATCTCACCAAGTCCACATATTATTTTTACGCACAGTTATTGGCATGTTTGAAGGCTCACGGTGTTCCATTAAAGATACCAATTGTACACCACAGATACCACAAATGTTTCTATGAAAGAGAGACATTGAGAGGTTTTGTATCAGATCTTTATCATCAATTACTAACGGCCTCGTATGAAACCCTCCATCTATACTCAGTCTGGAGGAGGGATATACCAGACCTGGAGACAGACTTTGACTGGCAAGAGGCCTGGGCAAATGTACGACTGGCATCAAGGAACCCGGACCATCAACAAATCAATCTTAACTATATTCACAGGACATACTTAACTCCTATAAGACTGAACAAAATGGGTCTTAAACAAGACTCCAAATGCTCCCTATGTAAAATGGGGACGAAGGGACATTTATGCACATGTACTGGGACTGCCCACCAGTTAAGATATTTTGGAAATAAGTGACCCAGCAATTAGCAAATCTCTTAACTCTGGATATACCTGTACACCCCTCTGTATTACTGCTGAATGATGTCTTTGAGCATGCAGTACCTCCACAGCTAAAGAGATTGGTTTTATCCGGTATCACAGTGGCTAAAAAGCTGATAGCATCACGATGGTTTCAACCGGAAAAAATGTGCCGGAAGGTCTGGACTCTAACATATCTCGATGTGATTTATCACGAAATATCTACAGCAAGAATTTTGGGTCTCAATGAATCCAAAATGACATTGTGGTTAGAAGTGGTGGAGAGAATAAAAGCTAGCATATAATGGTAGTGTCTGGTTAGGAACAAGTTATAATGGTAGGATTATCCAGGAGGGGGGGATTCGAGCTGGAGCATATGTGTGTAGGTTTTTAGATAACAGGTATTAGGGGTATATCCTGTATAAGACATTTGACTAAATGGTAATTTCATTGGATATGCACTGTTAATTAATGCTTGTATATCTTATCGTGTGTTGTTGTGTGTTGTCTGTTTAAAAAATAATAAAAAAATAAAATACAAAAAAAAGATGAAAAAAAAGAAAAGAAAAAAAAGATAGGAGAGACATTAGACCAGGGAGTGTAACACAGACAAGACAGACATCAAATTAACAGAACACACATTTATAATAATAACATGACGTAACATGGTGATCAGGGAACAAAGCTGCACCGCCTAAAATAGTCCACATGATGGTGCAGCAACCTGGGGAGCGTTACAGTACCCCCCCCCTCAATAGACGACTACTAGGCGGCCAACCAGGCCACCCGGGAGCGGACAGGGTGGGAGGGTGGGATGCGGCACCGGCGAAAAGGGGCTGGGGGAAGGGGGTCGAGAAAAAAAAACAGTGGGAATTGGGCCGCATCCCAAGGATTGGAGCAGGGGGGGGGGGGGCTGGAGAAGATGGCCCACGGGTAGCACCTGGGGCAGGAATCCCCTCAGCAGCAGGACCCTGCGCAGGATCCCGAACAGGAGGCTCCACGGCGGCAGGGCGATTGGAACAGGGGGGGGTGCGGAGACGATAGCCCAGGGGTGGGACCTGGGACTGGACTCTCCTCTGTGGTGGGGCCCTGCGTAGGACCCCGAACTGGAGGCTCCATGGCGGCAGGACCCGGCGTAGGACCGCGGTCCGGAGGTTCCTCGGCGGCGAGACAAATCGTAGAGCCTGGTGTAGGACCCCCGACTGGGGTCCTTCCGGCAGTGCGATCTGGCGTCGCGCTCCGGGCCGACGACACCCCGGTGACGTGGGACCGAAAGTAGTCCCAGAGCGAGGGATCGCTTCCAGGAACCTCCTCGGGAGAAAGAGACCCTGACCAGGGCGGTGAAGGGGACCTGTGGTCTCTGGAACCCCATCTCCCCCTGGGGCTGTGGTGTCGGGATCCGCGTCCCTTCCCGGACGCTCCCCTGCGGACGAAGGCGACTTCCCTCCCAGGGGTCTGGAGCCAGAGTAGCAGCAGGGATGGCACCCATGGTCGAGGCACCCAGATCCATCAGCGCAGCTGGGTTGGCAGCTCCGTCTCTCCTCTTATCTGCTGGGTTATGGTTTGGTTGCGTCATTCTGTTACGATTAGGCATACTTAAATGTGGACAGAGAGGAACCCAGGCGCAGACCAGCAGAGGAGAGAGGAAGACAACAGTTGAATCTTGAAAAAGTGAGCACGGCTCCTTTAATGTTGTTCAGAGTGGCTCAACAAACAAAGAGAAGGGGCAAGACTAAAAACAAACTAATTGCCCTGCAAAACAAAAACACTATAAAAGTAAACTATCCTCCAACAACATGAGCGATAGGAACTCTGACAAGACAGTGTGCTACTTACAACAGTGTTCAGTGAACGGCTAACAACAATGAGCATAAAGACAGGAACCGGGTAACAACGTGTAATGACGCGACAGGGAAGACAGGAACTCACAGGCATATATACAGACACTGATTGACACAGGAGGGTAATTGGGTGATTGGACTCAGCTGGGGAAACAGAGTGACACAGAACATTACAAGGTTGAAATATATATACACACAAAATAACAACACTAACCAGAACACAAAACCAACACAGACAAGACAGACATCAAATGAACAGAACACACATTGATAATAATAACATGACATAACATGGTGATCAGGGAACAAAGCTGCACCACCTAAAATAGTCCACAGGATGGCGCAGCAACCTGGGGAGCGTTACAGTAACGTACAGTACACATATTAAGGCCGCCAGAGTCAGGCGTATACCGTGAGCGGACTGCATGGTGGACTGTACTGGCGGTCTACGGGGCGGGTAGCGCCTGTATCTTTGCTGCTCTCCTAATAAAACAAGTCATTAGAATAATATACGCCTATACTGCGTTCATTCATTACGCGCGTAGGCTATACAGTACTGCGCGCGCTGCGGCAGGTGCACCACAAGCTGTACTATATATGATGACAATTAGGGATGTCCGATATTATCGGCCGATATCGGCATTAAAATGTGATATCGAAAAATATCGGTATCGGTTTTCAAATTTTTATTTTTATTTTTTTTTACATTTCTATAACCTTTATTTACCCAGGCAAGCAAGTAAGAACAAATTCTGATTTAATTTATTGTCAAAAGTATGAACAATGTTGTGTTAATTCCACAACAAGAGATATGTAATGTTAATTACCTGAAATTATTCCATTTTTTGGGGGGGGAAACCTGCATATATCGGTATCGGTTGATATCGGTATGGAAATTAAGAGTTGGACAATATCGCTATATCGGTATCGGTAAAAAAGCCAATATCGAGCATCCCTAATGACAATACATTAATCTAATCTCATTTTGATCGGTCGCAAAGCGATTCCGCAACCATTTTCACACAGCTGCATCATTAGTTGCCTTATAAGGAGCTCTGGAGGCGTTGTTTTGTATGCAAATGACCTGAACGGGGATGTGCGTTCATGTTTCAGAATGCATCTCAGCTGTGATCGTTTGAGCCACTTAGGGGGAGACACTGCAGGTGAATAGGGTAAAAAAATTAACTAATAGATATCACAATGAAACTTCCCCAGTTGATTACTTATATTAAGACAAGACTCTTTTGTATTACAAGTTTTCTGAACTTGTATGTTTAAATATGCAAATGAGGCATGATCTACTTAAATATGCACTAATTTGCATATAATTCCAGGACAGAAATCTGAACATTGGATAAAGCCATTTTCAAAATTATAGTTTAATTTTGTTGACATATTAGAGCCAAAGGTTATTACAGAGGGGATTTTGGATATCTCTTTTTATCACTCCATAAATCAGAAAATACTCCATTCAGTCCATTTTTATGGTAAAATTCCATATTTCGCCATGTTTTTAGGAATAAAATGTGATATAAATCAGGGTATGAATGCGATATCAACAAACCCTTCTGTAAATACCTTCAGAACATAGATATGAATAGAACTGGAAGGTTTGGTGTATTGAAGTGGAGATTTCTGGCTCAGAGTATGAGGAAAAACTCTTAAAACTCATTTTCGGGAAAACGCCTTCAAAGTTCTGTATTGTAAAATGCCATACTTTTTTTTTTAAACAGATATTTACAAACACAATACCTAATCAAACCATTAGTAATAGACAACCTAAACACATGCCTGATAACTGAATAATAATAATAATGATGTTATTGAACTGAACAGAACTACACACAGGCTACAAACAGTGTAGTACAGTGTAGTACCCCCTAATAGGCAAAAAATATTTGAATAGATATCACTATGAAACTTTCCCAATTTGTTATGTACATATAAACTAAGAAAAACTATATTGCAAGTTTTCTGAAATTTATGTTTATATATGCAAATGAGGCACTTCCCCATTAAATATGTGCACATTTATGGATGCAATAAGGCAAAATGATGTAAAATAAACAACTAAATGTGTGTTATTGACGTTTTATTGTCACTAGTTTCATAGAAGACATGTTTAGGAAGCAAAATATAACAAAATCTCAAAATCAACAAAAAAAGTATATTTGACTATTCACCTGCAGTGTCTCGCCTTAAGACATCTTCCACACTTGTCGTCGATTCTGTCTCAGTCGGTTCCAAGATAAGTCTCCCAAGAGAACTTTTTGTGGGAATTCGGGAATGAGACCCAATGTCCTTTGTGGATAGCTCGCAAAGACGGAGCAGATACCGTGCGCTAAACTCGCACAGTTAGGGTGCAATTAGCACCGCGCAAACCATTATTTGTGGATATGTTCATTGAAAAAATTACATAAGGGATGGGAAGGGGGGATGACCGTTTTATTTTGTTGGCATGTCTTTTGCATTACTGTGAAAAGTAATGCAAAAGACTTGCCAACATTGTACATTCAATCACAGTAAATTGTTGGCAACCCTTTTGCATTACTTTTCACAGTACATATTGTAATGTAAATTCACAGTAAATTGTTGTAATGCATATACAACACAAGTATGTAATATCACAGTCATTTCTTACAATTTGAAGTTGTGAAATTACATTACACATTTTTACATTCACAACAATGTATTGATGTGAAATTACAATACATTGCTGTGAAGCTATTCACAGTAAATTGTTGTGAACCTTACTGTAAAAGTCCTGCAAAATATTGCCAGTAATTTATTGTGACTTTACAGTGAAAAATCTTACATACTTGTATTAGTCTTGTTCCTCTGATTCTATTTTCTAAAGAAGCATTTTCATTGGTTTAGTGACAATATATAGGAAGCTTGTTTCTTTCTGTTCTTGGCAGAATGTAGAATGTCTTGGTGTCTCCACGTCACTATATTCTGCCCATTGCAATGTATTTTCAAGGTCATGCGTCCTGGTCATTGTGTTACATTTACATTTAGTCTTTTAGCTGATGCTTTTATCCAAAGCAACTTACAAGTTATGTGCAACAAGTCAGCAGGAAGGGTACAACTCTGGCAGCTAAGGGTATAAGTAACATTGTTCGTCAGACAATGTCAAACTTGAGTCCTACACTGAGTGCATAGTAGTATAGACATATTCGCTTAGTAGTCCACATCTCAGAGGATCTGACATGGCTAACACACATAGACTCAGTCGTAAAAAAAAGCGAAGCAGCGCCTCTACCACTTGAGACAGTTAAGGAAGTTCAAGATACTCCAGTCCTTCTACTCCGGAGCTGTAGAGAGCATCTTGACTGGAAACATCACTGCCTGGTATGGAAACAGCACGGCACAGGACAAGAAGGCCCTACAGAGAGTGGTGCGCTCAGCCGAGCGTACCACGGGTATTGCACTACCACATACAACCCTATACAACAAGAGGTGCAAATCCAGAGCCTGCAGAATAATGAAAGACCCTCACCACCCCAACAACAGCCTGTTCAAGCTGCTGCGGTCAAGCAAATGCCTGCGAACACCATCAACTAGGACATGGAGACTTCGGCTCAGCTTCTTCCCCCAGGCCATCAGAGCCTTGAACACTGAACTCTCCACACACAAGCACACATGAGCACACACACAACACATACATTGTACACGCTCACACACTAGCAGCCACTTTAACATGAGCACACACACACTCATGCTGCACACGCTCACACTTATGGTCACTTTACAAAAGGAAAGGTCACTTTAATAATAGTATAGTATAACTTGAGATTGTATAATATAGCATTGTATAGCAGTGTCCATAAAGACCCAGTGCCACATCCGTAGCTAACAGTGTATTGCACTACCACAGGACCTAGCATGTCCTACCATGCTCTGTAAATAACTCATGTACATATACCGATATGCCCTACTTGATTACTTGTATTATTGCACAATGTCGTTCTATTGGATTCTTATTATATTATATATTACTATTGTATTATGCACAATCATTGCGGGCAAGACCCCCCGCATTTCATTGTATACCTGTATGCCGTGACAAATAAAACTCTTGACTCTTGACTCTAGTAAAGTGCATAATAGTATAAGGTTAGTAGTTAGTGGTGACTACTGGTCGGTCCGGGCACCTGTTCGGCTGGGAGGGGATCTGGGGGAGATATCGCGAACCTCTGCCCCGTTATGCTCTCCCAGTGAAACTCCTACCTGTTAAAGGAAACGGCTGGCAACTCCACATGTCATCATTGGAGGAGGCATGTGGTCGTCTACACCCTCCGCCGACCGACAGAAGGTGGCACATGGAGGAGCATATTAAGAGGAGCATGGCTCCCCTGTAGTTTGCACCGTGTATCTATCTATCTATCTATCTATCTATCTATCTATCTATCTATCTATCTATCTATCTATCTATCTATCTATCTATCTATCTATCTATCTATCTATCTATCTATCTATCTATCTATCTATCTATCTATCTATCTATCTATCTATCTATCTATCTATCTATCTATCTATCTATCTATCTATCTATGCCTGCTTAATGAGTCAAGAAGTATTTTTCTCCATTATTATAAGCACTACCTGTCTGTTAGTCTATTTGTAAGTTGATTAGCCTGCTAACATAATCAGCAACCTATTCAGCCTCGTCTGTCTCAATGCCACGACCAGTACTGGAGTCCTTGCTAGCCTTTTCAGCACTCCTCCAGTTCCTTCCTACCATATGCCGTATGTGTAAATTAGTATGCGCCCAGCATGTCTCACCAACCCCCCTGAATTGGTCATACCTTGGCCTGCGTTCAGGATCTTCTGTGCCCCCTGGTCATCTGCTCTTGGTCTGGATCCAAGAACATAATCAAATTCCTGATAACTGCTTAATTCCTGAAGATTAGCTCCATTAATTCATGTTAATACCTCCTTCTTTTACTAAAATATTTATATCCTTGCGTTTAATTTGTTTAGGGGTTCAAGCCAAAAGGGCTTAAAGGAACGCAGCAACTTTTGGGGAAATTCGCTTATTTGCCATCTACCCCAGAGTTAGACAAGCAGATACATGCCCTTTTCAAATCAAATCAAATCAGATGGTGAATTTCGTTGATGGTCACAGATAGTCAATTCAATATTCTTGCAGACAGACTTGGACTATTGTCGACAGAAGTGTGAATTGTACAGTGATGCTATTCTTCTTGTGGTATTCCTACCAATCATTTTGTACAGGTATGTGTTTCTAAAATGTAAAATTATTGTTTTATATTGGTTGTAATTTGTCATTCACGTTAGCATGTTAAGTTATTATGTGAAGATGTGGCTAGCTAGACCATGCGGTCCACGTTGTGTCGTCACCGCAGTTTGCGGTGCCATACTGAGAGACTTGGACAGAAGTGGGAATTGTACAGTGACGCTATTCTTCTTGTGGTATTCCTACCAATCATTTTGTACAGGTTGCATCATTGAGGTGAACCAGAAATAAATGGCCGTTCATGCCAACGACAGTCAAGTCTCCTCGTCCTCACTGTGGTTCATCCTGTCTCGCCCAAGGGGCCCCCCAGAACACAACGCAGAAAGAACAACGGGTGTCAGCTAAGAGCAACACATAAAGAACACCCGTTACATAAACATGTTGTGACCTGTGGATTTACCACGTGGAGAATAAAAAAATAAATGTAATTAGACATTTTTGTTTTCTAAGCAGATATATACTCAGAATTCTTTTTTGGCAAAGTGATTTCATCACCTCAAAAGCCTGGTTGTAACTTCCGTCAATAAAACCAATGTGACTAAGTAACTATAAAGATCCAGACCGGTTGACTTGCTCTGAACATAGATTCAAACACGCTCAGAGCATTTTGCACAAAATGACTTTATGAAAAAATTATACTTAGTAACCGAACCATGAGATGTTTTCTGAAGGATACGGCCATCCCATTGAGAAATTGAAACACTGGCAACCATGACTGTGGTAAGTTTTCAGTTATGTTTTTAGATGGAAGGCTGTATTCCATCTGTCTAACGTTAGCGAATATTGTGAGATTGAGAATAGGACGTAACTTTGCTGGACTATCCTAGTATATAACATCAGTGGTCCCTGCATCCCTTTTGATTGCTACGTTCGCTTGCTGACTGGCGTTACATAATGTAACACCAAAGACTAGACTAACATTAGGCTACTCCTAAATTGGGTAACCTATTTTGTTTAGTCAGGAGTTCATGTTATATGAACAGGTCTATGACCAAAGAAAAGAGAATACAAGTGTCTTCATTGTTTAGCCACAGTTTCTATAGTTACAATGGGGCTTTTGAAGTGATGCAACCCCAGGCAGCTGTGTTTCGGCCAAAAATTGTCCTGAGTATATATCTGCTTAGAAAACAAAAATGTCTATACATTTTTTTTATTTCTCCATGTGGTAAATACACAGGTCACAACATGTTTACAGGCAAGTTTTGGAGTTGTATTTGGAGGGTATTTTGTGACTGTTGGGAACTCAGCTAACTGGGCAGCCCTACTTCCAGTGAATGACGCTAAGCTAGGCTAACAGTGCGGGTGTTCCCTACTCTGAATGCATGCACAGAGAAGAAAAGGGTATGTATCTGCTTGTCGATCTCCGGGGAAGATGGCAAATAAGCAAATTTCCCAAAAAGTCGGCGTATTCCTTTAATTGCTATTATTATTGTTGTGCTGGTTTACAGGGCTGGACTGAGATAAAAGACTGACTCACCACAATCAGTTGGACACCGCCCATGAGTAAACCGTCCTTGCTTCTAATTTAGACTTTTAAACGACGGAAAAGAAAATGTAGTCTTTCAGGATTTTTATTCCAGAGTGAATAAACAATGTTTAAGGATTTCACAGCTGTGGACAACACATCCTCTCGCATGGGGAGAGTTGTGTATGCGTGAACAAATATACACCGTTTTTTATACTAGTGGCCGACAAAGTCAGGAGTTTCGCTGAGCTGGAGTCTTAGTTTAGATGAGAGACGTCGCATAGGTGTAGGAATGTCTTCAGGAATTTGCTCACATGTCACAATCGCTTGTGTCACAATCACTCGCAGTACAGTACCTACTTTACTGTTACCCCAAACCACTACAAAGCTGAGTAGAAAGTGCCGTGGCACAGTGTGCTCACTCTTGACTGACTCCCTGGTGATCAGAGGTGGCTGTGGACACAATCTCCATACAGTTCCTTATTGTTTCTCTCCTCCACTGTTCACTAAACAAGCTGGTTTGATTAAAGACAAGGCGGCATCCCGGCGGAAACCGGATGAATTAGACACGAGCGAATAACGCGTCTAGAAAGCGCTGTAGTCCTAAAACAGACGAGACCCAGGGCTTTCAATGGACATCGGACCGGACCGCAAATGACATCACGTAATAAATCATTCTCTCTAGACTGTATGACATAATGTTAGTTTTTTCCCCCAAATGTATCCAACAGTAAACATCCTAACCATGTCACAGCAGCAGTCAGTGTATATTTTAACACATTGGGAGCCGGGCATTGTGCCCATCATTATACCCAGTCTGCCACCGCTGTAAGCCTATGGAGATGTTTACCTTCTTTGCAGGGCTATAACTTTTTAAATATTATAGCTATATCTGCATTACTATGGCCCATTCAACATCGATTTTTTCATTCATACATTGTTGTGTTAATACCGTCGAGAGTATAAGTATGTTTTTAAGCTTTTCTGCTGTAATTCCAAAAACGCTAGTTACAGGCCCTGACGATTGGCATTTCTTTCCTATACACGCTATATTAAAAAATTCTAATATATATGATCGGTATACATTATGCTTCATCATGCGTGAAGGAAAGGCAGAGGTCATTTATAATTCCTTGATCGTCAGTAACGGCTTTATTTAGTAAAGGGTTGATATATTGATCAGACTGATTGCAAACAAAGAAATGGACAATCGGGCTGAAAATAACGTTAGTGTCCTCTTACCGTTCGCCGATGAGACTGGAGGAAAAATATCCCAATTATTTGACGTCGATCTCCTAGATCCATTTCCGGTTTGTATGGCGCAATAAACGCGAAATCATATCGATTATTACGTTTCGAAAGCGATCCAAATGCACTCGAGTGTGTATATTGATCCACGCTACAAGATATCTCTGCCGGAGGAATTTCCTCGATGCACCGATCGCCACTTCCGGTTTGGCGTGAGTCTAACTCACCCGACCATCCACCAGGTGGTGGTATTGAGGCATTGCAATCTCAAACAGGGTGCCGCTGCAGTCCGGAGAGAGGCTGGATGAATTATGAATGCCATGGCGGAAAAAATTAAATATTGATCCCAAAAACGATTTACGCCGTTGTTGGCGTTCAACGCATGGCGGGCAATAACGACTTACGCCGTTTATGGCGCACAATGTGTTAAGCAATACGTTTGTTTACCAATAGGTTCAAGTCAAGTCAAGAGTTTTATTTGTCACGGCATACAAGCATACAGGTTAAAGTGTTATTAACTCATTCCGCGCCTAGAGGTTGCTGTTTACCTTGTGGTAAGAAGGCCAGCGCTCTGTTAAATGGGGATAATGCCGGTGTTTGCGAGTGCTAAAACTATATAAAATATTATAGCTATGGATCTAATAAACACGTCGATTGTCAATGAGTTTCTTCCGGTCAACATGCAAAAAACAGATAATTTTTTCATATATACATTTCTGTTTTATACCGTGGTGAATATGAGTATAGTTTTAGAGTGATCCTGTCGAATCCCAATAACCCCAGCAAGCGGCGCTTCAATGTATTTTCTTAGAAATCGTGCCATTTGTCGCTTGATTTATGAATCGTTCTGAAATAAACGCTAGATTATCGGTATTATATTTCATCATACACGCACGGAAGCGGGGGAGGAAAAGTCTCCCAAGACCAATTGACAGACATCCATGGCCATCACTCATCTGCCCTACCAGTGACTTGCGGAGTCCCTCAAGGGAGTGTCCTGGGCCCGTTATTGGTTTGAATTTACATTAACGATATGCAAGCTGCCTGTAATGTGAACCTGTTTCTCTACGTGGATGACTCTGCTATCAAATCAAATCAAATGTATTTATAAGGCCCGACAACACACGTTAATGTCCCCATGGGCCGTACATGTCTTCTTTAAACAAGTCAAGAAGAAAACATAACAATAAGTCAAGAACAGAACAAGAACACCATAAGGCCCAACAAATTTAAAATAAATGCAAATAAATGAAAGAATGCAAGCACTCCCAGACATACCCCACGCGAAGGTAAGGAAAAACTCACTAAAACCTAACAATAGGGAAAAATGCTCCACAGGCAGTGTGGAGGAGAGAAACCTTAGAAGGGCCATTCAAGGGGGGATCTCCCTTCTTAGATGTCGGTGATAGTAGTGTTGCAGACTAACAGTTGGTAAGCATGCACTCAAGTGTGTAGTGAAACACAGATGAGTGCATGCAATAGCAACTGAACATTTTGAAAGATTAAAGATAGAACTGATAGCGATAGCAACTGAACATTTTGAAAGATTGAAGATAGAGCTGATAGCAAATCTATTTGAGGCACATGGGCGGCGCAAAGAGGGTTGCGTCCTCCCCGTCTTAATCACGGGACATTCAACACTCCGGTCATTGCTCAGAGACAGCCGGAGACAGGGAGTTAGGGGGCGGCGCAGAGAGGGTCCTTTCCTTATCCTTTCCTCTGATAAGGATGTGGACAAGCTACAGGCCACTCTCAGTAAGGAATTCTCTACCATAAAACATTGGTTCATTGACAATGACAATACATTATCTCTGCATATGGCCAAAACATAATAGATCATCTTTGGTTCCCAACCCAGGCTGTGGAAGCTGGTCTCGCCCAGCATAAATCTCGAGGGACAGCTTTTGCAGCAAAAAGGTGTATAAGCTATCTAGGTTGCCACCTAGACAGCAGCCTGAGCGGGGAATCCATGGCTCTCAAAACTATGAGCAAGGTGAATGGCAGAACTAAATTTCTGACCAGGAAAGCACATTTACTAGACCCTGAAAGTCTTCGCATTCTGGCAAATTCTCTTGTTTCTTGTTGCTTCGACTATGCTATCTGTTCTTGGTACGGAGGTCTGACCAAAGTTTTAAAAGATAAGTTACAGGTTTCCCAGAACAAACTCATCCGATTAACTCTAGGACTAGCCTCCAGAGCACATGTGGGCAAACAACGCTTCCAGTTGCTGTGCTGGCTCCCTCTGGAAGCCAGGTCCGTTCAACTTCAGCTCAACATAGTTCACAACATTTAGGGCCCCCTCTTATCTTACAAATTATTTTCAGTGGAACAGGGACATGAATACCCATAACACCAGAGCCAACATTGCTGACCTGCGTATTCCAAGGTTCAAAACTAATATGGGCAAATGTTCTTTTAAATTCTGGGGAGCCACAAATTGGAATGTGCTACCTTCACAGCTAAAATGCATCAGTAGCCGGCACAACTTTAAGAAAAAAGTAAAATCTTGGCTCCTCGACAATGTCCAATTTAAAATGCATGAAAATGGTGTCTGATACATTGTTGCCTGTGGCTACGTTTGTACTGCTTTTAAAATGTTCATGTCTATGTAGTTTGTCAAATTGTTATTTATGGTCCTGTTTTGTATTGCTTGTCTGTCTGAGACCAAGGACCACAATGGAAATAAGTCTTGACTTTTTTGTGTAGCATCCTTGACGTTTTTCTGGAATCTTGTATCTTTAAACATGTCATATAAAATCAAATCAAATCCAATAAAATGCTTTGGTCGCAGCCAACGGCAGGCACACACACACAGACACGTTGTGTTCGCTGTGAAAAAAACATCAAATTAACCCAAGATTGGTAACATAACAGTCCTTACCTCACATCCGATGTTTCTCAACCAAACAACCAAACTCGAGTCTCCCCAGTCCATGTGTTATAAACGTTACTCATGCCCGGAAAGGAAAACCTGGACCGGACTTCTTAGATCGATGAACAGCCCAAGCAGGGAGTAGGATAAATCTGCAGTGCTGCAGCCCCATACGGGCAGGGGCCTGTACTCTGCGTTGGGGGCCTGTACTGAGCGGTGCACTACTCCGCATGCTCTCTCGCTTTCTCTCTCTCTCTCTCTCTCTCTCTCTCTCTCTCTCTCTCTCTCTCTCTCTCTCTCTCTCTCTCTCTCTCTCTCTCTCTCTCTCTCTCTCTCTCTCTCTCTCTCTCTCTCTCGCTACGTGTTATTGAGACATTAGCGGAGACACGTGTTACTTTCCATTCATAATGACATTTATGACATACACAACATACGGATATACAGATATAAGAATCTAACATACAGATATACAGTACTGTTACATTTGTGATTGATTGATTGAACATTTTATTAACAGATTGCAGAATGGGTACAATACAGTACAGCTCAATACACACAATTGTTAGCCTGCTGTCGTGTGGCAGTGAAAGGGTTAACCTTCTGTGTATTGTCGCAGTGAAAGGGTTAACCGTTTGGTAGTGCGGCAGCAATCTGTTAATAAAATGTTCAATCAATTGTATATCCGTATGTTGTGTATGTCATAAATGTCATTATGAATTGAAAGTAACACGTGTCTCCGCTAATGTCTCAGTAACACGTAGCGAGCGCGAGAGAGAGAGCCCCCCCCCCCCCCCCTCATCCGCATGTGCAGTAGTGCACCGCACAGTACAGGCCCCCAACGCGCAATACCGGCCGGGACGCGTTAGGCGGCGGTATTGGCCTTTTGCAAGCTCAGACCCATTCCCAATGATAACATCAGGCTGGATGGATGAAAAATGAATGGATATAGCGAATAAAAGAAATAACGATTAAAACCCGACTTTTCCTCGTGATTGGCACTCAAGCGATGGCGAGTTATGAAATGAAATATGAGTTTAGGAATTGCATTCAAAAGATTGCGAATTTCGACCGGAAATAAATCCGAGCAGCCATTTTGCTGTAGTCATTATGATGAAGGAAAGACAGGGCTTTCAATGAGAGTTGAAATTTCGAAGAACTACATCTCCTAGGGTACTCCAGCTTTCTGGAATCAAATGACTTCCTGATTATTCTTTTTTATTTCTCGGGATTATATACGACAAAACTGAACGTTATTGGCATAGTTTGGAGTGCAGTTAGTGTGTCTCCCTTCTGTGAACATTTAGCAACAATCGGTGTTACAAACAGATTCAAAATGGCGGACCTGCCACAAAAATAAAAAGCCAACTGTATTTACAGTAGATTTCATTCTCGGTTCTTGCTGCACGCCTGGTGATACTAAATCCAATTTGAACTCTGTCATTGGAACGTGTAGATTTAAGAGGTTAACCTCTAACCCCTAGCCATATTTTCTGAAAATGTGCTTAAAAGTACATACCCAAGTAAATGGAAGATTGCTCCACTTCTACAAGGTCCATGTGCGTGTTCTTGGTATCTAGGGACATCTATGGACCTCAGGGAATGTATTCCCAGTGTCAGAAATATCGTGTATGTTACTATGCTTGAGTAAATTGTAATGAACCAAAGGAGAATATAAATAATTATATATATATTTTTTTTCATCTTTGATGGTGATAACATGAGGAGCCGCTAGCTGCCTCAGTAAGCTAGCTCCTTCTGCTAAGCTAGCTCCTTCTTCCTCAAGGTCAGCTTTCCTCATTTATGAGTACTTCAGTCGTCCCATTTGTGTCCTTATTTGCTTGCATTACACGTATGCTGACTAATTTAGATACTTCCTCGTAGATTATAGTTGTTTAAATATTGTTAAATTTAGGATTAGCAACAGAGCAGGAATAACCACGAGTCCACGACTGCTCAACACGCCGCCATGACCGGAAGTCATATTACCCTTTTTTAGGAGCTTTTTCAAGAGCAGGGCTCCAGTTCCACCTGTTGCTGCACAATGTCAGGTCCTGTGGATGTTTAAGCTACTGCAGCCCCTGCAGCAACCATTATTATTTTATTTTAGCACATTTGGCAGAACATCCTCCTCTAGCGGTTACATTTATTTTGGCCTGTGACTTCTAGTCCACACCCCCTTTTTCATTATACATTTTGACACCGTCCAAAGATTTTTGGCTGTGAGCCATGGCATATCTGACATGAGACAGAGAGGGAGGGGAGGGGCCTAGGAAGAGATGTGATTGGGCAAGCCCAGTGTCAGTACTAGATAGATACTAATAGAATCTTTATTTTTTTAATTTGTATTATACATTTTAATCTGTCTCAAGGTGAGTGGCCTGGGAGAAGGCCCAGCTACGCCATATTACCAGTCCAGCCCTGCTGGTTTGTTATTATTATTATTAGGGGTTCAAGCCCAAAGGAATTCACCTCTATTGTATTTGTGTTGATTTATTACAGTATTACGGTTTTTCTCCAACATTTGCTCAATTTCCCATGAGATGGTACCTCATAGACAGAGAAATTCAGCACAGTGATAGATAATGTCTGTGGCATGTGTCAGGATCCTAGGCCCGGTCATGGTTGGACGGGTCAGGATGGTAACTTTGAGCAGTGATCTCCACCTGACAGTGGGCAGTACCCTCCACCTAACTTTGGGCAATGCCCTACATCTGACATTGGCCCTCGGCCTGATATTGGCGCCCTACCACCCTCTAGTGGTCACAAACAATTGGTGCACGCTACAATGACAAATATCTTGACCACTGTATTAACAATAATTAATTGTGTAATCAATGTGGTGTCCTGGTGTGTGCTGTCATATTCTTTCCCTTCCCTGGTGTGATGTCTTACACTGTTTTGGGTTGTTAGGAGTTGCCTTTATGTTTAGTTGTGTTTAGTTGTTCTTTGCTTTTGTCTAGGTGTTGTTTGTGATTCTGTGTTGGCCAGGTGTTCTTAATTGTTAATTAGTTGGGGTATATAGGGTTCTGTCTGTCCTCCCTTCTGTGTGGCGACATTCCTCCAGTTACCCCCTGTTCCTCCACGTCGTGTCGCACCGTTCTCCCTCTAGTAAGTCTTAGTGTTTGTTGTTTTGTATTGTGAAGTTTGTTATTTAGTTTCTGTATTTTTCCTTGTATTGCACTGGATTCTACAGTAAATATCATTCTCCAAGCTTCACTCCTCGCCTCTGCCTCCTCCATTCCTTCCCTTTCTGTATTATTGCATTCTACCTAACCCCGTCGTGACATAATGTCGCCACCAATAACGAATACAGCAGGAAGGGCAAGCGATATCATTCGGGTCGTCCTGAGCCTGATGGCCGGTGAGACTGACATGAAGCATTACTCACCGGCCAAGTGGGGGTTCCTGCTCCGGAAGATCGACCAGGTCGCCATGGAGAATCCGACACTGGAGCCAGCGATGTGGGAGATGGCTGAACATGTTGCTGGCCTCATGGAGAAGCACAAGTCGGAGGCTAGGGTAGCTAGCCTGCCGACTGTTCTCAGGCTTACGGTCAGCCTAGATCCTCCCACAGCCGCTGAGGCTGCTCGGATGTCCCTCGCCGATCTGTCGTCTACAGCCAACATAGCTCCGACCGTTAGCTTCGTGCCAATAGCTAACCGGTCGTCTCCAGTTAGCACAGCTCCGCCTGTTAGCTCCGCCACTATAGATGGCCAGACGTCCCCAGTTGGTACAGCTCCACCCGTTAGCTTTGCTCAGACAGCTAACCAGACGTCCACAGCTAACATAGCTCCGCCGGTTAGCCTTGTGTCAATAGCTAACCAGCCACTCCCAGCTAACATAGCTCCGCCGGTTAGCCTTGTGTCAAGGGCTAACCAGCCACTCCCAGCTAACCTAGCTCCGCCCGTTGGCTTCGTGTCAATAGCTAACCGGCCGTTTCCAGCTAGCACAGTCTCCACTGCCAGACTAGGCTCCAGGTTCAGGGTGAGCCTAGTATCTGAGACAGACCAGATGTCTCCAGCTTGCACAGTCTCCACTGCCAGACTAGGCTCCAGGTTCAGGGTGAGCCTAGTACCGGAGACGGACCAGATGTCCCAAGCTAACATAGCTCCGCCGGTTAGCTTTGTGTCAATAGCTAATCAGCCACTCCCAGCTAACCTAGCTCCGCCCGTTAGCTTCGTGTCAATAGCTAACCAGCAGTCCCCAGCTAGCACAGTCTCCACTGCTAGAATAGGCTCCAGGTTCAGGGTGAGCCTAGTAGCTGAGACGGACCAGATGTCCGAAGCTAGTCAGGTCTCTGCAGCTAGCAGGCCGAGGAGGGCTATTAGGACAGGAGCTGCTAGGCTCTCCCCGACTGTTAGCTTAGCCTCGGCAGCTAGCCAGGCATTCTCAGCTAGCACAGTTCCCACAGTGAGTCCAGGGCCCACAGTTAGCCTAGCCCCCGAGGCTAGTATGGCTAGTAAGGCCTCCACAGCTGGTCCAGCTTCCACGCCCAGTCCAGCCTCTGCTCTGGGTCCTGGCTCCTCATCTCTGGATCCTACACCACGCATCGCCGCCGAGACCGATCCGGTCTCCACGCCATGCCCGGCCCCTACACCTGGTCCGGCTGCCGTGCCGGCTCCCGGCTCTTCGACGGATCCTGGCTCCCCGTCTGGTCCAGCTCTGCGCCGTGATCAGCGTCCTGGTCCTCGCCGGGGTCCTCGCCGGGGTCTTCGCCGTGGTCTTCGCCGTGGTCTGCGTGGGATCCTGCTCCAGGGGTCGTCGCCGCCGCACCTCCGGTCCGGCTCTCCTGAACCGGCCCCGAGTCCGGCGGCTGGAGGGTCTCTCGCCCGGGATCCTGCTCCAGGGTCCAGCTCCCCTTCCCGGGCTTCTACACCTGTACCCACCCCCCCTCGTCGGGCCTCGGTGCCCGTCCCCACTCCCCCTCCCCGGGCCTCGGTTCTCAGGTTCTGCCCCCCTCCCCGGGTCTCGGTGCCCATCCCCACCCCCCCTCGTCGGACCTCTGTTCCCAGGTCCAGTCCTCCTCCCCGGGCCTCTGTTCCCGTCCCCGCCCCCCCTCTCCGGGCATCTGCGCCCGTTTTCTACCCCCCTGGCTGCTATGCCCCTCCTGGGGTTTTCGCTCGGCCTCCCGGCCCCTGGTCTTCGGGTCTCCTCCCTGGATCCTCTCCGGGGTTCCAGCTTCCTCCCTCGTCTGGCTATGGACGTTGTCTTCGGTGGTCTGGAAGCCCCCCGTTGAGGGGGAGGTACTGTCAGGATCCTAGGCCCGGTCATGGTTGGACGGGTCAGGATGGTAACTTTGAGCAGTGCTCTCCACCTGACAGTGGGCAGTACCCTCCACCTAACTTTGGGCAATGCCCTACATCTGACATTGGCCCTCGGCCTGATATTGGCGCCCTACCACCCTCTAGTGGTCACAAACAATTGGTGCACGCTACAATGACAAATATCTTGACCACTGTATTAACAATAATTAATTGTGTAATCAATGTGGTGTCCTGGTGTGTGCTGTCATATTCTTTCCCTTCCCTGGTGTGATGTCTTACACTGTTTTGGGTTGTTAGGAGTTGCCTTTATGTTTAGTTGTGTTTAGTTGTTCTTTGCTTTTGTCTAGGTGTTGTTTGTGATTCTGTGTTGGCCAGGTGTTCTTAATTGTTAATTAGTTGGGGTATATAGGGTTCTGTCTGTCCTCCCTTCTGTGTGGCGACATTCCTCCAGTTACCCCCTGTTCCTCCACGTCGTGTCGCACCGTTCTCCCTCTAGTAAGTCTTAGTGTTTGTTGTTTTGTATTGTGAAGTTTGTTATTTAGTTTCTGTATTTTTCCTTGTATTGCACTGGATTCTACAGTAAATATCATTCTCCAAGCTTCACTCCTCGCCTCTGCCTCCTCCATTCCTTCCCTTTCTGTATTATTGCATTCTACCTAACCCCGTCGTGACAGGCATGGTGCCGATAAAATATGACCCCAGCCTGATAGGGGCACTATAGTTTTTTTTCATAGCTCCTATCCCTTGAGTCCTATCGACATGCAACTTGCTACACATCTCTAGCTATCCTCGTTTTAAAACTTTACCAATGGGACCATCTGTGTCCACCATGATGGATTTTCCACATTCTGTAGTTTTGGGGAGAAAACACATTTTCAACGTCTTCTCCTACATTGTAAATTAAATTAGATTCAAATGTATTGTCATCATACAGCACAAGTACAACGAAAAGTGTGGCATCCAACCAGAGTGCAAATGTAACAGTAAAGTGCAACAGTAATATACAATGTACAGGTGATTAAACTGGATATACAATATATAAAGGAGTACTACTGGGTAATAGTGCAAATCAGATGTGTGTACAGTGTTGTAGTATTAATATGTACAGTGATACAGGTATAAATACACTGGTAGTAAGTAATACTGGCCAGCAGTGTAACTAAGAGTAGGTAAGGAATATGTACAGATATAGATATAGTATCTACAGATATGTAAAAATTATTATATGCAGGTACTGTATGTACAGACACAATAGTATGAGGGGCCGATTAGACCAATACTATTGAGACGCTCTCACACCCACTACTGAAAAGCTCTCACGTATACTACTGCAATGCTCTTGTCATTCACTATTGAAACGCTCTCACACTCACTACTGAAATGCTCTCACGTATACTACTGAAACGCTCTTAGATTCACTATTGAAAGGTTTCAAATGTGTATGTACAGTATACGTTTTTCAGTTATAACTTATATGTATTGTGCCTGGTGGGGTTCAGACTCGACACGGTTCCAAAACAAACAAATTAAAATGTCCATACAAGTGCAATATCAATCAATAAGAATATTTATTGAATAAGGGCAGAATTCAGTTCGATAGGCAAAGAGAATGGTCGTAATACAGTCCGATGGTCAAAAACACAAAACAGGATCTCGTACACAAAAAGGGATTGTCCAATACTCAGGGTAGTCATCCGGTCCAGGGTCAGTACACAAGGGGGTTTCTCAGCCAGTCTAGGGTCCAGTACACAATGAACACCTTCTCGCCTTCACCTCTCCTCTCACTACCTCTCACCTTACACAACTCTGAATATCTGAATCTCTCTCTCTATGTTACAACTCCAACCTCACCTCCACTCAACTTACCTCTGACTAACGTAGTGTATTTGTAGTGTGTGTGTCTGGGGCATGTGCACGTGAGATGTGGGTGAACTAATGATGCACAGGTGTGTTCTATCAGTACTAATCAGCTACCTAATTGTTCCTACTCCTTCCGTGGCAATAATATCGCCCGTCCTTTGACTCCTTCACATATCCATGAGAGGGGGGGTGATATCTGCCACAGTATATATGCTCTTACATGTGGATGTGCAAGCGTTTCACATGTATGCATACAAGTCATTTCAGTAGTACATTTTCACTAGCATAAGGAAGTTACCGCTCAATGTCACCAGTTAGAGCGGAAGGCGGAAGTAAAGCCCGGGTCTAAACAACGTCTGTTGTTTTAGAATTTAGAATTCGTTTTTGTGATTGAATATGAAGGTACAACTTCTTTTTTTTTTGCCTACTTTTTCTCCTCCTTTTTCTGTGATTTTTTTTTTATTAATAAAAAAATTTCTCCCATCCCAATTTTCCTCTCGTGCGAATTCTCCCTCACCTGTCCTGATCATTGCTCGCATGTGCCCCCCACTGGCCGGTCGTAGGGAGGATAGAAGCCCATCACATGTCCCCTCCGATACATGTGGAGGCAGCCAGTCACTTCTTTTCACCTGCCAGCGCGGACTCTCATTGGCGAGGTGTAACGTGTGGGAGGCTCACACTGCCGCCGCCATTTCCTGTCTTTGCTGTGCAGGCGCCCTGACCGACCTGTAAGAGTCGCTGTTTACAACAACCAGATTACCACCCATCGACTCCCCTCCCGCTGACTCTGCCAATTGAGTCAGTATGACGGCGGCCCAAGCCGGAGGCAACGCTGACAGCCGGATTCAAGAGCGGTGTCTCTTGCGTTGGTGACGAGCGCAATGTCCGCTGCGCCACCCAGCCGCCTTGAAGGTGCAACTTCTATATATTTTGATCAGTCTGCAGGCCTTATTCGTAATTGGCAACCGGGTGCTGCGCTGCGTTGGATGCCTACAGCAAGACCCAGGAGAAGAGAGATGTTTTAGAGAGCTTGATGAGCACACCATTACCCTAAATCAGGGGTCACCAACCTGTCGATCGTAACATTTGATTATATCAATTGAAAAGTAAATAAAAAAATATTCTCTGAATTTGAGTGGGTAGATCTAGCCTTTCTCTGTTGACATCATAGGTGATCTTGAGTTGGAAAAGGTTGGTGACCACTGACCAAGACGAAGAGCCAGATGAAGTTGATAAAGACGAAGGGCCAGATCAAGTTGACCTAGACCAGTGGTCACCAACCTTTTCTAACTCAAGATCACCTATGATGTCAACTAGGGCTGACCCCGATTAGTCGAATAGTCGACTAATCAATCGAAATATATATATATATTTTTTTATTAATACATTTTTTATTATCATTATTTCCAAAAGAAAAGAGGCCTAGAAGCGTGGCTAACGCTAATGGCACACATACCAGAGGCTAACTGCCTAAGAAAACAGGCACAGAGGCACTGAAAGAGGATTTCACCCATCTAATGAACACACTAGACTAGACAAATATCAAGATGTATCCATCAGTGGACCAATTGCATGCTTTCGCAAAGAACAAGAAGCCTTCCGTCGACTCCTTCAGACATTAAGCACCCCCACAGCCCAAATGGAATGATACATTTCTTTTTTTAATTATTATACTTTAAAATAGTCTAATAGTCGACTATCGGCTAATTTTGGCGACTACAAGTCGACTATACAAATCCTTAGTCGAGGACAGCCCTAATGTCAACAGAGAAAGGCTATATCTACCCACTGAAATGCACTGAGGGGGGGGGGGGGGGGGGGGGGGAATTACTTTTCAATTGATATAATAAAATGTTACCCACATTTAAGCCAATAGATACAGCGTGCAATCTCTCAAAGTGATAAAAGGGAAAGAATGAAACACATAATGATAGTAGGATTACATTTTTAATCCTATACTTACTCTCTTGATCCGACGGAGGCGTCAGCGCTTTAGAGGGTGCTGTTGGGCGCTGTTGTCATACAGAAAGGTCCCATTCAGTAAATGTTCATCGTAGGGCCGAAATCTCAACGGATTCTTGAAGGTGGGCACTTCCCCTTTAATCGACGCAAGTATCATTCCAGAAGTTGTCACAGGGACTATACAAGAGCTCTCGGAAAACACTTGTTTCACTTGTTTTGTTTCCCCACTAATGGAACTAATGGAAAACAGCGAAGTGACTCCACTGTTAGCTCACGGCCAGTGATGGGAGTAACGGCGTTATAAAGAACGGCGTTACTAATAGCGTTCGTTTTTTCAGTAACAAGTAATCTAACGGATTACTCATCCAATCTTAATAATGCTGTTACCGTTACTGCCAAAAAATGCGGCGTGTTACTGTCTATGATTGAAGCTTTTTTTTTTCATCAGAAAGATCTCTGCGCGCGATTGGCTGAGGTTGAGTAAAATGCCATGGTAAGCCAATCAAAGGTAGAGGTGGGCGGGTTCATCCAGAGTCTGACACACAGCGAGACAACACAAGCCAGTCAACGTGAGACTGCGGTCCGTGTACGTTTTGATAGTTGTTTTGGTGGCCAAATAATCCAAAACAAATCCAACGAACAACACACGCGAGCATTCAATGACAGACCGCGGGTCCATGAGCGTTTTTGTTCACTCTAGTCTTGTGTTAGTTGTGTGTTGCACTGCAGTAGTGGAGGCTCTACTCTGCTGACATAGTGCTGCACTTCCTGGTTTAATAGCACAGTCTTCAGGTGCTCAGAGTCAGAGATATATATATATATCTGTATGTCATGCATGTCTTAAATGTCATGATTAGATTTGTTTAGATGATCAGATTAGATTCTTATATCTGTATGTTGTGTATGTCATAAATGTCATTAATTGAAAATGGGGGACCCTGATGTACAGATGAAGCTTTTAGTTTTCCTGGGCGCTTTGCCGCGACGTGAGCACGGTTATATCACGTCGTGGAAATGAATTAGGAACCCAGACTGCTGTTCTATTTTATGCCGCCAGGAGGCGCAAAGTCATTAGACGGACGCTACAACGTCCTACACAGTATACTGTATAACGATCTGTATGTTTTGTTGTCTAAAATAAATACCATACCATGTCTAAAGCAATGTTGCTGAATAAAATAATTAACCAGTTAAAACCTGTCGAATGGAGCAGTCAATGTATATATTTTGTGTAGATAGCTAGGTGGGCTCTATTTATAATGATATATTTTGTCTAGTACCGTGGTCTACTGGTTTATCCCCATTCCTTTCAAGCCGACGCCCGGGGTTTGATTCCCAGGCCTTTCTAATATTTATATATTTTTTTATTATTTATAAAATTAAATTGCCCGCAACGATGTGCATAATACAATAGTAATAATATATAATAAGAATCCAACCAATAGAGCGACATTGTGCAATAAACAAGTAAACAAAGTAGGGCATATCGGCATTTGTACATGAGTTATTCTGAGTCAACTTATTGTCTGTTGTTGCTACGCAACTTCACTTGACTTGAAAAGACTTGATACCTCCCCCCATGCCCAACGATTAAAAATTAACGTTATTAAATGTATATATATTAATTCATTTTGCGCGAATCCACACTTCATTTCCCAGACCCACTTTGTTTTGAAACAACCAATCACGTTGCGCGATAGCACGAGCGATCCACAGTCAGTAATAATGTAAACAAGACGAAAGTATTTTGCACTGTACAGTATGCATGTCACAGGTGAGCTTGCTAGCCATTTGATTGTTAACGTGATATAAAAAAAATAATCAATACTTGATTGATTGATTGAAAAGTTTATTAACAGATTGCAGAATGGGTACATTACAGTACAGCTCAATACATACAATTGTTAAGGGGATGCAGACCAGAGAAAGACTTTCGTCTTGTTTACATCAGGGTCCCCCATTTTCAATTCATCATAACATATATGACATACATGACATACAGATAGACAGTACTGCTACATCTATGACATACCAGATTTGCAAATACAGTACTGTTTGTGATACGAAAAGAGTCCAGAAAAGAGAGTATATACATTTGACATAGAAACTGTACATTGGAGGATGTTGGGGGGGAGGTTGGGTAGGAAGAGTGGGTGGGGGACACTGTACAACTGAACAAGCAAAACTGTACATTGGAATATCACCCCAAAGCACTTCAGAGATGGGAAGCCATCTCCCAAGAACGGAGAATGGATCTGACTGGAACGCTAGCTGGATTATACATTGCAACATGACAGTAAATACTATTGTAATAAAACGTTCAAAACTATGTTCAATTTGTGTATTGTTTTGTTACTATAAGATTGCATTTCGCACTGTACCGACGTCACAGATGAGCTCTATAAAAAAACGATTGAATTGCTCAGAATTTAAAATTGTGTCCCCAAAAGGACATAATAATATTAATATTATTCCCCAGTATGACACAATAAACACAGAATGAATGCTACCAAAGAGAATGCTATATGCAATTTGCTCATATACATAACATAGCCCACAGGAAGGCAAAGTTGACAAGGTTTGTACCAAAATGCAATTTATTTTAAACATAATGATACATGATTATGTGTATTAATCCTGTAACATGAGTCTAGGTCAGATCTAGCCTGGAATAGAGAACAGAATGTTGATTTTTTGATGTTCAAGTTTCTTTATTAGTTGTCATACAGAAGTACAGAATACTTTTATATAAAATGCTAATATTAAAAAAAGGCAGATGCCCTCTGCAGATGTCTGCCTAACAAAGAAAGTGGCTGCACGCCTCTCTTGGCTTAACGTTGAAAATAGATTGTCTTTTAATATACTTGTGCTGTTCAAGTTGGTCATGAGCAGTAAGACTCCTGTTTTTATACACAATCAGATTGTTTTTAGTAATACTGTGCACGAGCATTACACTAGAGGTTCCAGTAGTGGGCAGCTTGAATTGCCAGGTCCTAGAACCAGCGCTCTGGGGAGATCTTTTATTTTTAGAGCATTAACTCTGTGGAATGGCCTGCCTCGGAACCTCTGCTGCATTTACAGTAGATTCACTTTTAAAAAGAATCTTAAATTGTTTTTAAATTGTTTTTAACACTGTAAATTGGTTTTTTGTTTTTGTTTTACACTAATGTAATTTTAGCTATATTAATTGTTACAGTAGGTTCATTATGCATTGTGTGTACTGACTTTTAATAATTTTGTTTTTTTGCAATGGTGATTGTTTTTGTGTTTTTTTGTGTGTGGACCCCAGGTAGACTAGCTGGTTGCTATCATGAGAGAGTAGCTTGCTTCCATCATGAGAGTAGTAAATACTATTAGCATTTCAATGGTGTGTGTGTGGGGGTTGCAGCCAGCGCATTCCAACGGCAGCGTGTCAAAGTGTCCTTGAGCAAGACGCTTAACCCCCAATTGCTCCTGATGAGCAGGTTGGCACCTCTGCCGTCTGTGAGTGAATGTGAGGTGGCAGGGTATCTGCAGGTTTAGCCCAGTCATATTTAATGCTTTTTAAGACTTTTTAATGCCACTCGGAATTAAATTTAATACCAATTTCACAATAACAAAAATCATGCAACGACACCAATTAGTTTAAGTTTAGGGACACATTGGTCCAAAGATGTTTATAAAAACATAACTTGGAAACTTAAAAATCTTGAACTTAAAGGAGTAACTGGATTGGATGAATTTCAACAAAGGGGTGACCAAACATAAATAGCAAATATATCTATACAAAATATACCAGGGGCCAAGCAGCAAGTGCAACAGCCACTGTCAGAACACATAACTATTACCACCCTCCCCAGGGTATCAAAAAAGTCAACCAACAAACAAGATTCTTGTGCCGGATCTCCTCTCTGGTAAACAAGAATACCCTTAAGACTCTAACAGGAGCACTCATTCAAGGGTACTACGACTATGCTTGCACCTCATGGTACCAAAGCACCTCAAAGGCCCTAAAAACAAGATTACAAACATCACAAAACAAACTGGTCAGACTACTGCTTAACCTCACTCCTAAAACCCACTTTACCCCTGCCCACATTCAAAACCGCTCTTAAAGAGCACCTACGGGAGGCTGCAATTAGAAACTGGGCACCGTAAATGTCCAAACCCCCCCCCCCCTCCTAATGTACAGTCTCCTCCCCATCCAGTTGTTTTGTTTTTGTGGTTTTGGTTGAATGAATGAATACTTTGTTTAACAGATTGCAGAATGGGTACAATACAGTACGGCTCAATACACACAATTGTTAAGGGGATGCAGACCAGAGAAAGACGTTTGTCTTGTTTACATCAGGGTCCCCCATTTTCAATTCATAGTGACATTTATGACACTCAACATACATGACATTTATCAGGGGTGTAAAAAGTACCCAGAAATTATACTTAAGTGAAAGTATGGGTACCATCTCAAAATCTGACTCAAGTAAAAGTCAAAAGTATCTGGCTAAAAACACACTTGAGTAAAAGTCAAAAAGTCCTACTTTTAAATGTACTTAAGTACTAAAAAGTAAAAGTACATAAAAAAAAAAAAAAGGGATACACCAGGGGTCTCAAACTCAATCCATCGTGGGCCAAGTTTTCATTTTAACTATACATTGCACCAGGTGAGTTAGTTGAAGAGGTGAGCCAATTAGTGAAATCATCAGCTGGTGTTTAGGCAAGGCTGGAATGAAACCAAGCATACACTCTGCCCACAATGGAATGTGTTCTGCGATAGACAATGCTGAAATGAAAGAACAGAGGACACTTTTTTTGCATTCAAATTATTTAATGCACTTCTCCATTGAAGGTAAACTAACATGGACGGCATTCACATCACAGCATGAATATATCACAATATTAACCACAGTGAAAGAAAAATGACATGTGAACAAGTATGTTGTGTGCCAGGTTAATGTACTCTACTATTTTTGTATCACAAACAGTGCTGTATATGTACAGTTTATTCCCCCTCAAATGTATATACTCTATTATTACTATATGCGAGAGAGCCCCCCCCCCCCAACAATGCTGTATATTTGTAGACCTCTTCCAATGTACAGTTTATGTCCTTGATGCTGCTCTCCAGGACCGAGATCATGGCGTTCTTCTGCTCCAGGTCCCGCAGCAGCTCTGTGTTCTCCTTCAGCTCCTCGCACCTCTTGGCAGCCAGATATGGACACATGGAACGTAAACACTATTATTAGTACAATACATATGATAGGAGCTGGAGCACATAAGTACACACACACACACACAATCACATGCACAAGTACACAAACATAAACACAATGACCATCAGTCCATTAGTACATTAAAACCAGACACTGTCCGCAGACTCTTTACATCTTTACTACCGTAGGCTCCATCACCTTGGAACAGATAATACTTGTGCAGGCTCTATCACAACATTATAGAAAGATGTGTTTGTTATTAATCAAGCAGGCTTGGATTACATACATGTATGTTTAACAATAGAGATCAGACTCAAGACAGTTTTCTGCTCTGTTGTGAGTCCTGTTTGTTTAAACGGAGAAAGATTTTAACCTCACACCTAAGTTTGGTTTATATACTAAAATTGCTAACAGATTAGGGGAATAGCTACAATTTAAATCTTGTTCGGTCCCGGCGTGTGGCTCACAGCACCATTGGCCTCTGCAGGTTCAGCTTGGGCCTCTCCCTCATGAAGTACTACCCGCCGTATATGATGGCGGCATACAGGCCGCAGAACATGAAGGACTTGCTCCTGAAGTGGGACAGAATACACACAGAACATGGAAGATTTACTACGGTACGGCTCAATACACACAATTGTTAAGGGGATGCAGACCTGAGAAAGACGTTTGTCTTGTTTACATCAGGGTCCCCTATTTTCAATTCATAGTGACATTTATGACACACACAACATACATGACATTTATGACGTAGGGACATACATGACATACAGGTATATAGTACTGTTACATTTGTGACATATACGATATGCAATATGATATGATTGATCGATTGAAAACATTATTAACAGATTGCAGAATGGGTACAATACAATAGCTTAAAGACGTGTTTTCACCATGTTAAGGCTAGACGAGGCATGATACAATACATACAATACAATACTATATATTTTAGCCAAAACATGTGGTCAGAACACAGTGCATTTAGTCCATTCGCTCTCATTCTCTCTCGGGACATCCCTATTGATTACCAATAACCGCGTTAGCCTCAGTAGCCACATACGCTGATCGGAGTGTCATTCATAGTGTAACACCCAACAAGAATGTGAAACAACTTATTAGTATTGGGTTAGAGTTGTTTGATTTCCACTAACGTAATGTTAGATTGCTATCTGAGAAAGTTACGTAACGTTACTCTACTGTATGTGAGCTGGCTGGCTGCGGCATTTGCCATGTATAATCTGTAGGCAAAACGGACTGCATATATAAACGGCTGATGACATAACTTCCTATCACGTTTGAATAATGCTGTAAAGTTAAGTAAAAATGCATTTCAATAGTAATGTATATAAATTAAGAGCTTACCGATTGCAATCCACTGCCGACAGAAGAGACGCAATATTTACTTCCTAGTTCATGACGGCACTCTCTCTCTGCCTCTCTCTCATTTTGCCGAGGGCGGAGCTCGTCCAGCACGTTGTCACCAGCTGTATGAGAGCGCCCCCGCTGGTCATTGTTAACATTAACCACACCAAAACGACTTCATAACGGCAGGCAAACAGCTGTTCCAGGACTTTTCACAGCTGTATCTGTAAACAAGACGGAAGTCTTTCTCTGGTCTGCATCCAGGGCCGGACTGGGGAAATAATTCATACCGGGAGATATAGCGCGAAATATAGCCCCAATCAGGCCACTTTTTAAGCGGGGGGTCTGCGGGTCCCCCACCAGGAATTTTTTTGTTACAAAGACTTAATTTCCTGCATTCTGGGGAATTTTAGTGCATGTGAATCACAAACTAATGAGCCAACAATTGCTTAGTACAATGTACTGTTATGTACCTCAAATAAAACTGTTGTGGCACTAGCAATGCTACTCTCTCCACCTTCAAAAAGAAAAAAGCAAGAGCACAACATATTTTTCTATTTACTATTATAATACAGTTAACCACTCTCTCCTGTAAGGGCCTTTCTTTTTCTTTGTTTTATCCCTCTCTCCTCCACCCTTTCTCTTTCTTCCACTGTCCATCTTGACATCAACGTTAATTGACTTTCGCTCTACTGTATCTCTCCCGAGTCCCTCACTACCTGGCTCACTGCCTGGCTGTTATTCTGCATCTGAGTGCCGTCTGCCATTCCATTCGCCGCCTCCGCTGTCAATCAGTTGTATCGCCTGGTTCCGCCTCCACCAATCACAAGCGGCAGCACGGCTCCATTGTGTGTGTGTGTGTCCGCGTGAGGGAGAGAGTCAGATAGTTCTCCAACTCTGTCGCAGACAGTGAAATCCTGGTTGTACCCCACCCACCTAGGTTATCTAACTATCGCGCCGCACCGCCGCCACAACTAGAAACAATGGCCTGGCAAAAAAATAAATAAAAATTATAATAAAAAAAAGAAAATTAATAATTTATATATATTTTTTTTATATAATTTTTTTTTTTTATCTGTGCAGGCCAGGCCACCGGGAAAACTCCCGGTGCTCCCGATGGCCAGTCCGGGCCTGTCTGCATCCCCTTAACAATTGTGTGTATTGAGCTGTACTGTACTGTACTACCCATTCTGCAATCTGTTAATTAAAATGTTCAATCAATCAGTATATATTTGTTATTTATTTTTGGTATAGTGCTTAACAAGAATAATTTAATGTTGCCCAGTTGTGGCCTGTTGAGGGGCAATACATGATATCAAAAGTTCCAAAACATCTATTGTATTTGTATGATCCACTATATAAACATAGTAATTATAATAATATCTACATACATGGCATTTGATTGGAGGCTAGTCTCACTTTGTCCCACAGCAACATTAAAATAGTTTCGATTTGTGTATGTTGTTTATATAAAAAAGAATTACTTGAAAGTAACGCAATAGTTACATTCTGAAGTAACTAATTACTTTTATAATTTGTAACTGAGTAAGTAATTTAGTAACTTTTTGGAAGAAGTAACTAGTAACTGTAACTAGTTACTTTTTAAAAGTAACTTGCCCAACACTGCTCACGGCTAACGCTAGTTAGATTGCGGCTAACGTAACGTTAGCCTAGCTTGTGGCTAACATTATAACCGAACAATACACACATGCCCCAAACCGTGGAGGTCGTATCGAACGGTGTACGGTTCGAATGCATACCGTTCCACCCCTAGTAGATATAGCCTTTCTCTGTTGACATCATAGGTGATCTTGAGTTAGAAAAGGTTGGTGACCACTGGTCTAGGTCAACTTCATCTGGCCCTTCGTCTTGGTCAACTTCATCTGGCCCTTCGTCTACGTCAGTGGACCAACCTTTTCCAACTCAAGATCACCTATGATGTCAACAGAGAAAGGCTAGATCCAGGGTGCGAATCATGGGGGAGCTCGGTGAGCCATGGCTCCCCTAGATCAGACATCAGCTCCCCTGAAAATCATCGTATATAATAATAAAATTAGGCTATTTTGATGTATGATTAATGATTTGCGCAGTGGCGGCCGGTGGGTACTTCGCCACTAGGGGCGCTATACCAAACATCTCTCCCTCTCTCCTTCTCTCTCTCACACACAGCGTGACGTGGAATCGATTCGTTACACAATCAGACCTATTATATACCAAGAATAACTTCAGTATGAGTACAGGGCTGTACACATATTTTGCATATTGTTAAACGAGCCAAGGCTAGCTATTAAACTATGGATATGAATCGAAAATCTGGGACCCTGATGTAAACAAGACAAACGTCTTTCTCTGGTCTGCATCCCCTTAACAATTGTGTGTATTGAGCCGTACTGTATTGTACCCATTCTGCAATCTGTTAATAAAGTTCTCATTCATTCATTCATTCAAACATAGATGATATTGAACAAGCCATAATCCACGTATTTTCAATCCGAGAGAGCTGCAGTAGTTAAATCAATGAGCCATCGACATAGTCAGTGTGGTAACGACGTAACGTTATTATTGCATCCAAGATTGATACACGGCTGGCTAGGCAGTTGGTAGTCATAGTCTTGTGTTATAAAATAAATAAACAATCAGCAATGTCTCGCTTCATGAATGGCCAGCAGTAGCCTAACAGTACTGCTCCTAAAAAAAACTATTTACAAACGTTAACGTGAGAGAGAGAGAGAGAGAGAGAGAGAGAGAGAGAGAGAGAGAGAGAGAGAGAGAGAGAGAGAGAGAGAGAGAGAGAGAGAGAGAGAGAGAGAGAGAGAGAGACTCACTGTTTAGTTGAAACGTCCAGGGCAGGAGAGCTTGATAAACGTGTATAATCCACTGATGATGTATTCCAGACCACTGTCCACTGTAGTCTGTCTCCAGACTACATCCGCCATATAGCTTGTTAGCCAAGTGTTAGCTCGTTAGCACAACACAAGTACATTCCTTTGTCCATTTCCGCTCGAACAGACTGCAAACTACCTGGCGTTCTATCGCCATGCTCTAAGACAAACTCTAACCTTAACCAACTTTGAAAGAGTGCCTAAGCTTAACAGTCTAAAGAACTTGCAGTCACGGCACGCTCGTCTAAGACAAACAGCTGCCTGCATCATTCTCACAACAACACAACTATCTCCACCGACCAACCTAGGAACCAACCTAGCCGGAATAACCTAGAATTGGAACATTAGAAATTGGATTCGGCCAATCAGAGATCGTCTCTGTGAAATTCTGCTACGGAAAAAAATACTGGCGTCGGCCAATCAGAGAGCGTCTCCGCGAAATGCGGCTACAGATATTCTTGACGCTACTGGCTAGACCGCTTCAAATCGCGCCCAGATTCCAACATAATAGTCATATTTCAACGCACAACGCGTTATGCACTGATTGGCTGTGACGGATACAGCGATCAAACTGTGACGCGCACTCAGAGCGCTATCGCGTATAGCCCGGGCCGAGAAATACGAAAAAATAAAAAAAAATAAAAAAAACGTGATGTCACTTCCTGCTCTGGAAAACGAGTGTTTTTTAATTGCGATAATAACGTTATATTGTGCATTGGAAATACAAACATACTTAAAATGAGTAAATATTATTCATTTTAAAAATGTTTATATTATTTATAGGGCTATAAAACAAAAAACAAAAAGATACTTATTCTTGTTCTACTCTCATATAACCAGGCAGGGCCTGAAGGGGGGGGCGGCGCCCTAGCGCCCCCCAGTGGCGGCCGCCACTGGATTTGCGCACTAATTCACTGTTATAGACAATAGCATAAATCTGCACTGCAGATATACCCTATATCGGTACCTGCAGGCACAAATCAAACTTCATCAAAAAAGTGTAACGTCGAAAGTTAAACGAAATATCAAAGAAGTAAGCCTTCTAACCAATTTTGGTTTTACAAATAATGCGAAGCAGCCTGCTGCAGGGACTACTTCTGTCACATGCAGATTTTGAGAATTGGGCAGATCTTCTTCACCATCAGGTCGGTGGGCGATAATGTTGCATTTGCCTACTAATAATGTTAGACTCGATGTGTTTGGTCGTGGACTTGTTGTTCGGTATTGGTTCATCCGTGTGTTTATGTGTAAATAGGACTGTTGTGTGTGAATTTTAGTGTTGGATCAGAGGGGTTAATCTGAGCATGTGTATTTTAATATGTGCGTCTTCATCATGCCTGCAGACCTGTGTGGTGTGGACTATGTGTGGTTCTGTAACGTTACTCATACCCAGAGTCATATTCTATGACTCTGCTCATACCTATAGCCTAATAGGGCCTGTGTCGACCGGGGACGTTTTATGAGTTGTCAGCTCCTGTCTGTCATTCATTTCTATGCTACAGACGCGACCGACGCGTTCCTTTTCCCAGCGCCGTGCCTCGCGTTTTTGGGCGGAGTGCTCCCTACTAAACTAGTTCAACTTTTGGAGAGGAGCGTGCTCATCAAGGTCACTTTTTTCGACCGACCAATCAACATCGAGGAAGTGGCGGAGCCGCGGCAGTCGCGAGACCCAGAAAAACACTCTAAGCTTTTTATTTTTTTGCCTCCTGTTATTGGGTTAGGACATTTACTGTACATTGGAGGGGGTTGGGTTAGGACATTTACAGGGTCCAGTTTTGAATTGCAGTCTCCCGTAGGTGCTATTTGAGAGTGGTTTTGAAAGTGGGTAGTGATTCACATTCCTTTACAGCTTTGGGTAGGGCGTTCCACATTGATGTGGCATAATTGCGAAACGTGTTTAGTCCCTTGTTTGAGCCGAATCTGGGTTTAACATGATTTGTGGAGCTCCCTCTGGTGTTGTGGTCATGGTATTCACTGACCTTTGGGAAGTATTTTGACAGTATACGTGAGAGCATTTCAGTAGTGAGTGTGAAAGCATTTCAATAGTGAATGTAAGAGTGTTTCAGTAGTATACATGAGAGCATTTCAGTAGTGAGTGTGAGAGTCTCAATAGTATTGGCCTAATCGGCCCCTCATACTTTTGTGTGTGTGTGTGTATATATATATATATATATATATATATATATATATATATATATATATATATATATATATATATATATATATATATATATATATATATATATATATATATATATATATATATATATATATATATATATATATATATATTAAACTAGATAGGACTCGTGCACATCTGGTTGGACCCCGACTGGAGGTGCAGGTCAGCGCAAGAGAGATAAATAAACTAAAAGGAGAAAACCTTCAAAGGAAAGAAGGGACCGCACACTCCACAGGACTCGTTTTTGCTTATTTATTGTTTGCACAACGCGTTTCGCTGTCGCTTCCTCAGGTGCTATGCAGCAGGTGTCATCAATGATCATCATTATGTATAGCATGCTCCACCCCACATCGTAATACATCAAGCCCATTGGCTACTCAATTATCACATTTAATTTGATGATTTTGCAGGATGTAATGCATACAACTCTTAGTATAAAAATGATGCATAGAGACCACATATATACATACTCATTTTTGAAAATTATATAATACAAAATGAGAGAAGTGACAAATCTTAACATATCAAGCCCATTGGCTACTCAATTATCACATTAAATTTTATCATTTTGTAGGATACATATCACTTTTATGTATAGAAATGCCTAGATACCACATACATACACAGACTCATTTTTGAAAATTATATATAATAAAGCAATATGAGAGAAGTGACAAATACCTAGGTCATTAGACCTGATAAATAGTTTAAAACAGACTTAAAACCACACCCATATAGGTTACACAGAACGGATAGTGGTTACAAAAATGGATTCAGCTCGAGGGATTCATTTAGACCATGGGGTTCCACAGAATTCAAAGTAAAAATCCAGTACGCTTCCCTTTGTAGGAGAAGCTTTACTATATTACCGCCCCTCGGTGGTAGGGTGACTCTTTCGATTCCAATGAACCTTAGAGAGGCTGTGGAACCATGATCTCTCTCCTTATAGTGTCTCGCAATGGCATAATCCATATTGTTGTTCCTAATGGCTGCCTTGTGTTCTGCTATTCGCACCTTCAAATTTCGTTTTGTTTGTCCAACATAGACCTTACCACAAGGGCATTTCAGCATGTGTATATCACATGAGTGGTGTTGCAATTAATAAGGTCCCTTATTTTATATTCCTGCCCAGACTGTGGGTGGTAGAAAACTTTTGTTTTCATAGTGTTTGAACAATGGGTACATCGACCACATGGATGGTTACCACACAGCTCTGTTAGCCAGTTAGAGTGACTTACTACAGGGGATTTATACATAGAATTGACTACAGCGTCCCTTATGTTTTTTCCCCTTTTAAAACAAAATCTTGGTGGTAATGAAGAAATGTTTTTTAAAAGAGGGTCACATTTGAGTATGTTCCAGTGTTTGTCAATAATGTTTTTAACAACTTGAGATGAAGTACTATATTCTGAAACGAATGTGACTCTGTTACCAGGGGTGTCGCTTTTGTCAGATTCCAAAATAGTTTCCCTCTGTACATGTTTTGTCTTATTTCTGGCTGTGTGCACCACTGATGCCTTGTATCCCCTCTCTTCAAATCTGTTACTCATTTCATCTGCCTTCCTTTCTAGGTCTGTGGGATCACTACAGATACGTTTAAGGCGCAGGAATTGTCCGTATGGGATATTCTCTACCATACGTCTCGGGTGATGACTCTGTGCATGTAAAATAGTATTACGGTCTGTTGGTTTACGGAAGATAGTAGTGTTCAGGTTTCCCTCATCGTCAGCTGATATCCGTAAGTCTAGGAAATCAATATGTTCTCTGCTGTGTACCATCGTGAATTTTAAAGTGTGATGTGTACCATTGATATACTCCCTGAACTGGAATAACTCATCTTCCGAGCCAACAAACACCATGAGAATGTCATCTATGTACCTTTTCCAAAAAATTACATTTTTCAAGAGGGGCGAGGCATCTTGGTTGTGGATAAACTGGGATTCCCAGTGGCCCATAAATAGGTTGGCGTAATTAGGTGCAAATGCAGAACCCATGGCAGTACCCTGGATTTGAATGTACCATTTATCATCAAGCATGAAGTAATTAGATTTCAAAATAAAATTCGTCAAGCTGAGTAAAAAATCAGAGGAGACTTCATCATTTGTACCCAGAAAAAATGACATAGCCGCCAGGCCGTCCTCATGTGGAATATTAGTATAAAGACTTTCTACATCAAAGGATACTAGATATGCATTCTGTGGGATGGAAGTCTTTAACGACTTCAACACATCCCTAGTATCTGCAAGGTATGAAGGTAATGTCTTTACAATATCTTTGATAAAATAGTCTACAAATTGACTTAGAGGTTCTGATAAAGAATTGTTTCCTGAGACTATGGGGCGTCCTGGCGGGTTTGTCAGTTTTTTATGAATTTTAGGTAATAGATAAAAAACAGGTGTGACAGGGAATTCAACTTTTAGGAACTCGTATTGTTTTTTTGTGATGTTCTTACTTTTAAGTGCATCATCTAGTATTTTATCTCTGTCTGTCATTAACTGTTCAACAGGGTTGTGAAGAAGAGACTTATAAAATGCAGTATTGCTAAGTTGCCGTGTGGCTTCATACATGTAATCATTGACATTCTGTATTACAATAGAGCCACCCTTATCTGCCGGCTTGATAATAATTTTGTCATTTTTTCTCAATTCGTTTAGAGCTCTTCTTTCAACCTCAGTTACATTTTGATGCTTGATTGTCTTGTCTGATGATTTCACAAATGTCTGGATGTCTCGCTCAACTAGTTTACTGAAAGTGACCAAGGTAGGATTCAGAGTACTAGTGGGACAATAAGTTGATGATTTCTTCAATTTATTCATAGGATTAGTAGATATAGTCTGATCAGTATTTCTAAAAAGGTGTTTAAGGTGTAACAGTCTGAAAAATTTGTAGCAGTCCACTTTTAATTTAAAGACATTCACCTTATTTGTTGGAACAAATGATAGACCTTTACCTAATACCGATTGTTGGGCTGGTGTGAGGGGACAGTCCGAGATGTTGATCACGGCCTGTTGCTCCTGCTCCTGGTGACGACAGATGGCGGGTTGATGTCTTTTCTTCCCCCGCCTCGTCCTCTTCCCCTGGTCCCTCTTCGTTGGTTGTTGTGTCGTGAGTCGTACCGTGGACGTGCGTCTAAAAAACGCGCATCCTGGGAATGGGTCGAGTCACTTGACAGGGCAGGATCAGACTCCTCGGTTGTGTAGTTTCCTCGGTTCCCGTCGTTGCGTTGGAATCGCTCCCTCTGGCGTGAGGCTGCTGGACGTCGTTCTTTCCACGCCGAGTCACTTGTCAGGGCAGGATCTGACTCCTCGGTTGTGTAGTTTCCTCGGTTCCCGTCGTTGCGTTGGAATCGCTCCCTCTGGCGTGAGGCCGCTGGACGTCGTTCTTTCCACGCCGGTTGTTGCCACTTGTAGACGGTCCCTCTCTTGAAGTCCTCAGCATGTCGTTCGAATTTGTTCCTTTTAAGAGTTTTAAGTTCACTCTCAAACTTCTGGAGGTCATCTTTCATCTTGCGTTCCAGGTTTGTGAATTCATCAGAGCTCAGTTTCACAACCAGCTCGTCTTTAATACGTTGAGCCTCTCGTTTGGCTTTGTCAGCTTCATTTGCGGTTTGTTCAATAGTAAGCAATATCAAGTCCATGGAGCATTTATTCAGTACTTGCTCCCATTTTTTTATAAAGTCGGGGTCCTCTCTTCCAAAAGCAGGTTGCTTGTGGATTCTCAGGCCGCGTGGAATCTGCTTGGCTTTCCAATATTCAGAGAGTGCAATCGAATGCCACTTTGATCGACACTCTTTAATGTATGAGTCCTCTAAAGCAGTCTTTAACTCACTTACGGCCGAGTAGTCCATGTGTCTGTCTTCACCATCAAATAGAGACTGCTGTGACAAGATCTTTTGAGCCTCTGTGTCACTAATCGACAGGCATTGAGCCTGAGATAGTTCTCCGTCAAACATCATGGACCCTTTAGAGTGCGACGAGACGATGTGGTATCTTGCTGGGGATCCACGCGAACAATTAAACTAGATAGGACTCGTGCACATCTGGTTGGACCCCGACTGGAGGTGCAGGTCAGCGCAAGAGAGATAAATAAACTAAAAGGAGAAAACCTTCAAAGGAAAGAAGGGACCGCACACTCCACAGGACTCGTTTTTGCTTATTTATTGTTTGCACAACGCGTTGAAAGATGACCTCCAGAAGTTTGAGAGTGAACTTAAAACTCTTAAAAGGAACAAATTCGAACGACATGCTGAGGACTTCAAGAGAGGGACCGTCTACAAGTGGCAACAACCGGCGTGGAAAGAACGACGTCCAGCGGCCTCACGCCAGAGGGAGCGATTCCAACGCAACGACGGGAACCGAGGAAACTACACAACCGAGGAGTCAGATCCTGCCCTGACAAGTGACTCGGCGTGGAAAGAACGACGTCCAGCAGCCTCACGCCAGAGGGAGCGATTCCAACGCAACGACGGGAACCGAGGAAACTACACAACCGAGGAGTCTGATCCTGCCCTGTCAAGTGACTCGACCCATTCCCAGGATGCGCGTTTTTTAGACGCACGTCCACGGTACGACTCACGACACAACAACCAACGAAGAGGGACCAGGGGAAGAGGACGAGGCGGGGGAAGAAAAGACATCAACCCGCCATCTGTCGTCACCAGGAGCAGGAGCAACAGGCCGTGATCAACATCTCGGACTGTCCCCTCACACCAGCCCAACAATCGGTATTAGGTAAAGGTCTATCATTTGTTCCAACAAATAAGGTGAATGTCTTTAAATTAAAAGTGGACTGCTACAAATTTTTCAGACTGTTACACCTTAAACACCTTTTTAGAAATACTGATCAGACTATATCTACTAATCCTATGAATAAATTGAAGAAATCATCAACTTATTGTCCCACTAGTACTCTGAATCCTACCTTGGTCACTTTCAGTAAACTAGTTGAGCGAGACATCCAGACATTTGTGAAATCATCAGACAAGACAATCAAGCATCAAAATGTAACTGAGGTTGAAAGAAGAGCTCTAAACGAATTGAGAAAAAATGACAAAATTATTATCAAGCCGGCAGATAAGGGTGGCTCTATTGTAATACAGAATGTCAATGATTACATGTATGAAGCCACACGGCAACTTAGCAATACTGCATTTTATAAGTCTCTTCTTCACAACCCTGTTGAACAGTTAATGACAGACAGAGATAAAATACTAGATGATGCACTTAAAAGTAAGAACATCACAAAAAAACAATACGAGTTCCTAAAAGTTGAATTCCCTGTCACACCTGTTTTTTATCTATTACCTAAAATTCATAAAAAACTGACAAACCCGCCAGGACGCCCCATAGTCTCAGGAAACAATTCTTTATCAGAACCTCTAAGTCAATTTGTAGACTATTTTATCAAAGATATTGTAAAGACATTACCTTCATACCTTGCAGATACTAGGGATGTGTTGAAGTCGTTAAAGACTTCCATCCCACAGAATGCATATCTAGTATCCTTTGATGTAGAAAGTCTTTATACTAATATTCCACATGAGGACGGCCTGGCGGCTATGTCATTTTTTCTGGGTACAAATGATGAAGTCTCCTCTGATTTTTTACTCAGCTTGACAAATTTTATTTTGAAATCTAATTACTTCATGCTTGATGATAAATGGTACATTCAAATCCAGGGTACTGCCATGGGTTCTGCATTTGCACCTAATTACGCCAACCTATTTATGGGCCACTGGGAATCCCAGTTTATCCACAACCAAGATGCCTCGCCCCTCTTGAAAAATGTAATTTTTTGGAAAAGGTACATAGATGACATTCTCATGGTGTTTGTTGGCTCGGAAGATGAGTTATTCCAGTTCAGGGAGTATATCAATGGTACACATCACACTTTAAAATTCACGATGGTACACAGCAGAGAACATATTGATTTCCTAGACTTACGGATATCAGCTGACGATGAGGGAAACCTGAACACTACTATCTTCCGTAAACCAACAGACCGTAATACTATTTTACATGCACAGAGTCATCACCCGAGACGTATGGTAGAGAATATCCCATACGGACAATTCCTGCGCCTTAAACGTATCTGTAGTGATCCCACAGACCTAGAAAGGAAGGCAGATGAAATGAGTAACAGATTTGAAGAGAGGGGATACAAGGCATCAGTGGTGCACACAGCCAGAAATAAGACAAAACATGTACAGAGGGAAACTATTTTGGAATCTGACAAAAGCGACACCCCTGGTAACAGAGTCACATTCGTTTCAGAATATAGTACTTCATCTCAAGTTGTTAAAAACATTATTGACAAACACTGGAACATACTCAAATGTGACCCTCTTTTAAAAAACATTTCTTCATTACCACCAAGATTTTGTTTTAAAAGGGGAAAAAACATAAGGGACGCTGTAGTCAATTCTATGTATAAATCCCCTGTAGTAAGTCACTCTAACTGGCTAACAGAGCTGTGTGGTAACCATCCATGTGGTCGATGTACCCATTGTTCAAACACTATGAAAACAAAAGTTTTCTACCACCCACAGTCTGGGCAGGAATATAAAATAAGGGACCTTATTAATTGCAACACCACTCATGTGATATACATGCTGAAATGCCCTTGTGGTAAGGTCTATGTTGGACAAACAAAACGAAATTTGAAGGTGCGAATAGCAGAACACAAGGCAGCCATTAGGAACAACAATATGGATTATGCCATTGCGAGACACTATAAGGAGAGAGATCATGGTTCCACAGCCTCTCTAAGGTTCATTGGAATCGAAAGAGTCACCCTACCACCGAGGGGCGGTAATATAGTAAAGCTTCTCCTACAAAGGGAAGCGTACTGGATTTTTACTTTGAATTCTGTGGAACCCCATGGTCTAAATGAATCCCTCGAGCTGAATCCATTTTTGTAACCACTATCCGTTCTGTGTAACCTATATGGGTGTGGTTTTAAGTCTGTTTTAAACTATTTATCAGGTCTAATGACCTAGGTATTTGTCACTTCTCTCATATTGCTTTATTATATATAATTTTCAAAAATGAGTCTGTGTATGTATGTGGTATCTAGGCATTTCTATACATAAAAGTGATATGTATCCTACAAAATGATAAAATTTAATGTGATAATTGAGTAGCCAATGGGCTTGATATGTTAAGATTTGTCACTTCTCTCATTTTGTATTATATAATTTTCAAAAATGAGTATGTATATATGTGGTCTCTATGCATCATTTTTATACTAAGAGTTGTATGCATTACATCCTGCAAAATCATCAAATTAAATGTGATAATTGAGTAGCCAATGGGCTTGATGTATTACGATGTGGGGTGGAGCATGCTATACATAATGATGATCATTGATGACACCTGCTGCATAGCACCTGAGGAAGCGACAGCGAAACGCGTTGTGCAAACAATAAATAAGCAAAAACGAGTCCTGTGGAGTGTGCGGTCCCTTCTTTCCTTTGAAGGTTTTCTCCTTTTAGTTATATATATATATATATATATATATATACACACACACTATTAGGGATGTCCGATATTATCGGCCTACCGATATTATCGGCCGATATCGGCATTAAAATGTGATATCGGAAAATATCGGTATCGGTTTAAAAAAATTATAAAAAAAAATTACATTTCTATAACCTTTATTTACCCAGGCAAGCAAGTAAGAACTAATTCTGATTTTATTTATTGTCAAAAGTATGCATAATGTTGTGTTAATTCCACAACAAGAGATATGTAATGTTAATTACCTGAAATTATAAAAAAATTTGGGGGGGGGGGGGGGGGACCCTGCATATATCGGTATCGGTATCGGAAATTAAGAGTTGGACAATATCGGTATATCGGTATCGGTAAAAAAGCCAATATCGAGCATCCCTAATATATATATGCAGGTATATTCAGACGCATACATGTATATAAAGTCTGAATTATGATCTGATTACCACCAAATTGTGTCAGGAGCATTATTGGATGCTCCTCTTCAAACACTGCATAAATTATTCGGATATACTTTATTTTTATAATTTTGCCAATGAGCATTTACCATAAATATTTGTATATGAATATTTACCAATGAACTAGAGAAGGGATGTGGATATGCACTAAAACAGTCTAGTCTAGTTGTCACAAACATGTATAGATATCTTTTAAGAGAGTTGTGGATCCACTCATCTTGTATAAACCAATGGGGGGTGCTACAGATGACAGAAGGGTATGACCTAGACAAAAACATGGTCATAAATCATTGTCTGTCTGTCCTTGATCTACAATTTCAACATTTATCCAATCACAGAAAACGTTGCCACAAAGATGGAAGCATTATAACGGTCAGTCTGACTGGATGGATGTCCGTGTCACTAAAACTTGCTGAGTCCCACTCTCTGGGTTGATCGTTCTCATCCCCCTATTGTCCAGTGTTGGCTGGATGGGGAGGCTCTGGACGTACAGTATGATCATCGTAGGGTCCTGACTGCCGTACTTTTGGTAAAGTTATCTGGTGTCTAGTTAATAATTTAATAATAATTTAGGACCTGCTCAGAGGTCACCAATCGGCACACATGCGATGCATGCATGCAATTCGTATCTGCGATTAACCCATTCCGTTGTCCTTCCCCCCCCAAGGGCAGCCGGGAGCAGACAGGCGTCAATGTGAGCCGCGCCAGGGGACCAATCCAAGTGCTCCTGTCCGTCTTCGTCAAGGACGCCACAGCATTAGCGATCTATTGTTGTGCATGTTTTTCCATTGGGTTTATCTTATCGGGGGGGGAACCCTTGCGAGCACGGGGAGAACATGCAAACTCCACACAGAAAGGCCTGGGAGATACCCCACCTGGGTAACTGGCATCATGGAAACCTGGTCCCCAAGCGGGAATCGAACCCTGGACCTTCTTGCTGTGAGGCGACAGTGTTAACCACTACACCACCGTGCCGCTCTCGGTGTAGTTGGGTAGTTGGGTAGTGCTACAGTGTGGACATGCATGGATGCTGCGTTATCTTTTCATTGTTTCTCTATTCATAGTATTTTGAACACAGGGAGGGGATGGTGCACTTTCATACTGGCTGAAACGTCATTATCAGGGGAGGAAACTAACTTTTTGGCTTACCAGCCAACTGGCGAGTATCTGATTTTTTTTACCAGACAAACTAATTTTTTACCAGCCAAAAAAAATCGCTAATTGTGATAATTACTTCTTTGTATGTCTTTGTCTAAATTGATTTTCAATCATAGTAAAAATCACACGTGTCTCTCTTTAAAATATTTATTAGCATAAAACATTAATAACAGTCTCTACTCTTCACAATATTAGCATACAACATGTATTAATCACACTGTCTCTACTCTTCAAAATATTAGGATATCACATATTAACATGAAAGAGGGAACTATTCTTGACTGGGTTGGGCTGAACTAGGCAGTGAAAGATGCTGGGCTGGACTGGACTAGGTTGGACTGGTCTAGGTTGGACTGAGTTGGGCAGTGAAAGAACCAAGCATTTCACTGTAATGTAATAGCTAAATAAAACAACTTGACTTGTTACATTTGCACTCTGGTTGTATGCCAAATGTATTCTGGTTGTACTGTACTTGTGCTGTAAGATGACAATACATTGGAACCGAATCGACAACGCTAGGGGTTCAGCAGGTGTATTCTGAATGCCAAGTATGACAACATCACCGTTGTGAAGGGCATATGGGCGAGTGGTGATATGGGGGGAAACCCGGTAATAATAAAATGTCACTCGGCTGCATTTAAGCAAAGCCGCTCAGTATAGTCCACTATGTTGAACGCGCGTTATGGTAGCTTGTTACATGCTAGGTAGCTAGCCGGCTAATGCTGGTTGACTTGTCATTCTCATCCGACTCGAAGGAGACGCGTCGCATGCTGTTGTTCGCCCCCATGTCAGACCGCACTGATATCCGAAAGCGACGACTCTACATGCAATTATTTTCATCCACTGATGTGTTTTTGTCTAAGTTTGTCTACGTTGTCAAGCCGGTGGCAGGAGTCTGTAGGTCCGCGCGCAGTGATCTGTCCACTTCCCCTAGATGGGCGGCATCTTCTAGATAGTGTTCATTGGAGGAGCTTAGAGCGCATCTGTACAACGATTGTAACTGAGGGGTACAATTCCCTGACTGTATTAATAAGTATGGTATCATTAAACCACTACCGTCTTATGTACATTACTACTGGCCATACAGTACACAAGTATATGATGAGAACACCTCCACAATGATTCGGTTTCCACACAAATCTGGATTTAAGTATTTATTAGCAGCAAGAATACATAATATACTTTACTTTCAATGCGCTTATAAGGCAAAGGAATGTGCGTAGGCAAATCAATAACGAATGTCCATTCTCATATTACGCATGAGATAATAATACAACCTGAATCTTAGGAATTATATCTATGGTACTCTGGGGAGGCAGCGGGAGATTCTGGTAGGGGGTTCCCACCGGTTGTAAGCCAGCAGGGGGAGGAAATGTTTGAATGCAAAGTCTGGATCAGCGGGGACTCAATAAGCTCCTGCTATGGGAGGCGGTATATTACTCCCTGATCGGCAGATGAAAAGCAGCAGCTGTAATCCCAGTATGCGTGCAGCACAGGTGAAAGCCGGCCAGCCTCTCCAATAGAGACGGGCTCGAGTGATGTTCCTCACGTCACGGGTAAATCCCACAGTAGTGGGGTGTAGATGATTCTTCTCCGCTCCAACAGCCTGGTCCAAAGCAATATAATAATAATAATCCAGCCGGAAAGGGGCTCTGCATTCACCGGTGTAGATTCTCCGGTGCGCGGTACTTCACATTAACTAGGTTGAACTTGACGTCATTCCACTAAGCTCTGACACTTTACTATCCTATTCGCATGCGGCTATAAGTGCTCTATTTAGACGCACAGTTGCTCACTTCACTTGGTCGTTGACTCGTGATGAAGGCTTTACTAGTAAGGAGCGAACGATACGTTGAACAAACGTATTAGGATAAGACAAGACTCTATTTTGGGGCAAAACGGGCCCACTTCACAGCACGTTGTATCGTGGTGAGGCTTCACTTGGGTAACTTGAACTACTTCTGTATTCACCTGCGCCATATTTATATGTTAGGTGAATAAATCTAGTGCCAACCTTATTTCTGTCTCGTATTCCTGGGCAAAGCCGGGCATGTACAGACATGTCTTGACGGTGGCTTTGAACTCGACTCTGGGGGTATGGCAATGGCGCTGGTGGAACGCTATCCAATAAGAGAACGAAATATTATGGTCTGTACTAGGTTAAAGGGATATTCCGTGTATATGTACAAAGAATACACAAGGGATATCAAACGATATACAAATATTATGCAATATATATCAATCGATAAATATATATATTCGGTTTAATCTGACCCTTTGTAACAACGATGATGTTCATTGGTTATGGTTGGATTGAGGCGCAAATGGGAGGAATCAAGGGGGAAGTCAGAGTTCGGCTTGTGCCAGTGAGCGAATCAGCAGATTGCAGAATGATTTTTTTGTTTTGTAAGTACTAGTACTCGCCAGACTGGCGAGTGCTCTTCATGAATTACTCGCCAAACGTAAAAAATTCTCGCATTTGGCGAGTAAAGTGGCCTAATTTCCTCCCCTGGTCATTATTTGACTTTGACTGATAAAACCTTCGAACAGGCTGGAACGTCATTATTTGACTTTGATGACACTTTCAAAGAGGCTAAAAATAATCAAACTTCAGTATTCAGTTTAATTCCAAGTTAAAGTAAGTGCACCCGCTCCCCAAAGCTTGACTCCCCACTGTCACCAGAAATGTCCTGTGCAGCAAAATAGAAAGAAAGACAGAGGGAGGGATCTCTGCAGACAAACACACCACACATGTGTAAGTGATGATTGAGAGGGATTATGTTTGTATGAGTTTATACATTGGTCCTCATTCTCGGCAGACTCGAACAGTTCCTTTTCAGGGATTTGCTCGTAGCTAAGAACACATTTTACGAATGTGGAAACGTAGTCGTAGATAGGACAGACTGGTGTGCACCAGTGTTCTTAAGTGATGATTGAGAGGGATTATGTTTGTATGAGTCATACATTGTTTTAAGTGATGATTGAGAGGGATTATCTTTGTATGAGTCTGTACATTGTTTTAAGTGATGATTGAGGGGGATTGTCTTTGTAGGAGTCTACATCGTTGTTTTGGATGATTCTACTCATTCTACCTTTAAGATGTGCATATGTATATTGAAATTATTCTTTTGATGTATTTTTGGTTACTTTTGCTTTTCAAAATAGTACAACTTAAGTTTGGTAAACTTCTCCATTCTATTTATTTACAGTAAGTGTATTACACTCACAGCATATTAATGACTAGCATACTAAACATGCTTTGAATGAGTACATGAACGAGGTATCAAAAATACATTGCAAGTATACTCTCAGAAAAGTACATATGGGTAGAAATATACTTGCAAAACACGTCATTCTAAACATATACTTTCAATATGGAACAATATTTAAGAACATTTTACTTGAGCTTAACAGCATCCAGGAAGCAGACCCTGCCATCTACTGACTTCCCCTTATTGCCTCCTTCATTCACAGCAACCAACAGCCTTGTCCTGCCAATAACAGAATACCACAGCATGACCAAACTAGGTTTCACAGAGACAACGGTTATTTGGCTGCAATGGCAGCTACAATCAATAAACAGTAGTGTTTTCTCTCAGGCGAATGCCGCGGGCAGCTATATTGTCCGTGGCAACTCTTTGAGCTTGGATAGATACGTATTCATCAAGAGCTTTCTGCAGATTAGTTAGTCAAGTGCTGTGCTATGTCTTATGGTAATGAGGGGTTGTTTTTAATAAGCTTCTCTCTCTCTCTCTCTCTCTCTCTCTCTCTCTCTCTCTCTCTCTCTCTCTCTCTCTCTCTCTCTCTCTCTCTCTCTCTCTCTCTCTCTCTCTCTCTCTCTCTCTCTCCTAAAGGATGGGAGACTAATATATCAGCCCAGATAGGGTCACTGAGGTCAAAACCAGATGAAATGGTTGCATCTATAATCTCTATCATCTATTGAAGTATAACAGTTTAAAATGAAGACCTTTTCTCGGGCACTACATTAACCAGATAAGGATGGGAAAATAAATTAAAGCACTTTTTATCAGACCTCAGTTTTTCTATAATAAATGTTTTACAATATACTGTATATTTAAGCAATTGCTAACGACAGGCTGCAGTATATTAACATACAACGGCATGCAAATTTCTCGATTCTGATTGGCTGAAACAGTCCATTTACACGTATGTATTGCGATCAGTCCACGCTTGCTGGCCCAGGACCCGCCCACAACCGAATCACATCACATCAATCCGCCGGATCACAAGAAGGTGGACAATAATCTTTACAAATGGTTATGTTGATAGCGACTAAACGACTAAATATCAAGCGATTCTGTCACAGCGAATGTCTTAGTCGTTTAAACTATGTTGGATGATGTAATTGATGGGTCTTGAATCATTCTGTAACAAAAGAAAAATCGCGGATTGATTGATTGATTAATTTAAAAAAAAAATCAATTTATTTTTCCTTTCGACTGTCAGCGCTCGCTCTAGTCTCCACCCACCGCCACACACCCCCCCCCCACACACACACACACACACACACACGCGCGCACACACACACACACACGCACACACACACACACACGCACACACACACACACACACACACACACACTCAGCCTGCAACGCGGGGGATAGTCAGACTGAGAGAGAGCTGGGTGCTGCGCTGTTCTAAGTGAGCATGGCCTATTGAGTTGATTGATTGATTGATTGATTGCTAATTTTATTACTGTACGCTTGGTTTCCAACTGGTTAAGTTTAGGCCCTCTACAGTAGGTTTAAAAAAATAATTAAAAGAATAGGGCGAAGAAAACGTTTTTTCCTATAGGGCAAAGAAAACTTTTTAATTTGTTTTACCTACTTTCTATAGAAGCATCTAAGAATGAAGTTCTATGGAAAGTAGGTCTGCATTCCCTTAACAATTGTGTGTATTGAGCCGTACTGTATTGTACCCATTCTGCATCTGGTAATAAAATGTTGAATCAATCATTCCAATAATACACAGTTGGATGTGTTAGTTGGTTGGATGCACTTCAAGCTGCTTCCACATGAGGCAACTTCTCTCAATAATTCCAATAATACACAGTTGGATGTGTTAGTTGGTTGGATGCACTTCCGATCTGCTTCCACATGGAGGCAAATTGTCTTTTTTGTAGTTGTGGGAACTACTTTTTCTGGCGGATGGTTTTTTCAATAAATCTTCGATTAATGTGTGTTTATTGTATAGAAATAAGGTTGGATGAATGTGGCAGTTGTATAAAAGCTTTACACCACTTGCAGTCGTGATTTGTGAACAATAAACCATGCCTAGGGGGGTCTAACGACCACCCCTAGGCATGGTTTATTGTTCACAAACCACTCCTGCGCGTGATGTAATGCTTAATTATATCACAGCTAAAGGGTCCCAGGTGGCCAGCATACTCGGCCCAATTCCGGCTACCGGTCGGCACACTCGGCATATGTCCGGCACGGCACGCCAACGATGAGCCGGATCTGGCGCGGTAATGGTTGCCGGGGCAGAGCCGACTCGCGCTCGCCAAAGATAAACCGGCTCTGGCCCGGCAATGGTTGCCGGGGCGGAGCCGACTCGCGCTCGCCAAAGATAAACCGGCTCTGGCCCAGCAATGGTTGCCGGGGCGGAGCCGACTCGCGCTCGCCAAAGATAAACCGGCTCTGGCCCGGCAATGGTTGCCGGGGCGGAGCCGACTCGGGCTCGCCAAAGATAAACCGGCTCTGGCCCGGCAATGGTTGCCGGGGCTGAGCCGACTCGGGCTCGCCAAAGATAAACCGGCTCTGGCCCGGCTCGGCTTGCCGTGCCAGAGCCGACTCGGGCTCGCCAAAGATAAACCGGCTCTGGCCCGGCTCGGCTTGCCGTGCCAGAGCCGACTCGGGCTCGCCAAAGATAAACCGGCTCTGGCACGGCAATGGTTGCCGGGGCAGAGCCGACTCGGGCTCGCCAAAGATAAACCGGCTCTGGCTCGGCAATGGTTTGCGGCGTCGTTTCTTGCGCTAGCCTCTTGTTAGCCAGCATTGCCTTAATAGCTTTGAGCTAAGGATCTTTGCCGATGCATAAAGTATTGTTTATAGTGCATTTCTTGCCACCTTATAGCATTTGTACATTTGTATGACCGTCTATAATGCTCCCGTTTTTCCGGACGTTTTGGTAATGATTTTCACTATAAAATCATATTTCTAAATGACAGGAAGTTGATAAACTGGCCGGAATAGCTTTGAGCTAACGGATCTTTGCCGATGCATTCCATTCTAAACGTAACGTTAGTTGTTCAAAACATTACCCGTCTATATAATTTGTTCCTCAACGTTATATAGACAGGTCATGTTTTGTAAACTAACGTTATGTTTAGAATGGAATGAATACGGGTCGGGAAAGATAGTTAGCTCAAAGCTAATCCGGAAGGACAGCTAACAGTAGCTGCTGTCTAACTGTGATGCATTTTCTGTTTGCAGTCCAATGTTCACCAAAACACACACCCACACACTTATAATTTGTTCCTCAACGTTATATAGACAGGTCATGTTTTGTAAACTAACGTTATGTTTAGAATGGAATGAATACATGGGTCGGGAAAGATAGTTAGCTCAAAGCTAATCCGGAAGGACAGCTAACAGTAGCTACTGTCTAACTGTGATGCATTTTCTGTTTGCAGTCCAATGTTCACCAAAACACACACCCACCACACTTATAATTTGTTCCTCAACGTTATATAGACAGGTCATGTTTTGTAAACTAACGTTATGTTTAGAATGGAATGAATACTAACACAACACAGACTGCAGCTCCCCAAGCTAACACAAGCTAACACAACACAGACTGCAGCTCCCCAAGCTAACACAAGCTAACACAACACAGACTGCAGCTCCCCAAGCTAACACAAGCTAACACAACACAGACTGCAGCTCCCCAAGCTAACACAAGCTAACACAACATGGACTGCAGCTCCCCAAGCTAACACAAGCTAACACAACACAGACTGCAGCTCCCCAAGCTAACACAAGCTAACACAACACAGACTGCAGCTCCCCAAGCTAACACAAGCTAACACAACACAGACTGCAGCTCCCCAAGCTAACACAAGCTAACACAACATGGACCGCAGCTCCCCAAGCTAACAGAAGCTAACACAACACAGACTGCAGCTCCCCAAGCTAACACAAGCTAACACAACACAGACTGCAGCTCCCCAAGCTAACACAAGCTAACACAACATGGACTGCAGCTCCCCAAGCTAACACAAGCTAACACAACACAGACTGCAGCTCCCCAAGCTAACACAAGCTAACACAACACAGACTGCAGCTCCCCAAGCTAACACAAGCTAACACAACACAGACTGCAGCTCCCCAAGCTAACACAAGCTAACACAACACAGGTCATTTGGACATTCTTTCGATGCCATTATGAATGACTAGCAATCTGTCGGAGTCGATGAGAGCTTTCATTTATGTCATTTAGTCATTTATTCAAAATGCCATTCCAGAATCCGTTCCTATGAGACAGTTTTAGTTCAATTCTGCACTAATGCCAACTGTTTAACATGAGTATGCAACAAGCTCATACTGGCTGCATATCTGTTCTACTGTCTATCTAGAAGCTCATACTGGCTGCATATCTCTTCTACTGTCTTATCTAGAAGCTCATACTGGCTGCATATCTCTTTCTTATCTAGAAGCTCATACTGGCTGCATATCTCTTCTACTGTCTTATCTAGAAGCTCATCTGGCTGCATATCTCTTCTACTGTCTTATCTAGAAGCTCATACTGGCTGCATATCTCTTCTACTGTCTTATCTAGAAGCTCATCTGGCTGCATATCTCTTCTACTGTCTTATCTAGAAGCTCATACTGGCTGCATATCTGTTCTACTGTATCTAGAAGCTCATACTGGCTGCATATCTGTTCTACTGTCTCTAGAAGATCATACTGGCTGCATATCTGTTCTACTGTATCTAGAAGCTCATACTGGCTGCATATCTGTTCTACTGTCTCTAGAAGATCATACTGTCTGCATATCTGTTCTACTGTCTTATCTAGAAGCTCATACTGGCTGCATATCTCTTCTACTGTCTTATCTAGAAGCTCATACTGGCTGCATATCTCTTCTACTGTCTTATCTAGAAGCTCATACTGGCTGCATATCTGTTCTACTGTATCTAGAAGCTCATACTGGCTGCATATCTGTTCTACTGTCTCTAGAAGATCATACTGGCTGCATATCTCTTCTACTGTCTTATCTAGAAGCTCATCTGGCTGCATATCTCTTCTACTGTCTTATCTAGAAGCTCATACTGGCTGCATATCTCTTCTACTGTCTTATCTAGAAGCTCATCTGGCTGCATATCTCTTCTACTGTCTTATCTAGAAGCTCATACTGGCTGCATATCTGTTCTACTGTATCTAGAAGCTCATACTGGCTGCATATCTGTTCTACTGTCTCTAGAAGATCATACTGGCTGCATATCTGTTCTACTGTCTCTATATAGAAGATCATACTGGCTGCATATCTGTTCTACTGTATCTAGAAGCTCATACTGGCTGCATATCTCTTCTACTGTCTTATCTAGAAGCTCATACTGGCTGCATATCTCTTCTACTGTCTGTCTAGAAGCTCATACTGGCTGCATATCCTTTCTACTGTATAGAAGCTCATTGGTTTGTAAATTGACTAGATTTTCTAGAGATTTTTAGTTTTTAATTGTATGTTTTGTAATCTGTATCTGTCGTTACCAGTTAGTCGTGTTACTTTGCTCGTATTCACTGTTCTGGTGGTTCTAGTTGTACGCCTGGATCTGGTGTTCTTTGACCGTGTCCTATATGCCCTGTAAATAATATGTACAGATACCGAGATGTCACAAATATGTTACCTGTTACCTGTTTATTGCACAATGTTCTTTTTTTATTGGATTCTATTATATGTTGTACCACGTATTGCACATCGTTGCGGGCAAGACCACCCGCATTTCATTGTATACTTGTATGCCGTGACAATTAAAACTCTTGACTTGACTTGACTTGACTTGACTTGACCCTGCTACACTTCATCTCAAAACAAACTGGTCAGACTACATGCTTGACCTTACTCCTAGAACCCACCTCGCCCCTGCCCATGTGACAACGGCTTAGACGACAGAGTGCAGCAACTTGCAATGGGCCTGTCTACAAGATACACTATACACGATCAAGGTACCCATATATGTGTACATATCAAAATACTTCCCAAAGGTCAGTGAATACCACGACCACAACACCATAGAGGGAGCTCCACAAATCATGTTAAACCCAGATTCGGCTCAAACAGGAACACGTTTAGCAATTATGCCACATCAATGTGGAACGCCCTACCCAAAGCTGTAAAGGAATGTGAATCACTACCCACTTTCAAAACCACTCTCAAAGAACACCTACGGGAGACTGCAATTCGAAACTGGCCCCTGTAAATGTCCTAACCCAACCCAATGTACAGTCAATTACCAAACATGGTTTTGTCAATATGTACAGTTGCTTGTGCAGTTGTACAGTGTCCACCCCTACCCAACCTACCCAACCCCCCCCCCCACTCCACCCACCCCCCCACCTATAATGTATACGTTTTCATAAATGTATAGCCGTATATCCTGATGAATTGAAAATGGGGGACCCTGATGCAAGACGAAAGTATTTCTCTGGTCTGCATCCCCTTAACAATTGTGTGTATTGAGCTGTACTGTATTGTATCCATTCTGCAATCTGTTAATAAAGTTTTCAATCAATCAATCAAAACCGTGGTCAGTCTGTGCGGAGAAACAAGGATCCGAGCATGGTTGCCAGATCGGATTAACAATATCCGAACCGCCCATTATTATCAAAGGTCTGTCAGATGAAGGCGGACTCTCAAATCTGGCAACACTGATGCGTTGCATTGTGGGGGATCCCGGTTTGAAATTTGAATTGAAGCGCGCAAGAGATCTGGACCACGTCGTGAGCATTGCAACTGTTGCATCTTCTCCTCAGGTAATTGTGTGCATCACATATATTTTATTATTTATAAGTAATGCGTGCCGCTGATATAAATGAGTGCTGTTTAGTCTGTGTTTTCAGTGACTACTGTAACGTTATTAGCTCGATATTATGAAACTGCAGCGGGGTAAACTACCGGAGCTGCTAACTGGCTAACGGTATGACTAGCTAACGTTGCTATACTGTACCCGGAGCTGATAGCGTTATGACTATGAGAGCTAACTTTTGTTAGCTTGGGGAGCTGTGGTCCGTGTTGTATTAGCTTGTGTTAGCTTGGGGAGCTTACTAACCCTACTGTCATGCACTAATAAACTAACCTACGCTGTAACACGCAACACTTTGATGAATATTGTTACTCAGCTGATAGAGTTGTAATAAAATATATAATTTCATTGTTGCAAATACTGTTACAGTGCTGGATCTCATCAATGAGATGAACGCAGAAGACGGCTCAAGAACAACTACTTCAAGTGGTCGTAAGTGATGTATAAATTTTTTTATTGTGTGTGTGACTGTGTATGTATATATAATATATACTTTTTAATCTGGGACATCATTTCAAAGAGTCATCCTGTAATGCCCTCTCTCCCCCTCTCTCTCTCTCTCTCTCTCTCTCTCTCTCTCTCTCTCTCTATATGGGTAACGCATGTATTCCTGGTAACCTGCCCCATTTCTAAGCCATATAACCCAGGACGTTATACGAACAACATTAAAATCTTTTCTCATGTCAAGAATGATTGTTATAGATGCCAAATAATTCACCTTAAAAAAAATACATCATGTAATGAGGGATGGCGGACCTCTAAAGTTGACCTAAGTTACCGGGAATACCAATTCACTATCTCCTCCAATTTAAGAGAGAATTAAAATGTTTTGGTTGTTTTGTAGGGATATCATCATCATGTAACATAATACCATAGTTCTCCCCGAGTTATCTCAAGAGAATTCAAATTTAGCTGAATCTGAAGGGAAAATCCGGGTATGGGATATGAGTCAACATAGTTCATGACCTTCAATTGATAACAAACATAAAAGGCTTAATTTTCATGGCAGATGCATGATATGTTTTGGGCATGATCTTGGCACCCCAATGAACAACCAAAATGAGTTTCGTCTTTTGTGGCCAATTATTTGAGGAGATAATTCTGTTTCACATATTGATCCCAGGTTACCGCGAATACCTATCCTCACAATTCCAGATAAACACTTAAATCTCCTATTTGACTAAAGATTGGTGAGATTTTATTTTTGGAAATCATAACATCAATAATAAGGGTTAGGTGTAAACCAGAATTACTAGAATGTGTTGTGTTTTGTCTGTTAAAATGAGCAAAAACAAGGAAAGGGTATTCCCAGTAACTTAAAAACAAGTGCAAAAAATACAGTTCTAGAACAAGTATTTTAATTTGTTCTATATTCAAGAAAGTGGAAAGGAACCCAACATTTTCAATTGTCTGCACACAATCGTTGTTTTGTTATTCACCACCATGCCCCTAGTCAGTCTACACCACCATGCCCCTAGTCAGTCTACACCACCACCATGCCCCTAGTCAGTCTACACCACCATGCCCCTAGTCAGTCTACACCACCACCATGCCCCTAGTCAGTCTACACTAGCAACCTGCGCCTAGTCAGTCTACACCACCATGCCCCTAGTCAGTCTACACCACCATGCCCCTAGTCAGTCTACACCACCATGCCCCTAGTCAGTCTACACCACCACCATGCCCCTAGTCAGTCTACACCACCATGCCCCTAGTCAGTCTACACCACCACCATGCCCCTAGTCAGTCTACACTAGCAACCTGCGCCTAGTCAGTCTACACCACCATGCCCCTAGTCAGTCTACACCACCATGCCCCTAGTCAGTCTACACGACCACCATGCCCCTAGTCAGTCTACACCACCACCATGCCCCTAGTCAGTCTACACCACCATGCCCCTAGTCAGTCTACACCACCATGCCCCTAGTCGGTCTACACCAACCTGCCCCTAGTCAGATATGCTTACTTTTGGTTAGGCCTCCAAATTATGATAATCTGGACAAACCTGTCAGATTTTCTGATTTATATGTAGACCGGTTTGAGTTTATTGTAGTGATGTTACTGTGTTTCAAAATCTCAGATATTAACTTGTTAAGTGTTTGTTTTTTTACAGTATGTAAAACCCTACTGTCATGCACTAATAAACTAACCTACGCTGTAACACGCAACACTTTGATGAATATTGTTACTCAGCTGATAGAGTTGTAATAAAATATATAATTTCATTGTTGCAAATATACTGTTACAGTGCTGGATCTCATCAATGAGATGAACGCAGAAGACGGCTCAAGAACAACTACTTCAAGTGGTCGTAAGTGATGTGTGTGACTGTGTATATATAATATATACTTTTTAATCTGGGACATCATTTTCAAAGAGTCATCCTGTAATGCCTTCTCTATCTCTCTCTCTCCCAAGACGGTCAAGATCTAACGTATTCTCGCTCTCTCTAGGTTCATGGCCACTAATGACTTCAGACCTTCAGAAGGACAGTATGCTGGATGAGGAAGGTCTTGGCCATGCTGCGATGGCTCCTAGAAGACAAGAACGGAGAGGTGCTGGACCTGGCTGTCAAATGGTTTGTAATGCTACAGTATATTGTATGTAGTTGTGCATGACATGGACTAAATTAGAGGTCCTAGATATGCAAAATAATATTGAGAATCACTGGCCTTAGACTATCTACTAACGTATTCTCGCTCTCTCTCTTTAGGTTCATGGCCACTAATGACTTCAGAGCTTCAGAAGGACAGTATGCGTGTAGCTTATTGCCAGCGGAAGAGTGCAAGAATGCTTCCGCATTCGTCACTGCACGCCAGTACGGTAATGCGCCTTTCCTTTCGCCCCGCTCAGACAAATGCATGTAGTACATTGCAACACAACGCAGCATTTCCGCGTACATTGCAACGAATCACTTGGAGTTTGAAAGTGATATCAGAAGAAACTACTCAACCTCAGCTGTCTTTAACTAGCAGGACGCTAGTGGGCTAGTCGCTAAAATATATATCGTTTTATATATAATTGTACCAACACAGATATTAGGCAGTACACACATTGTCCTGCAATACATACAGTGAATGCACAGCTACATTCGCCATATATTTCTATCGCTGCTGCGGTCTACAGTGAAATGCAATATTATTATTATTATTGTAAAGATTATCATTACAATCGCAGCCTGGAGAGGCAATGTTACAAGTGTACGAGGGTTGTGTGCAAAGAGCACAGCCTCTCAATTTGCACAACGTGCACAAAATAATAATTGTAATGATCTTTACAATAATAATAATATTGCATTTCACTGTAGACCGCAGCAGCGATAGAAATATATGGCGAATGTAGCTGTGCATTCACTGTACATGTATTGCAGGACAATGTGTGTACTGCTTAATATCTGTGTTGGTACAATTATATATAAAATCGATATATATTTGAGCGACTAGCCCACTAGCGTGAAGGGGCTCCTTTCCTCAGAGCAGCCCGCTTGTATCACCACGCTCGGCGCTGCTGCGATGGTGCAGGAGGTTGCCTCGCTAGTGGGCTAGTCGCTCAAATATATATATCGTTTTATATATAATTGTACCAACACAGATATTAGGCAGTACACACATTGTCCTGCAATACATGTACAGTGAATGCACAGCTACATTCGCCATATATTTCTATCGCTGCTGCGGTCTACAGTGAAATGCAATATTATTATTATTGTAAAGATCATTACAATTATTATTTTGTGCACGTTGTGCAAATTGAGAGGCTGTGCTCTTTGCACACAACCCTCGTACACTTGTAACATTGCCTCCAGGCTGCGATTGTAATGATAATCTTTACAATAATAATAATAATATTGCATTTCACTATAGACCGCAGCAGCGATAGAAATATATGGCGAATGTAGCTGTGCATTCACTGTACATGTATTGCAGGACAATGTGTGTACTGCCTAATATCTGTGTTGGTACAATTATATATTTTAGCGACTAGCCCACTAGCGTCCTGCTAGTTAAAGACAGCCGCGGAAATGCTGCGTTGTGTTGCAATGTACTACATGCATTTGTCTGAGCGGGGCGAAAGGAAAGGCGCATTACCGTACTGGCGTGCGGTGACGAATGCGGAAGCATTCTTGCACTCTTCCGCTGGCAATAAGTTACACCCGGACAGTATGCTGGATGAGGAAGGTCTTGGCCATGCCGCGAACACATCACTCCTGTCCTCCACTCCCTCCACTGGCTCCCGATCAAGGAACGCATTAACTTCAAAACACTACTCCTCACCTTCAAAGCCATCCATAGCCTGGCCTCACCCTGGTCTTAAACTTTTTACACCAAGAGAACGGTGGGGAGAGAATATATACATATGATGGGGAGAGAATATATACATACAGTGGGGAGGAGACTGTACATTAGGAGGGGGTGGTTGGGAGAGAAATATACATATAATAGACAGTCTCCTCCCCACCGTATGTATATATTCTCTCCCCACCATATGTATATTTCTCTCCCACCCACCCACCCCCTCCTAATGTACAGTCTCCTCCCCACCGTATGTATATATTCTCTCCCCACCGTATGTATATATTCTCTCCCCACCATATGTATTTTCTCTCTCACCCACCCACCCCCTCCTAATGTACAGTCTCCTCCCCACCGTATGTATATATTCTCTCCCCACCATATGTATATATTCTCTCCCCACCATATGTATATTTCTCTCCCACCCCCTCGTAATGTACAGTCTCCTCCCTACCGTATGTATATATTCTCTCCCACCCCCTCCTAATGTACAGTCTCCTCCCCACCGTATGTATATATTCTCTCCCCACCATATGTATATTTCTCTCCCACCCCCTCCTAATATACAGTCTCCTCCCCACCGTATGTATATATTCTCTCCCCACCGTATGTATATTTCTCTCCCACCCACCCCCTCCTAATGTACAGTCTCCTCCCCACCGTATGTATATATTTTCTCCCACCCCCTCCTAATGTACAGTCTCCTCCCCACCGTATGTATATATTCTCTCCCCACCATATGTATATTTCTCTCCCACCCCCTCCTAATATACAGTCTCCTCCCCACCGTATGTATATATTCTCTCCCCACCGTATGTATATTTCTCTCCCACCCACCCCCTCCTAATGTACAGTCTCCTCCCCACCGTATGTATATATTTTCTCCCACCCCCTCCTAATGTACAGTCTCCTCCCCACCGTATGTATATATTCTCTCCCCACCGTATGTATATTTCTCTCCCACCCACCCCCTCCTAATGTACAGTCTCCTCCCCACCGTATGTATATTCTCCCCCCAACGTATGTATATATACCGCCATCTTTCTCCCGGGTTGGTGTGATCACATGACTGACAAAGCCGTGCAGTGATAGGCCAGAAGTCAATTCGATTGCATCCAGGCGCGATTGCTTATCCTGTCTGGGTAGCCCGGATGATGGTTTTTTGATCGAATTTTATACACCGCAATTATGCATCGAATTTTTTTTACATTGAATTTTATTATACATTCGAATTTTTTACATTGAATTTTTATTTCACATAGGTAAATTCAGAGCAAAAAAATTCAGATACATGATTTTCAAAGTAATTATTTTCAATGCTATAAATTCGGTGTCTGAAAAAATTCAGATACATTTTTCAATGTAATTATTTTCAATGCTATAAATTCGGTGTCTGAAAAAATTCAGATACATGTTTTCAAAGTAATTATTTTCAATGCTATAAATTCGGTGTCTGAAAAAATTCAGATACATGTTTTCAAAGTAATTATTTTCAATGCTATAAATTCGGTGTCTGATAAAATTCAAAAATCAGATACATGTTTTCAAAGTAATTATTTTCAATGCTTTAAATTTGGTGTCTGAAAAAATTCAGATACATGTTTTCAAAGTAATTATTTTCAATGCTATAAATTCAATTCAGATACATGTTTTCAAAGTAATTATTTTCAATGCTATAAATTCGGTGTCTGATCAAATTCAAATACTTCTGTCACTCATTTGCTTCCATACTGGCTCTTGTTGTATTTTGTTATCTTGCTTTCCTTCTCTCTCTTCTCTCTCTCTTCTCTCTCTCTCTTCTCTCTCTCTATCTCATCCTCTTCTCTTCTGTCGTTGAATTTGTGGTTGGTTCTTTTTATTTGCCTTTTTCACTTTTCGTGTAGGGCAGTGAGTGGAAGTCCCATCCCCTCCACGTCGGGGACCAGCACGCCTCGCCGGGGCCGGCGACAGCTCCCCCAGACCCCCGCCACGCTACGCCCCCACGTCACCTATTCCCCCGTGGTCCGTAAGGCTATGCCCACGCCTCCCGGGGTGCCCCAGGGGCGCCTCCCGGCCCGGCCCCCTGGCGCTTTTCTCCGGAGCCCCCCCCAGGGGCCTCCCCCTGCCGGCCCCCCGCCACCCCACCATGGCTCACCTCGTCAGGGTCGCCACCCGCCACCTCGCTGGGGTGACGCGGGAGGAGGGGGGTCTCCATGGAGGGCGACGGTTGCTTCTACAACCAGGACTACGAGCCACGCCACGAGCCGCCCGCCTATGAGCAGAGCCCCGCATAACATTGGGGTCTTGTGCTTGGCACTCCGAGCATGGCACTAACACTGTCACGGTTAGGAGTTTGATTCCTGCTGGGGCCACCCGTTGTGAATGATGTATACAGTCATTCCAAAGCACTTTATGTCCTAGTAATAGAGCTGTGCTATAGAGATGCTGTCATTCATTCATAACTAAACCAAAAGACATTTATAAACAACGTCTTACTAAATGCAGGCTTTCATTTACAACTGAACGGCCATATCACTCGTTTTTGTATTAATTCTCCTAAAAAATGTTGCTAAGCTAGACTAACATGAAAGTTTAAGTGAAAGTACACACTTGAGTAAAAGTCAAAGTTTCTACTTTTAAATGTACTTAAGTAGTAAATTGAACTTTTTTTCTGACTGTCTATATTCTTCTGATAGCAGGTGTTTAATCAAAGATCCCCTGTGGGAGAAGCTGTTGCAGGGGAACAATGGGTTAATTTCATTGGAGGCTTTGTCGTTGGGTTCAGAGAGGAGGATGTGATATTTTTTTGTTAATAAATGTTTAAATATCTATTCAAGTTGTCATTTTTTACTGGAAAAAGTAGCATGTATGGGGGTAATTGTTACTTTACTTGATATTTGAGCTTCACTGCAGAATGGTGTATATTGTGTACAATGTGCACATACACTGAGAATATATTTCAGTGAGGTAGGAGACAGCATGTAAACTTCTGAATTGTTCAATGCGGGACATGCCAATACTCCATTGGTAAAGGGAAGGGTCCTTAAATATGTGGCATTGTATTACTAATCAACCATTTCCTACTGTATTTCCGGTAATGTATGGTCATAGGCAGATAGTGGAGTAGCTCTGGCAGAATACTGGGTACACAGTAAATTCCGCAAAGTAAATTTGACTCAAACTGAGTACATTTCACTCAAACTGAGTAAAATTTCTTTACTCAGTTTGAATCAAATGTACTCAGTTTGAGTCAAATGTACTCTGCGGAATTTACTGTGTAGTACCATTGCATTGGCAGTGTCGGCTAGGCTTCGGGCAACCAAACCTGGCCCAGTGTGTGTGGGTCGCATCTGGGCTGCTTTAGGCAACCCGACGTTCACCGCTTCCGGCAACCCCGGACATGGCCCAGTGTACTCGGGCCGGAATCGGCCAGTCAGTCATTGCCGCCTACTCGGCCGATCCGGACGTTCACCGCTTCCGGCAACCCCGGACCTGGCCCAGTGTACTCGGGCCGGAATCGGCCAGTCAGTCATTGCCGCCTACTTGGCCGACTCTGGCAGCCGGACTTGGGCCGACTAATTTCTTCCGGCCTGCCGGATACAGGCCATTAATGGGCCGGAACTTTTTGGCCACCTGGGGTGTTGTTTGGCCCAACGCAAAGCAGAGGGACGACAACCGCCTTAGCTGTGATATAATCACAATATATCACAGCCTGAAGTGAGCTGTTGCTTTTATCAAATGGTCAAGTATGGCAACATTGCAATTTCAACAGTTTTCTAGCTAAATACAAGAAAATATGTCCTCTTGATTGCGAGTGTGAGATGGTTGCTATGTAACGTACACCAGTGTATATTTCTACCTCTATTAGCAAGACAACTGTGACCGCCGAGATGCTATCCTTATGACGATATAACAGCTGCTAACTTAGCTAACTTAAGAAGCTCTTATAATTATTTAGTCAGAGCTGTTCAGAGCACATTCAGACAAAGCTGCTAACCCTTGCTAGACTTGCTAGCTAATGCTAATGTAATGTGTAATAGTCACAAATCTGCCTATTATATGTTTGTGTTATTATTTAGTTGCAGTGCCATGTTTAATCACTAAGTGGCACTCCATTGTTTGTACCTGTCACTTGTTTAGCAGCTATTGCTAATGGTAGCTCTTTAGCTAGTTAGCGTTTTATAAAATAAGGTGAATTTGGAATAACTATGATTTTTCCACATTAACCGTGATATTTACATTGAGAGGTTTTTGAGGCCAATACTTCATATGGCTCTAATACAGTGAACACTTGAGGATTCACATACTAATCTATATCCACTAATCTATCCACACCTTTTTAGGTACTGTACATTTGTTTATAATCCTAACCCTTTCCTTAACTGGTTAACCCCTAACCTAAAATAAAAGATCACCTGCTAAAATACAGCAAAGTGTGAAACAGTGCTTATCTGTTTCAACAATTCCTCAAAGGGTGGTCAGGTGTCGTAGCGGAGATTGCATTTGTCACCAACGCCGCAGATGCTGGATTTGCGTGTTCGAATCCAGCTCCCGGCATTGTCACCAGCTTGGCTGGCCGTTCACACTAATACAATTGGCAGTATTAGAGGGTGGGAAAGCTGGCGGGTGGGTCCTTGGCGTTGTGGACAGTGACCCCTACAGTTCGGTCGGGGCGCCTGCTCAGCGAGGATCTGGAGAGAGGTAGTGCGGCCTCCCACACGTTACACTCTCCCAGTGAGAATCTGCACGGCCAGGCTGGCCTGCCGGCTGGCTGCACATGCGTCGGAGGAAAGCATGTGACAGTCTCCGGTCTCTCGGACCAACAGTAGGGGAAAGTACGCAACAACCAGGAAGGGTGGGATGGACGAAAAATCGGAAAAAATTATAATAATAAAAAAAATTAAAAAAATTCCTCAAAAACGTAATGCACACTCACCATGGAGTAATTCACTGTGTGTTGACAGGTGAATCTTTGGGTTAAAAGACGTCTTGTGTGAAGAGCTTGTGACCATCATGAGAGATAAACCCCAACCCTTATTTGTCTCCATCATGAGAAACACCTCAATCCTTCTTTTTCTCCATCATTAGTGTAGAATTAACCAAATGTATTATCCGAATGAAGTCATGTTGTTCCAACAAGTAATTGTTTGCAAAGGATTACTTACCGCCTGGTGCCATCTGGACATTCATAGACTGGCACTACTGAAACGCGCAATGATCTACTTCCGGGCCGGTTTGACCGTCTGGGATTTAAAGATGCCAACGCACTCTAACGCGGTTCATTCAACAAAGAAGCTACCAGAAAGGAGCTCAATCGAAATGAACATTAACTCATTAAGTGCCAATAACGAGTATATTCGTTTTTAGATCCTTTGATATTTTTTCTTTGATCCCCGTTCTAAGCGGTCAGCCGGAACACTCTAGGTGTCCCTGGCACATCTGCCTACATTGGAATTGCAATGAATATCACCAGGTGGCAGTATCGCCTACCTTTTGAACTCTGATAGTCTGCTTCAGACATAATGATCACAGTGTCGTATTTTACCAGACCTAAACCAAGCTTTTTGTAACGATTGCATTTTCGGGGTAAGACTACCCCCCCCTTGATGATTTTGTGAAGGCACATTATGTACATGGTATATACCTTTGATTTGGGAGTATTTGGGGTTCCAGGCGATTAACCAGAACGATTTGAGCTTATAGCATATAACGTGTCATATCTCGCGATCGATGGAAAAAGACTGGATTATTTTCTAAATGGGCGATGTTTAGCATGTAATAAACTACAAACTACAGTGTAAAACTCTTTTTTACATGTTGGATTAGAAATAGTGTCTTTCAAATGAACCATACTATTGTCTCCATAGCTATAATATAGAATATACTGTGGCGATAAGAAAGTAGTGAGCCAGAGACGTAGGTCGAGTTGAGTACTTTACTTATCCTGCACATAGCATTTACAATAACAACACCCCGTCACCCGGAACCGGAAGTGGCATTTAACCTTTCCCCTAACCAGTACAACCCACACTCTTAAAGGCACAAGCCCACCTTGGTGAATGTCTCTTAATATAGGTCACCACAATACAATAGCTCTGCAAAGATCATGAAATATCGTGAAAATGGTCAAGAAAAGCTGGCACTAGCCAGTGCAGATGGGGAAAGCTGGTGGGACTCAAAGAGTTAAAGACCGCGCGAAGCACGTGTCTTGGAACAAAAGCTGATGAACCAGCTACATATATTTGACAATTTAACTAAGCAACGGTACGTTATTATTGTATATATAGCAGACTTCCAGTCTCCATTATTACTTGTGTAAAGCATTGAATGTAGCGGTCTGTGGTGTGTTTATAACGCGGGCTACCAGCCTAATGTTATTGTGTTGCTGTTGTGTTGTTGTTAATAATCTGATTAAGTTGATGAAACTGACGTAACTACTACTGAACTGACTACAGCCAGCAAGAGCTGGTAAAGCACTGTATGATCTTCAGAATTAAAAGGGTACGAACCAGGAAGTCGACGAGTCCGAATGGTTTCCTTCAAATTTAACTTGCCAAATACCCTTCCAGAGGGAGATCTTGTCAGCAGCACAAAGAGCGTGACTACACCGGACGTGTCTATACTTCCCACAAGCAAGTTGTCCTTTTGCGCGATCTGATTGGCCACTGACGTTTCTGGTCATGTGACATGTGCGCCCAATCGTGTGACGGCAAGTTCTTTGGACGGTTAAGCTTAGGCGCTCTTGTGAAGTTGGTTACGGTTAGAGTTTGTCTTAGAGCATGGCGATAGAACGCCAGCCCTGATTCCAAACTCTAACCTTAACCAACTGCGAAAGAGTCGCCTAAGCTTAACCAGTGATAAACTAGGCGTTAGGTCGTTTGCAGGCAGTTCAACGCGGAAATGGGCTAAGACACTGCTCGTCTTGCGATTGGGTGCACATGTCACATGACCAGAAACGTGCGTGGCCAATCAGAGCGCAAAACGGGAACGCGGAAGAACAACTTGCTTGTGGGAAGTATAGACGCTGCCCGGATATCTGGACAATGAGAGAAACACCTCCACCCTTATTTTTCTCCATTATGAGATACACCTCAAACCGTCTTTTTCTCCATTATGAGATAAACCTCAAACCCTTTTCTCCATTATGAGAGAAACATCACCCCTTCTTTTTCTCCATTATGAGAGAAACCTCAATCTTTTTTCTCCATCATGGGAGAAACCTCTACTCCTCTGTTTCTCGACTTATTTAATTTCTTTTACATTTTGCAGTTTTAGCGATTCCTCAATGCAAATAGATGTCAGCGACCCCTATCAAAATAACGACCAGGCGTCTGTAGCAATGCCTATAGCAACCGTTTAACCTCCCACCCTCTTCCCGAGCGAGCCCTATTTAAAGGATCTTGGCATGGCTGTGGCATGTTCTTTTTCCTCACACTTACCGACCTGATGGGTCATTCTTGGAAATGTGCAAAATCACAGTTTTCCACCATATTTACACTCTCTAAAAGGTCTCACGTGTTTTATTTTATGGAACCGTCTGATCGGGAGACTTGTGTAAATGTAAATTAGATGAAAGACTCAGAGACGACAGCAGGTTAAATGTGATATGAATAACGGTCCTATCAGACAAGGCCTTTGATCAGCTCTCTGCCACCCAACTCCCAACTCATCCTCGCTTATCGCCATCTGTGTTATCGAGAGACCGTAAGCAGAGGCCCATCAGAGGATCAAAGGACTTTAAATTTAGGACTGAGATTTAGATTCAGTGTTTCAGTCGTCAGACGATTTCGGTCTTCTGTATGACCTGATAAAGAATTGATTCGAATCATAGATACAGTCAAATAAAAGATAGCGAAGAGAGAGGCCTTGCACAGAACACTTGTCTAGGTCTACACAATTGTTCCGTGCAAGGCCTCTATTGCAATAGAAAACAATACAGTGGAGATACAGCATCTTTATCTGTAGAGGATACATCTTTTCTATGAAAATGTCAATGTTAGTTTTATGTACAGGATCCTTCATTATGCTGTAGTATTGAATTCACCTTGTCCATATGGACTTGATCTTACCTGAAGCAGCCTGGCTAATGCAAGGAAGATGCAGATCATGAATCTGTCTGATCTGCAGATCAGCGGACCGCTGTGAAGGAAGGGTGTGCTGCGTTTACAATACAAGACAAAATGAGAGCATCACAGCATGTGGCACAATAACCGTTTTATCTTGATTATCTTGTTTTCATGATCATGGGAAGCCAAACTCGTGATTGAAATTGAAACTCGATTAATCACCCAGCCCTAGACTCTGCTGGCCTGCTCTGATCCATTATATCTGTTACGTCTAGTTGTCCTCATTCTCAAACGGACCTACCTGAAAGTTACCAAGGAATTCCTTCGTAACTCGATTTACTAACTTATTCGGCATTCACAAATGTGTTCTCAAATTCATATTGTAAATTAGTTGTAAGATGTATACGAACTCGAAAAGACAGTCGCAAATCAGAGATAAGTCGGACAGACCGGTGTGCGCCCGTAACAGCTTTCTTTGGGAGAAATCCTTGGGGATTGTGTCACTTCGATTCTACAGACATCCGCGGAATTAAATAATTATAATAATAATAAATATGACAATATTTGTATCATTAACAATCACGTTTTACATATATATAGTCATGACTCAACTAACCATGTCCGAAAATAAATAAATAAATAAGAACTGAACCCAATCGCATGGATGTAGCTATAGTCGAATAGACTATTCATATTCCATATACCTCTTGTTTTCTATGATATTATTTATTGTTGGTTTTATTTATTTATTACATTGCTTGCACACATCTAAGAGCCTGTGGAGAAATGGATTAACAATGTAATTGTTAATGATACAAATATTGTCGTATTATTATTGTTATAATAATTTAATTCTGAGGATGTCTATTCAAGTGACCACAATCACCATGATTTATCCGAAATGAAGCCTTTAACCAGTTTAATCACCTGTGCATTGTATATTACTATTGCACTTTACTGTTACATTTGCATTTGCACTCTGGTTGGATGCCCAACTTATTTCCGTTGTATTGTACTTGTGCTGTATGATGACAATACATTTGAATCTAATCTAATCTCATTTTGATCGGTCGCAAATTGCTTTTGCACCACGGAGCGCATGCACACGTGTGTGTGTGTACAATATCCTCACAATATCGTGCATCACCTGCTGCATCGTTAATAAACTATAGATTTATATGGAATTCGTTAATCTATTCATAGTCTATTCCACTATATCTGCACGATTGGGTTATCAACATGCAGCAGGTGAGGCAGTTGGCTTAGTGAAGATACTGTACATACGGAGCGTGCAAGTGTGTACAGTATCGCAAAGCGAAATTGTTAATAATACAAATATTGTTGTATTTATTATTATTATAATTACTTAATTCCAAAGATGTCTGTAGAATCGACTTGAACGCAATCACCAACTATGTATCCCAGAAGAAGCCTTTTACCAGTTTCATCACCTGTGCATTGTATGTTACTATTGTACTTTACTGTTACATTTGCACTCTGGTTGGATGTTGTACTTGTGCTGTATAATGACAATACATTTGAATCTAATCTAATTGTTATCAGTCGCAAATTGCTTCCGTGCTACCTGTTAAATGGGTCAGCACTGCACAGATGCAATACTGACCTTCTCGCTGTTTTGTAGAATAGAATAGAAATACTTGTATTATCCTGAGGGAAATTTGACAGTCAGTCAGTCATTGCCGCCTACTTGGCCGACTCTGGCAGCCGGACTTGGGCCGACTAATTTCTTCCGGCCTGCCGGATACAGGCCATTAATGGGCCGGAACTTTTTGGCCACCTGGGGTGTTGTTTGGCCCAACGCAAAGCAGAGGGACGACAACCGCCTTAGCTGTGATATAATCACAATATATCACAGCCTGAAGTGAGCTGTTGCTTTTATCAAATGGTCAAGTATGGCAACATTGCAATTTCAACAGTTTTCTAGCTAAATACAAGAAAATATGTCCTCTTGATTGCGAGTGTGAGATGGTTGCTATGTAACATACACCAGTGTATATTTCTACCTCTATTAGCAAGACAACTGTGACCGCCGAGATGCTATCCTTATGACGATATAACAGCTGCTAACTTAGCTAACTTAAGAAGCTCTTATAATTATTTAGTCAGAGCTGTTCAGAGCACATTCAGACAAAGCTGCTAACCCTTGCTAGACTTGCTAGCTAATGCTAATGTAATGTGTAATAGTCACAAATCTGCCTATTATATGTTTGTGTTATTATTTAGTTGCAGTGCCATGTTTAATCACTAAGTGGCACTCCATTGTTTGTACCTGTCACTTGTTTAGCAGCTATTGCTAATGGTAGCTCTTTAGCTAGTTAGCGTTTTATAAAATAAGGTGAATTTGGAATAACTATGATTTTTCCACATTAACCGTGATATTTACATTGAGAGGTTTTTGAGGCCAATACTTCATATGGCTCTAATACAGTGAACACTTGAGGATTCACATACTAATCTATATCCACTAATCTATCCACACCTTTTTAGGTACTGTACATTTGTTTATAATCCTAACCCTTTCCTTAACTGGTTAACCCCTAACCTAAAATAAAAGATCACCTGCTAAAATACAGCAAAGTGTGAAACAGTGCTTATCTGTTTCAACAATTCCTCAAAGGGTGGTCAGGTGTCGTAGCGGAGATTGCATTTGTCACCAACGCCGCAGATGCTGGATTTGCGTGTTCGAATCCAGCTCCCGGCATTGTCACCAGCTTGGCTGGCCGTTCACACTAATACAATTGGCAGTATTAGAGGGTGGGAAAGCTGGCGGGTGGGTCCTTGGCGTTGTGGACAGTGACCCCTACAGTTCGGTCGGGGCGCCTGCTCAGCGAGGATCTGGAGAGAGGTAGTGCGGCCTCCCACACGTTACACTCTCCCAGTGAGAATCTGCACGGCCAGGCTGGCCTGCCGGCTGGCTGCACATGCGTCGGAGGAAAGCATGTGACAGTCTCCGGTCTCTCGGACCAACAGTAGGGGAAAGTACGCAACAACCAGGAAGGGTGGGATGGGCGAAAAATCGGAAAAAATTATAATAATAAAAAAAATTAAAAAAATTCCTCAAAAACGTAATGCACACTCACCATGGAGTAATTCACTGTGTGTTGACAGGTGAATCTTTGGGTTAAAAGACGTCTTGTGTGAAGAGCTTGTGACCATCATGAGAGATAAACCCCAACCCTTATTTGTCTCCATCATGAGAAACACCTCAATCCTTCTTTTTCTCCATCATTAGTGTAGAATTAACCAAATGTATTATCCGAATGAAGTCATGTTGTTCCAACAAGTAATTGTTTGCAAAGGATTACTTACCGCCTGGTGCCATCTGGACATTCATAGACTGGCACTACTGAAACGCGCAATGATCTACTTCCGGGCCGGTTTGACCGTCTGGGATTTAAAGATGCCAACGCACTCTAACGCGGTTCATTCAACAAAGAAGCTACCAGAAAGGAGCTCAATCGAAATGAACATTAACTCATTAAGTGCCAATAACGAGTATATTCGTTTTTAGATCCTTTGATATTTTTTCTTTGATCCCCGTTCTAAGCGGTCAGCCGGAACACTCTAGGTGTCCCTGGCACATCTGCCTACATTGGAATTGCAATGAATATCACCAGGTGGCAGTATCGCCTACCTTTTGAACTCTGATAGTCTGCTTCAGACATAATGATCACAGTGTCGTATTTTACCAGACCTAAACCAAGCTTTTTGTAACGATTGCATTTTCGGGGTAAGACTACCCCCCCCCTTGATGATTTTGTGAAGGCACATTATGTACATGGTATATACCTTTGATTTGGGAGTATTTGGGGTTCCAGGCGATTAACCAGAACGATTTGAGCTTATAGCATATAACGTGTCATATCTCGCGATCGATGGAAAAAGACTGGATTATTTTCTAAATGGGCGATGTTTAGCATGTAATAAACTACAAACTACAGTGTAAAACTCTTTTTTACATGTTGGATTAGAAATAGTGTCTTTCAAATGAACCATACTATTGTCTCCATAGCTATAATATAGAATATACTGTGGCGATAAGAAAGTAGTGAGCCAGAGACGTAGGTCGAGTTGAGTACTTTACTTATCCTGCACATAGCATTTACAATAACAACACCCCGTCACCCGGAACCGGAAGTGGCATTTAACCTTTCCCCTAACCAGTACAACCCACACTCTTAAAGGCACAAGCCCACCTTGGTGAATGTCTCTTAATATAGGTCACCACAATACAATAGCTCTGCAAAGATCATGAAATATCGTGAAAATGGTCAAGAAAAGCTGGCACTAGCCAGTGCAGATGGGGAAAGCTGGTGGGACTCAAAGAGTTAAAGACCGCGCGAAGCACGTGTCTTGGAACAAAAGCTGATGAACCAGCTACATATATTTGACAATTTAACTAAGCAACGGTACGTTATTATTGTATATATAGCAGACTTCCAGTCTCCATTATTACTTGTGTAAAGCATTGAATGTAGCGGTCTGTGGTGTGTTTATAACGCGGGCTACCAGCCTAATGTTATTGTGTTGCTGTTGTGTTGTTGTTAATAATCTGATTAAGTTGATGAAACTGACGTAACTACTACTGAACTGACTACAGCCAGCAAGAGCTGGTAAAGCACTGTATGATCTTCAGAATTAAAAGGGTACGAACCAGGAAGTCGACGAGTCCGAATGGTTTCCTTCAAATTTAACTTGCCAAATACCCTTCCAGAGGGAGATCTTGTCAGCAGCACAAAGAGCGTGACTACACCGGACGTGTCTATACTTCCCACAAGCAAGTTGTCCTTTTGCGCGATCTGATTGGCCACTGACGTTTCTGGTCATGTGACATGTGCGCCCAATCGTGTGACGGCAAGTTCTTTGGACGGTTAAGCTTAGGCGCTCTTGTGAAGTTGGTTACGGTTAGAGTTTGTCTTAGAGCATGGCGATAGAACGCCAGCCCTGATTCCAAACTCTAACCTTAACCAACTGCGAAAGAGTCGCCTAAGCTTAACCAGTGATAAACTAGGCGTTAGGTCGTTTGCAGGCAGTTCAACGCGGAAATGGGCTAAGACACTGCTCGTCTTGCGATTGGGTGCACATGTCACATGACCAGAAACGTGCGTGGCCAATCAGAGCGCAAAACGGGAACGCGGAAGAACAACTTGCTTGTGGGAAGTATAGACGCTGCCCGGATATCTGGACAATGAGAGAAACACCTCCACCCTTATTTTTCTCCATTATGAGATACACCTCAAACCGTCTTTTTCTCCATTATGAGATAAACCTCAAACCCTTTTCTCCATTATGAGAGAAACATCACCCCTTCTTTTTCTCCATTATGAGAGAAACCTCAATCTTTTTTCTCCATCATGGGAGAAACCTCTACTCCTCTGTTTCTCGACTTATTTAATTTCTTTTACATTTTGCAGTTTTAGCGATTCCTCAATGCAAATAGATGTCAGCGACCCCTATCAAAATAACGACCAGGCGTCTGTAGCAATGCCTATAGCAACCGTTTAACCTCCCACCCTCTTCCCGAGCGAGCCCTATTTAAAGGATCTTGGCATGGCTGTGGCATGTTCTTTTTCCTCACACTTACCGACCTGATGGGTCATTCTTGGAAATGTGCAAAATCACAGTTTTCCACCATATTTACACTCTCTAAAAGGTCTCACGTGTTTTATTTTATGGAACCGTCTGATCGGGAGACTTGTGTAAATGTAAATTAGATGAAAGACTCAGAGACGACAGCAGGTTAAATGTGATATGAATAACGGTCCTATCAGACAAGGCCTTTGATCAGCTCTCTGCCACCCAACTCCCAACTCATCCTCGCTTATCGCCATCTGTGTTATCGAGAGACCGTAAGCAGAGGCCCATCAGAGGATCAAAGGACTTTAAATTTAGGACTGAGATTTAGATTCAGTGTTTCAGTCGTCAGACGATTTCGGTCTTCTGTATGACCTGATAAAGAATTGATTCGAATCATAGATACAGTCAAATAAAAGATAGCGAAGAGAGAGGCCTTGCACAGAACACTTGTCTAGGTCTACACAATTGTTCCGTGCAAGGCCTCTATTGCAATAGAAAACAATACAGTGGAGATACAGCATCTTTATCTGTAGAGGATACATCTTTTCTATGAAAATGTCAATGTTAGTTTTATGTACAGGATCCTTCATTATGCTGTAGTATTGAATTCACCTTGTCCATATGGACTTGATCTTACCTGAAGCAGCCTGGCTAATGCAAGGAAGATGCAGATCATGAATCTGTCTGATCTGCAGATCAGCGGACCGCTGTGAAGGAAGGGTGTGCTGCGTTTACAATACAAGACAAAATGAGAGCATCACAGCATGTGGCACAATAACCGTTTTATCTTGATTATCTTGTTTTCATGATCATGGGAAGCCAAACTCGTGATTGAAATTGAAACTCGATTAATCACCCAGCCCTAGACTCTGCTGGCCTGCTCTGATCCATTATATCTGTTACGTCTAGTTGTCCTCATTCTCAAACGGACCTACCTGAAAGTTACCAAGGAATTCCTTCGTAACTCGATTTACTAACTTATTCGGCATTCACAAATGTGTTCTCAAATTCATATTGTAAATTAGTTGTAAGATGTATACGAACTCGAAAAGACAGTCGCAAATCAGACGTAAGTCGGACAGACCGGTGTGCGCCCGTAATAGCTTTCTTTGGGAGAAATCCTTGGGGATTGTGTCACTTCGATTCTACAGACATCCGCGGAATTAAATAATTATAATAATAATAAATATGACAATATTTGTATCATTAACAATCACGTTTTACATATATATAGTCATGACTCAACTAACCATGTCCGAAAATAAATAAATAAATAAGAACTGAACCCAATCGCATGGATGTAGCTATAGTCGAATAGACTATTCATATTCCATATACCTCTTGTTTTCTATGATATTATTTATTGTTGGTTTTATTTATTTATTACATTGCTTGCACACATCTAAGAGCCTGTGGAGAAATGGATTAACAATGTAATTGTTAATGATACAAATATTGTCGTATTATTATTGTTATAATAATTTAATTCTGAGGATGTCTATTCAAGTGACCACAATCACCATGATTTATCCGAAATGAAGCCTTTAACCAGTTTAATCACCTGTGCATTGTATATTACTATTGCACTTTACTGTTACATTTGCATTTGCACTCTGGTTGGATGCCCAACTTATTTCCGTTGTATTGTACTTGTGCTGTATGATGACAATACATTTGAATCTAATCTAATCTCATTTTGATCGGTCGCAAATTGCTTTTGCACCACGGAGCGCATGCACACGTGTGTGTGTGTACAATATCCTCACAATATCGTGCATCACCTGCTGCATCGTTAATAAACTATAGATTTATATGGAATTCGTTAATCTATTCATAGTCTATTCCACTATATCTGCACGATTGGGTTATCAACATGCAGCAGGTGAGGCAGTTGGCTTAGTGAAGATACTGTACATACGGAGCGTGCAAGTGTGTACAGTATCGCAAAGCGAAATTGTTAATAATACAAACATTGTTGTATTTATTATTATTATAATTACTTAATTCCAAAGATGTCTGTAGAATCGACTTGAACGCAATCACCAACTATGTATCCCAGAAGAAGCCTTTTACCAGTTTCATCACCTGTGCATTGTATGTTACTATTGTACTTTACTGTTACATTTGCACTCTGGTTGGATGTTGTACTTGTGCTGTATAATGACAATACATTTGAATCTAATCTAATTGTTATCAGTCGCAAATTGCTTCCGTGCTACCTGTTAAATGGGTCAGCACTGCACAGATGCAATACTGACCTTCTCGCTGTTTTGTAGAATAGAATAGAAATACTTGTATTATCCTGAGGGAAATTTGACACTACAAATCGCTCACATTAACACATTCGGGGCCATTGGGCTTAGTCTAATTAATGGCAAGAGGACCGGGGAATGTAAACAAACGTGTGGCTTTTTGTACAGCTAAATCTATACTTTATAGTATTGCTATCTGTCCATTCTCATTGTCAATTGAGTCCATAAACCGTCCCTTCAGAATGGCTTAAAGAAAAAAAATGCATCAATAGGTTCTCATTTTAGAGCGCCGTGAATATAAGCTTTATAGCGGATTTGGTCTAGTATATATCCTGGAAGCCGAGATACAGGGCTAATAGCTGCTAACGTTATATCCAATGGCATTTCCGTTTTACAGATGCTACAGAAATAACTCAAACTGCATATGATCGGGACTGTCCCAAAGCATGTATGCATGAAAGGGGGGGGGGGGGGGGGGGGGGGGGGGCGGGGGGCGGGGGACGTCGTTTATTATTACATTTACATTTACATTTAGTCATTTAGCTGACGCTTTTATCCAAAGCGACTTACATGTTCTGTACGACAAGCCATCAGGAAGGGCACAACTCTATCAGCTGAGCAACAATGTTCATCAAAGTGTTGAGTGCTACAGTGTAGGTTAGTTTATTAGGACAAGTGCATGACAGTACGGTTATTTAGGGTTAGATTTTTTTATAATTTTTTTTTAATTCAGATAATGGTTGAAGAAGTGCGTCTTTAGTCGACGGCGAAAGATTGGATGTGTTTCGGCTGTCCTAACTGGGGTGGGTAGTTCATTCCACCATTGTGGGGCAAGGACTGAGAATAGGCGACTTCTCTTTGATGACCCTCCCGGAGCTTGGATAGGAGTAGGTCTGAGGCGGCCAGAAGATGCAGAGTGTAGGGGTCTTGAGGGTGTGTAGTTAGAGACCATTGACCGGAGGTAGGCGGGAGCGGTTCCCTTTGCCGCACGGTATGCTAGGTCGAGGGCCTTGAAGCGGATTCGTGCAGCAATGGGGAGCCAGTGCAGGTCCCTAAGAAGTGGGGTGACATGGGCCGACTTCGGTAGGTTTGAGATCAGGCGGGCCGCTGCGTTCTGAATGAGTTGAAGAGGCTTAGTGGCAGTGGCCGGGAGGCCAGCGAGCAGTGCGTTGCAGTAGTCGAGGCGGGAGATGACTGTTGATTGGACGAGGAGTTGGGTGGCTTCTTTTGTCAGGAGGGCGGATCCTTCTGACGTTGCTCAGGAGGAATCGGCAGGTTCTGGTTGTCGCTGCGATGTGAGCAGAGAAGTTCAACTGGTCGTCGAGGACAACACCAAGGTTCTTGGCAGTCGGGGACGCAGTCACAGCTGCATTCGCGACTGTGATGGAAAGGTCGGTCAGGGCGGAGGATTTGGCCGGCAGGTGGAGCAATTCTGTTTTGCTTAGGTTCAGTTTGAGGTGGTTGGTCGTCATCCAGGCGGAGATGTCGGACAGACAGGCCGAGATCCGCTCAGAGACGTGGATATCTTAGGGAGGGAAGGAGAGGAAGAGTTGAGTATCGTCGGCATAACAATGGTAGGAGAAGCCATGAGACGTGATAATGTTACCCAGTGATTTAGTGTAGAGTGAGAAGAGAAAGGGTCCTAAAACCGAGCCCTGGGGGACACCCGTCCCTCTCCATGACACTTGGTAGGAGCGGTCATTGAGGTATGATGACAGCCATGTCAGCGCAGAGCCAGCCGCTCCCATTCATGCGAGGGCCGCGAGGAGGATCTGGTGGTTGACTGTGTCGAAGGCTGCAGATAGATCTAGGAGAATCAGGACAGAGGAGAGGCCTTTTGCTTTTGCTAAGTGAAGTGCCTCTGTGACCGCAATGAGGGCTGTCTCTGTGGAGTGACCAGTCCTGAAGCCTGACTGATTAGGGTCTAGGAGGTCATTCTGTAAGAGATAAGCAGTAAGTTGGTTGGTTGGATACAGCACTACAGCATTATTGATTACCAATAACCGTGTTCGTCTAACTAGCCACATAGCCCGATCGCCTGGATGGCTATCAGAACGGTGTCCGATCGGGCTGTAATTTACGTGAAGGGGATCTTACCGTGGTCGGGGCTGATCCCCCCGAGAATTTCCCCGTTATCGATCGCCATCTGGTAGATCGATATGTCCATTGGCTGATGATAAATCCCCTTATTGCATGGTGAAATCTGCGATTCGAAACGTAATCCAAGCTACATGATCCACATCCAGAATCCTGCTACTGGAATCTCTGTTGAAAGAAAAAAAAGAGAAACTGATCCCTTCAGCCACAGGGCACACTGCAGTGGCGCGATGGCACCCCTAAGAGGATCTGGCCGGTATTGCACCTTGTCGAATTCATAGAGTAGGGCAAATCTGCAGTGCCGCTTGGCGACCTTGAATAGGTTATTAAAATGGAACAAAAGCAATAACAACTTCCCACGGATTTATCCGTGCTTCTGTCCACAACGCATGGATTCGAAACACGGATAAATACGTGGCCCGTGTCGAATGTGTTAAACATTTAGACAGAACAAGTCACAAATAAGAATAACAAAACAAATTGCCTAAGAATAAGAATAGAATAAAATATACAGTAAAAAAAACAAATACAAAAAAAACACGGTCTGTATGCAAATTCAGGTGTACGAGAATGCGCTTCCAGTTTAAGAATGAGTGATGTTTTTCATTCATGGGAACCCAGCTGTGATGATTTTGGACAAAAACAATACAGCGTTCAGGAATCTGGAGGAGGATTTTTGTAAATTTGTTAGTACCAACTTTGGTAACACTTTATAACAGTTATACTCAGTTATAAGACCTTTATAAGGTATTTGTAGATAATGAACTAATCATGAACAAACCATTTATATACATTCGTAAATTATTAAATCATTTATAACTATATTATAACATTTACAAATTAATTCTACATTATTTATAACTCATTATCAACATTGTTTGTACTTGATTTGTTCATAATTAAATAATGTTGTTTAATGTGTAGTAACACATTTGTAGATGCTTTGAAAAATGGAAATGAAAAAACGACTATACTGTACCTCCATTTATTTGTTCATGTTCAACAAATTATTTGTAAAACAATCTTAAAATATCTATAAATCATTTGCAGATGTTATTGTGTGCCCTAATCTAAAATGTAGACCATTCATCATTAACAAATGTCTAATAGTTTGTTTATTTGAGGACTTTTATGAATACACACAAAGCAATTACCAGACTTGTCTTTTCATGTTTAACTAATTATCGGTTAAGACATTCATAAAACATCTATAAATCATTTGCAGGTGCTATTGTGTGCCCTAATCTAAAGTGAAGACTATTCATCATTAACAAATGTCTAATACAGTTAATTATTTGTTGACTTTTTCATCACCTGTTACAAATGTTGTTGACAGCTTTTGGATCCACCCTTCTTTGTGACATCAAACAGTGACAGAATTAGGACTATAGATAAATGCAATTTGATTAACATATTAAATACATGTGCCCACATAACATAGTGTAACCTGGGCGACACTAGGACCCAGGAGTACCCTGGCCAGGTAAGTATGTAGAGGGAGTCTCACGCGAGTGAGACTTCACGTTTGTTCCCGTCTGTTTGAATGGAAGCTACATACATGTTATATATTAGCAGAGCCAATGAATTCGTGCTGCCCCACACTTTTAAGGTATGAGCAGGCTAAACACCTTTTTTGTTGGTAAATCTATTCCATAATTTCCGACCTACAACTTAATAGTCCTATATTTTGTGTAGACGTACTTGATGTGGTTGGACCTTTCCTCATTCCTGTGAAAGCAGTTTCTGGCTGGCTAATGTGTGCTCAGTATATGTATGTAGTATGTGGGCCGACGTGTATGCTACATGAGGGTAATAAGTATTTGTATGTTCAGGCTGTATAGGCGCAGATACAGCCTGAAAATACAAATAATTATTACCCTCATTCAGTGGCGGCCGGTGTGAACTACATTTGGGTGGTCGCGGGCATCTGACCAAGCTGACCAAGCGAATACTGACTCATAACGTTACCAACGTTAAGTCGAGTTAATTGATTCATACTACACTAGTACACGTATGATCATCAATCCAATAATGAACACATATAGGCCTATCTTGTCATTTTAAACAAGTTACCATTCATTCATTCAGCCATTATGCAATACCCACAGCGAAATTAACACGCTGTGTTGAGAGAGTGAGAGAGAGAGAGAGAGAGAGAGAGAGAGACAGAGAGAGAGAGAGAGCGAGAGAGAGAGACAGAGAGAGACCGCATTAACTCATTAACTCACTGTGTTTAGTTGAAACGTGGTCCAGCCGGAGGGCTTCATAAAGTGTATAATGTCCACTGTCCCACAGTCCCAGACTGTTGTTGTCGATGTATATCCACTGTCCAGAGTGACTGCATCACAACAAAACAGCATCGAGTAACTAACTAACTTCCTAACCAGAAACTGTCGTCGGCCAATCAGAGAGAGCGTCTCCAAGAAATGCGGCTACGGAAAATACTGGTGTCGGCCAATCAGAGAGCGTCTCCGAGAAATGCGGCTACGGAAAGTATCGACGCTGCTTGCTTAGATGATAATAGATCGCTTGAGCCCGAGAGAAATGCGGCTACGGAAAGAATAGACGCCTATTGCGTCTAGCCCGAGAGAAATGCGGCTACGGAAAGGAAAACAATTATTTATATTTGATATATTAACGTTATATTGTGCATTGGAAACACAAACATACTTAAAATGAGTAAATATTATTCATTTTAAACATGTTTATTTTATTTATAGGGCCCAAAAAAAGAAAAACAAATCTTATTCTTCTTCTTTTAACCAGGGAGGGCGGCGCTCTAGCGCCCCTATCGGCCAGCCGCCACTGCCCTCATGTCATCATCACATACCGCAATATACTGATCACACATTAGGAACAAACACATAATTCAAATGTAACGTTAGTGCCCACCACATCAAGTACGTCTACACAAAATATAGGAGTTGTAGGTCGGAAATTATGGAATAGATTTAACAACGAAAAAGGTGTTTAGCCTGCTCATACCTTAAAAGCGTGGGGCAGCACAAATTGCTAATGTATAACGTGTATGTAGCTTCCATTCAAACAGACGGGAATAAACGTGAAGTCAAGTCTCACTCGCATGAGACTCCCTACATACTCTGGCAATACCTGGCCAGGGTACTCCTGGGTCCTAGTGTCCCCCATGTTACACTATATGTTATGTGTGCACTGCACATGTATTTTATGTTAATAAAATTGCATTCATCTATTAGTCCTAATTCTGTCACTGTTTGGTGTCACAAAGAAGGGTGGATCCGAAAGCTGTCAACAACATTTGTAACGTGATGAAAAAGTCAACAAATAATTAACTGTATTAGACATTTGTTAATGATGAATAGTCTTCAATTTAGATTAGGGCATGCAATAGCATCTGCAAATGATTTATATATGTTTTTATGAATGTCTTAACAAATAATTTGTTAAACATGAAAAGACAAGTCTGGTAATTGCTTTGTGTGTATTCATAAATGTCCACAAATAATAAATTATTAGACATTTGTTAATGATGAATAGTCTTCACTTTAGATTAGGGCACACAATAACATCTGCAAATGATTTATAGAACTTTTAAGAATGTTTTACAAATCATTTGTTGAACATGAACAAATAAATGGGGGTACAGTATAGTCGTTTTTTTCATATCCATTTTTCAAAGCATCTACAAATGAGTTACTACACATTAAACAACATTATTTAACGATGAACAAATCAAGTACAAACAATGTTGATAATGAATTATAAATAATGTGGAACTAATTTATAAATGTTATACAAATATAGTTATAAATGATTTAATAATGATTTACGAATGTATATAAATGGTTTGTTCATGATTAGTTCATTATCTACAAATACCTTATAAAGGTTTTATAACTGAGTGTTATTATAAAGTGTTACCCAAACTTTTGACCAAGATGTTTACAAAGGTACTTACAGACATGTTCGAGAATGAGGACCACTAATTATTCAATTTAATAAAGAGTGTCCTCTTGTTTTTACAGGGCTGTTAATGCGATCACCAGATGACCTGGTGTCCATTGGGGCAACAGTGGCAATGGAGATAGATCAGACAGCAATACCTTCTGTTTACCTTCTCTCAATGGACAATACCTCTCTCTTAGCCATTCTGTGCAGGAAGTGTGTTCTATCTTGTATAACCCTTAGTTAGGGCTGGGTGATTAATCAAGTTTAAATTTCAATTACAATTTTGGCTTCCCACAATCATGAAAACAAGGTAATCGAGATAAAACGATCATTGTGTCACATGCCTTGTTGCTCTCATTTACTGTTTGGCCTCCCTCTAGGCCAAACAGTAGTTTCAGCTCGCGTTGAGAGGGAGGAGGGAGCCACAGCACATTTCTCCTGTTGAAATGTCGTTGGTTAATTGTAGAAGATGACAGAAAGGAAGCCTTTGGTCAAGAAGAAAGGTAAACAAATTCAGTCATCATCATATGATGTTCTCAAATCAATGAGTAATCGTGTATTAAAATCATGATTTCAATATCAATCAAAATAATCATGATTATGATTTTTTTGCCATAATGTAGCAGCTCTAGCAGAGTCCTTGTCTTAGATTCTATGATGTCCACTGTGTTTCAACATTTTAGCTCATAGCTCTAAACCACATTTCTGATCTGCGTCTTCCTTACCTTACCCAGGCTGCTTCAGGTGAGATCTGCATCTTCCTTACATTAGCCAGGCTGCTTCAGGTGAGATCTGCATCTTCCTTGTGTTAGCCAGGCTGCTTCAGGTAAGATCTGCATCTTCCTTGTGTTAGCCAGGCTGCTTTAGGTGAGATATGCATCTTCCTTGTGTTAGCCAGGCTGCTTCAGGTGAGATCTGCATCTTCCTTGTGTTAGCCAGGCTGCTTCAGGTAAGATCTGCATCTTCCTTGTGTTAGCCAGGCTGCTTCAGGTCAGATCTGCATCTTCCTTGTGTTAGCCAGGCTGCTTCAGGTAAGATCGGCATCTTCCTTAGGTTAGCCAGGCTGCCAGTGGCGGCTCCTGGGTTATTCTCCAGATGGGGCGCTAGGGGGCGCTATACCAAACATGTACCACGCATTGGCCAAATAAAGTACAGTCTAATTCAACTTGAAACAATATATAAATAGAAACGTTAGAAACAAACT
>NC_140166.1:91447194-91558410 GCF_963971535.1 Notolepis coatsorum
GGTATAAATCATCACGTGACTCACATCAGTTATAATGGAATGGACTCCAGCTGCAGAGGCAGCATCAAATATCCCAAGCAGCAGAGGCCACATGATACATATATCTGTCGACGTGCACGTCTGAGGAAATATGAAATGTGTCCAGAAACTTGGGTCCTTGGCAGAACGGTCACATAACTAGTTGTAATAAATCGTCCCGTCTCCACATCCGTCTGCTCTCAGACACTCGTTACCTAAGCACTGCGGTGTGCCCGTACTTCTATCAGCTACAGAATTCACATAAAATCAAACTCTGATGGGTAACAGTCTCGTATATCAAGAGCCAGTCCATTACCCTCACCTATTAGTTATAAAACTCCCTCCTCCCCTGACCTCCTGTCTGGTCATTTAGAAGATTTAGAAGTTGATGTCATGGGACAATACGTATAATGTAAGAGTGTCTGATGGAGCTAAAAGCTGTCCACCATAGCAGCATTTTTATTTAAGCAGTTAGACATTAGAATCGTCATCATTTTGTTAAATAATGGGCTTGAAATGACTGGAAATGTAATAACACTGGGAAACGTAATAACTATTTCCTTTAGAAGGACTTTAAAATGTAATAACACCAGAAAATGTAATAACTTTTTCCTTTAGAAGGACTTAAAACCACATTGGCTCGGGAGGTAGAGCAGTCGTCTGGCAATCCGGAGGTCGCGGTTCGATTCCCGCTCCTCCCGGGCAGCGTATCGATGTGTCCTTGAGCAAGACACTTAACCCTAATTGCTCCCGATGAGCAGGTTGGCACCTTGCATGGTTGCCTCCGCCGTCGGTGTGTAATTTACCATTTACCATTTAAAACGTAATAACACCAGAACATGTAATAACCCGGGACATTTAATAACCGTTTCCTTTAGAAGGACTTTCAAATGTAATTAAACCAGGAATGTAATAACTTTTTCCTTTAAAAAGAATGTACCCGTGTTAATGCAAACCCCGATAAACGGTGAAAGGTGAAATGTCACCGCGGGGGGGGGGGGGGGGGGGGGGTTCAACTGTTCAAAAGAGGCAACCTCTCCATTCCTATATTTCCAAATCAGTTCGAGACCCGGATTGGTCACGAGAAGAAACTACAAAGTGACACGTTACGATTGGCGATGACACTCACACACACACACACACACACACAGGCACCGCTCGTCTGTTACAGTTCTGAATGAAGCAGCTGCCACACGCCCCGCCCAGGCTGCGAGGGCCTCTCCCCTTTCAACAGAGGTCGCCTAGGAAGCCCAGTCATGCGTCAACATACCGAGGGGCTCGAGATGGGGAGGTGATGTTGTTTCCTCGTCAGCTGACAGGGATTACGGCGAGTGAACAATGTCAACAATTGCAGCACGCGTGGCCCCCATTGTCGCCGTGAACTGAGACAGAAGGTCTTCCCCCTGAGGCCTCCCTTCACCTCCCATCTGCCCGTGTCGTGTTCACGGACATCAGGCGGCGTGTGGCTCCAACGGTGGTCATGGCGACACCACTGAGGATGTTATGGTTTGAAAAAGTCACCGGCTTTAGATTTAAACTTTTGATTGGCCGTGCTCTGCGTGCTGAGGTGAGGAGTGGGTGTGGGAGACGGACACGCTGGAATGCTCGGCCACCGGGCGATTAATGAAACTAAATTACAAGAGATGGGATGGTGTGTTTTAAAAGTTGAAATTTGGACGAGTCTGAGAGAGAGAGAAGAGAGAGAGAGAGAGAGAGAGAGAGAGAGAGAGAGAGAGAGAGAGAGAGAGAGAGAGAGAGAGAGAGAGAGGAGAGAGAGAGATCTGCAGGAGAGGTAAGACGGAGGCACATTTCCTGATATCCTTTCCAAAATATCAGATAATTAGAACAGAATTATTTGCCCAAATTTGATAAAATAAATGATAACAAATTTATAATTAGATTAAGCTTGATCCCTCAAGAACTAAAGCTATTATTGTTCTTGGAGAACATGAAGAATCCTTACATCTAGTGGCAAAGTGTGTGTTAGAATGAATTCTTATTTCTGCCTTAATTATATTCTATGCATTCATTATTTGATTCGAATATTTGATTGATGTTTATTGTATTACTTTGGCAACATAGGTTATTTTTCCTGTCATGCCAATAAAGCAACTTTGAATTTGAGAGAGAGAGAGAGAGAGGAGAGAGAGAGAGAGAGAGAGAGAGAGAGAGAGAGAGAGAGAGAGAGAGAGAGAGAGAGAGAGAGAGAGAGAGAGAGAGAGAGAGAGAGAGTGACGGCACGGGCACACTGCTGACGAATGAACACGGACGGACGGATGGGCGGCTGCCTCTTCACTTCGCTCCCATGTTAACGGACGCTAGTAGGCACACTGGCCGCAAGCGGAGCGCGCCTCGCGAGCGGCTCCCGAGCGGCAAGCTATCTTTTCCGCTTCAATCGGATTTGAGGCGGCGCGGGAGGCGTGCGCCACGCGCATTGTCACAGAAATACAATTGAATATCTGCATTCTTACCACAGATATAGATGTTGTTCAACCAGCTGTGTCTGTATCTGCAAATAAACGCCCAACCCCCCGCTGTCTGTATGTTTGTTTATACCTTTAACTATTACAATGTTGCATAATAATAATAATAATAATAATAATAATATAATAATAATATAATATAATAATAATAATAATAATAGCAGGATATAGCAGTCATTAAGTCAATCCACCTTGTCATAATGACAAACGTTTTATTTGTTTCCTGACAGCTAATTAATGGTAAATTATGATTATGATTATTATTATTATGATTGAACAGCAACCAGTAGGCTTATATCAGTGTATATTTTATTAACAGATTGCAGAATGGGTATACAATACAGTACAGCTCTATCTTTTTCTCTCTCTCTTTATTCTCCCTATGCCTTTCTTTCTCTCTTTCTCTCACGTTTCTCTCTATCTTTCAATAGATGTTGTTCAACCAGCTAATGTGTCTGTATCTTTCCCAATGCAAATAAACAATATTACTATAGTTAGTACCCCTGTCTGTCTGTCTGTTGTTTGTCTATCTGTCATATCTGGTTGTCTATCTGTCTGTCTGTCTCTCTGTTTGTTTTGTTTGTTTGTTTGTTTGTTTGTTTGTTGTTTGTTTGTTTGTTTGTTTGTTTGTTTGTTTGTCTATCTGTCTATATCTGGTTGTGTGGCATTAAAGTATCTTGTTGTATCTTGTATCTTGTGGTTGCCTGTCTGTCCCGACAGAGACAGAGAGAGGGGGGGGGGGGGGGAGGGGGGGGATAGAGAGAGAGCGAGAGAGAGGGAGAGAGAGATAGAGCAAGAGGGAGAGAGAGAGGGAGAGAAAGAGAGAGAGGGGGGAGAGAGAGAGAGAGAGAGAGAGAGAGAGAGAGAGAGAGAGAGAGGGGGAGAGAAAGAGGGAGAGAGAGAGAGCTCTTGCTGCTGCTGGGGCTCCACGCTGCTCGTTCAGGAGTACAGTCACACTGATCATCATTCTAAAATGACTGACTTCGCATATAGACTAGGCATTTACAGCAGTCCCCAATGTAAATGTGCCTTCCTCGGTGCGCTTCTGCCAGTGGCGGCTGGCCACCGGGGGCGCTAGGGCGCCGACCCACCTGTTAAATGAGAGAAGAAGAAAAAAAATTTGTTTTTTGTTTTATAGCCCTATAAATAATATAACATGTTTAAAATGAATAATATTTACTCATTTTACGTATGTTTGTGTTTCCAATGCACAATATAACGTTAATATATAAAATAAAAAATACTCGTTTTCCTGAACAGGAAGTGACTCACTCCTGCCGCATTTCTCCTGCCGCATTTCTCCTAGCCGTATTTCTCGGCCCGGGCTAGACGCAATAGCGCTCTGAGTGCGCGTCACTGTTGATCGCTGTATCCGTCGCAGCCAATCAGTGCGTAACGCGCTGTGCGTTGAAAGATGATGTATTATGTTGGAACCGGGCGCGATTTGAAGCGGTCTAGGCAAGCATTCATAGCAGCGTCAAGAATTTCCGTAGCCGCATTTCGCGGATTTCTCTGATTGGCCGACGCCACTTTTTTATGTTCCAATTTTAGGTTTTCTAGCTTGGTAGAGATAGTTGTGTTGTTGTGAGATGCAGCTATTTGTCTTAGAGCGTGACTGCAAGTTCTTTCGACGGTTAAGCTTAGGCACTCTTTCAAAGTTGGTTAAGGTTAGAGTTTGTCTTAGAGCATGGCGATAGAACGCCAGGGAGTTTGCAGTCTGTTCGACGCGGAAATGGACAAAGAAATCAAGTACTTGTTGTGTGGTGCTAACAGCTAACACTTGGCTAACAAGCTATATGGCGGGATGCAGTCTGGACAGTGGACAGTGGTCTGGATATACATCATCAACAGCGGATTATACACTTTATCAAGCCCACCGGCTGGACCACGTTTCAATTAAACAAAGTGAGTTTATGCTGTTGTGTTGTGATGCAGCTATTTGTTGTTAGCTCACACAGTACTTGTTGGCTAACAAGCTATCAGTGGCGGCTCTACCACTAGGGGCGCTAGGGCGCCCGACCCACCTGCTGGCCAGCTGCTGTTAAATCAGAGAAGAAGACAATAAAACTTTTTCGTTTTTGTGTTTTATAGCCCTATAATAATATAAACATGTTTAAAATTAATAATATTTACTCATTTTAAGTATGTTTGTATTTCCAATGCACAATATAACGTTATTAGCTAAATTAAAAAAACATCGTTTCCCAGAGCAGGAAGTGACATCACGTTTTTTTTTTTTTTTTTTTTTTGTATTTCTTGGCCCGGGCTATACACGTTAGCGCTCTCAGTGCGCGTCACAGTTTGATCGCTGTCTCCGTCACAGCCAATCAGTGCATACGGCGTTGTGCGTTGAAATATGACTATTATGTTGGAATCCGAGCGCGATTTGAAGCGGTCTAGAAAGCAGCGTGAACTTCCGTGAGAATTTCCATAGCCGCATTTCGCGGAGACGCCTCTGATTGGCCGACGCCAGTATTTTTTTCCATGGCAGAATTTCACAGAGACGATCTCTGATTGGCCGAATCCAATTTCTAATGTTCCAATTCTAGCTTCTAGCTTGGTCTAGGACTGTTGTTTGTCTTAGAGCGTGCCGTGCCGTGACTGGCAAGTTCTTTAGACTGTTAAGCTTAGGCACTCTTTCAAAGTTGGTTAAGGTTAGAGTTTGTCTTAGAGCATGGCGATAGAACGCCAGGTAGTTTGCAGTCTGTTCGAGCGGAAATGGACAAAGGAATGTACTTGTGAGTGTTGTGCTAACGTCGACGAGCTCAGCTGAGCTAACACTTGGGCTAACAAGCTATATGGCGGATTATACACGTTTATCAAGCTCTCCTGCCCTGGACGTTTCAACTAAACAGTGAGTCTCTCTCTCTCTCTCTCTAACGTTAGTAGTACTAGGCTGGTGCGGGCTAACTGGCTATCGTTCTGGCAGCTAACGTTAGTAGTACTAGGCTGGTGCGGGCTAACTGGCTATCGTTCTGGCAGCTAACGTTAGTAGTACTAGGCTGGTGCGGGCTAACTGGCTATCGTTCTGGGAGCTAACGTTAGTAGTACTAGGCTATCATTCCGTGATTTGTTTACTTGGTAACACGGGTTGCTAAGGAATTTAGGTTCGAGGTTGAAGAAATCTCTCTCTCTCTCTCTCTCTCTCTCTCTCTCTCTCTCTCTCTCTCTCTCTGCTTAACGTTACGTTGTAAATAGTTTTTTTTTAGGAGCAGTACTACTGCTGGCCATTCATGAAGCGAGACATTGCTGATTGTTTATTTATTTTATAACACAAGACTATGACTACCAACTGCCTAGCCAGCCGTGTATCAATCTTGGATGCAATAATAACGTTACTTACCACACTGACTATGTCGATGGCTCATTGATTTAACTACTGCAGCTCTCTCGGATTGAAAATACGTGGATTATGGCTTGTTCAATATCGTCTATGTTTGAATGAATGAATGAATGAGAACTTTATTACAGATTGCAGAATGGGTACAATACAGTACGGCTCAATACACACAATTGTTAAGGGGATGCAGACCAGAGAAAGACGTTTGTCTTGTTTACATCAGGGTCCAGATTTTCGATTCATATCGTAGTTTAATAGCTAGCCTTGGCTCGTTTAACAATATGCAAAATATGTGTACAGCCCTGTACTCATACTGAAGTTATTCTTGGTATATAATAGGTCTGATTGTGTAACGAATCGATTCCACGTCGCGCTGTGTGTGAGAGAGAGAAGGAGAGAGGGAGAGATCTGCCTGTGTTTGTAGATGGGCGAGTTTTGTTTCTAACTTTTCTATTTATATATTGTGTTTCAAGTTGTGAATTAGAGTCTAGACTATACTTTATTTGACTGGTTGTGTGTTGTTGTAGTAACAGCTGAGCGACTCGTCATAAGAGCCGATTCATTGCCGTGAGCGTGAGTCGAATCGCTCACGTCTTGCCATGAGTGTTGCGTGGTACTGTACTGTACATGTTTGCATTTTGCAAAATGTTTGGTATAGCGCCCCTAGTGGCGAAGTACCCACCGGCCGCCACTGCAAGCTATATATGGGATGCAGTGTGGAGGGACATGCATGGACAATGGACATCAACACAGTCTGACAATGGAGTGGATATACTTTATCAAGCCCTTCTGCCTGCTGTCAACTTAACAACAAGTAGATTTGCGATATCGCTCTCTCTCTCTCTCTCTCTCTCTCTCTCTCTCTCTCTCTCTCTCTCTCTCTCTCTCTCTCTCTCGCTCTGTCTCTCTCTCTCTCTCTCTCCTCTCTCTCCCTCTCTCTCTCTCTCGCTCTCTCTCGCTCTCTCTCTCTCTCTCACAATCCTGTGTCTCCGAGAAATGCGGCTATGAAATGCTGAGATGATAATAGCACTTTCAAAACGCGCTGCTGTGTTGTGAACTATAACATTAATTTCGCTGCTGCTGATGCATAATGTATGAATGAATGAATGGTGAGTTGTTTAAAATGACAACATATACATGTGTTAATTATTTATTGGATTGATCCGAGAGACAGAAAGAGAGATTGCTCCAGAGCATTTATTAACGTTACGTTACATTTTCAACTCGACCTGGGGTCGAGTTGCGACCCACCAATGGAAGATAGTACCAGCCGCCACTGACTTCCGCACGCTCAAGTCGTCGGTCCAGTGTGCCTGACCAGGCGCGCGATCCAGCGAGGGAGCCGCGCGTGAAAATCGTGCACGTTCTGTGTGCCCGTCCGTGACGGCCCCGGCAGACCAGACGCGATTCAAGGCGGACGGACGGACGGGCGACCGCCGCTTCACTTCCGCTCCCATGTTAAGGGACGTAGCTGTGCACACTGGCCGCAAGCGGGCGCGTGCCTTGCGGGCGGAAGCGATCATTTCCGCCACGCGCATTTTCGCTGAAATACACTCAATATCTGAATTATTACCACACATACAGATGTTGTTCAACCAGCTAATGTGTCTGTATCTTTCCCAATGCAAATAAACCATATTACTATACTTAGTAGTACCCCGCCCAACAGGGCTGCCTGGGAGAAATGCGAGGCCCTGTGCGAGATTTAAACGCGAGCCCCCCCCCCCCCCCCCCTAAAGGTAAAAAAAAATAAAAAATGTATACAGTCAACATATTCTTAAATAATAGCGCTGCCCGAGGCTGGGCATGATACAGTCAACATATAGCAAGAGAAAGAGAGAGAGAGAGAGCAAGAGAGAGCTCCCGTTCTACAGTCAATATACAGTGTTATCGCTTTGTAACACTGTACAAATTTCTCCACAACACACATGTACAAGTGGCAGTAATGCAGAAAATCCAGCAAGGGAAGCAGTGTAGAAAACAGGTGGAGTTTTTGCCTAGCAATGGGAATGCTTTGGCTGTACTGTGTAGATAGTAGTACACACTCTACTGTTGATGTCTTTGTTTACAAGGCTTCAGGTATGGTTGCTCTGCTACAAACACAGTAGAGCAGCTGTGTGCACATCCAACCTGTTTTAGGCCAGGTGCAGGATAAAACTAAATGTGACTGAAGGAAAAATTGCAATGAACTGACCGACACAATTGACAACTATAAGCAATGCAATGCTCAGAGAGAGAGAGAGAGTCTGTGATGATCCAGACAGAGAGAGTCTGTGGTCCAGAGAGAGAGAGATGAGTCTGTGGTCCAGACAGAGAGAGAGAGAGAGAGAGAGAGAGAGAGAGAGAGAGAGAGAGAGAGAGATGGGTCTGTGGCCCAGACAGAGAGAGAGATAAGCAAGACAGCTAACATGAGCCCCTAAAGGATATTCAACTTTTAATGGAAGAACAAAACAGAAGGAAAAGATAACTTCACAAAGGCAACATGAATATACATAGATCCAAAAGGACAAAGATCAACACTTAAATCCAAAGAGAAGAGGGTCTATACCAGAGAAAACAAAGTAGCAAGGAGCCAACGGCCGACATCAGCTAAATAGGCTAACTGGAAATAGAGTGGCCAGGTACTGACGCTAGCTCGACAGAACGTTAGCTACGACAGTTAGCCGGCCCGCTTGGCTCAATTACAACGTTAGCTACGACAGCTAGCCGGCCCGCTTGGCTCAATATAACGTTAGCTACGACAGCTAGCCGGCCCGCTTGGCTCAATAATGTTAGCTACGATAGCTAGCCGGCCCGCTTGGCTCAACATAACGTCTACGACAGCTAGCCGGCCCGCTAGCTCAACATAACGTTGGCTACGATAGTTAGCCGGCCCGCTAGCTCAACATAACATTAGCTACGATAGCTAGCCGGCCCGCTAGCTCAACATAAGGTCAGCTACGATAGCTAGCCGGCCCGCTGGCTCCACATAACGTTAGCCAACATAACGTTAGCCACGATAGCTAGCCGGCCCGAGAGAGAGAGAGAGAGAGATATCTCCATGGCGGGAATAGAATAGAGTGCATTAAAAACTCACCAAACGTCCAAGAGGATGGAGACAACCGCGTGGAGTTGACGAAGTTCATCTGCCGAACGACCGTCCTCTTCATCTTGGCATAACAATGCTGCATGCGCTCTCTCTAGGTTAGCTAACGCTAGTTAGCCTTTAGCTAAGCTACTAGCTGACATGGCTATCCCGACTGAACCACACGTTAGAACTCGATATTATAACGTAGCTAAAGCTAACTAGCTGTCCCTGCCTTTAGCTGAGCCGACATGGCTAGCCTGACTGAACTTTCTAACATGCAACAACTTTCATCTTCAGTCCATCTGCCGAACGACCGTCCTCTTCGTCTTGGCTGGCATAACCTCCAATGCTGCATGCGCACAATAGTCAATGTACACATGTAACCCCTCCCTTCGTTGAAACCAATAGTATGTCTGCTGCAGAGCCCCAGAGCTCCAATACTGTATCTGCAGAGCCGCAGAGCCAGGAACAAGTCAGACACATTCTACAAACGTGTCTAATGTGAAATATATAAGAATATAAGCAAAACTAGATTTTAGGTCTGTGATGAAAAAGGGCCTCGCGGGAAGGGGGCCTCGCAAAATTTTTAAAAATAATTAAAAAAATAATTAAAAAAAATAAATAAAAACTATTTTTTTTATTTTTTTTATTTTTTTTTGTGCGAGGCCCCCCTTCCCGCGAGGCCCTGTGCGACCGCACTGCTCGCACACCCCCTGAGGCGGCCCTGCCGCCCAACCCCCCCTGTCTGTCTGTCTGTCTGTCTGTCTGTTTGTTTGTCTATCTGTCTATATATCTGGTTGCCTGTCTGTCTGTTTGTTTGTTTGGCTATCTGTCTATATATCTGGTTGCCTGTCTGTCTGTTTGTTTGTCTATTTGTCTATATATCTGGTTGCCTGTCTGTCTGTTTGTTTGTCTATGAGTCTATTATCTGGTTGCCTGTCTGTTTGTTTGTTTGGCTATCTGTATATATCTGGCTGCCTGTCTGTCTGTTTGTTTGTCTATCTGTCTATATATCTGGTTGCCTGTCTGTCTGTTTGTTTGTTTGTTTGTTTGTTTGGATGTCTATATATCTGGTTGCCTGTCTGTCTGTTTTTTTGTCTATCTTTCTGTATATCTGGTTGCCTGTCTGTCTGTCTGTTTGTTCAGCCAAACCATTGATAATGTAGTTTTATAGTGGAGTAGGAATCCGTCTGAAGAACTATATCTATAACTATATACTGATATCAAATAATAATATACAATGTTGCATAATAATAATAATAATAATAATAATAATAATAATAATAATAATAATATGAATAATATGAATAATATGAATAATATGAATAATATGAATAATAATAATAACAATAGCAGGATATAGCAGTCAATCCACCTTGTCACCTATATAACCTACTTCTAAATACTTCTGGAAATGATCCCTGCACATACTGTAAGACTAATTCTCTATGACCACAATCACAGGAATTCACAATAATTTTGTTTTAATTATAAATAAATAATAATAATAAAAAATAGCCTGTATTCTATAGGCATGTTGTGTAGGCCCTAACCAAAAATCACAACAACCCCCCCCCCCCCCCCATGCCTGGCCTGGCCGCGTGAATATTAAAGGCAACCAACTTGTGTTCAGCTTTTCGTTCAGCGTTTCTCTGATTGGCCACACGGTCACGTGACCGCCCTAGCACACTCCCTTATCCGCGCCGCGTCGCTCTGTGTGTGAGAGTGACGCGGCAGAGAGTGACCGCGGCCGCGCATGCGCATGAGGCTCCCCCAGGTGCTCTGAGAGGTGCTCGTTGCGTTGTTGGTTAATGCCTCGTTGTGTTGTTGGTTAATGCCTCGTTGTGTTGTTGGTTAATGCCATATCGCTGCATCACTTAACGCCATAACTAACTAACTAACTAACTAATTCGCGGTGGACTCACACACACACACACATATATATTATGCAGAATTTGATTGGAGATTATGATGTTATTATTAGTCTTCAGGGCAGTCGTTGCTGGGATCATTTGGTGGTCGAACCAGTTCAGACAGAGGTGTTTATTTATCTATTAATAAACATAGAAACACTGGTGTTCTGTTGTGTGACTGTGCTAAACTCTTCCACCACATGACCGACATTTGACATACAGTACACCTCCTATCTTAAAACAAAAGCTTATCTTACATTCCGATAAAACAAACTGTATTTCATTTTCAAGGTCTTGTGTGAGAAATACTCCTAATATTAGTATTCATTATATACTTCGGGGTTCTAAAATTTAAATAGTTATATAAATATTTAGGGATTTGGTTAAATAATAGGCTCTCTTTTTACACCCATGGGCCATGTGGAACACCTTTCTAAAAAGTTGAAAGTAAAAATATGTATAGAGAAACAAATCATGCTTTTCTGCTGCCAGTAAGAAGACCATTGTACAATAATCCACAATTGCGTCTGTATTTGATTATGGTGAAATTATGTACATGCATGCCTCTCCCTCCACCTGAAAGCCCATCCACGCTGTGTATCATAGATGTATCATAGAGCACTGGGTTTTATCACTGGAGATACATTTCTCACTCACCATTGTATTTTATATGAAAATAATTGTAAGTAGGTGAATTCTACACATCTGAGAAAATAATTGTAAGTATAGGTGAATTCTACACATCTGACAATATCATAATGATGTGTTTTCTATATTATATCCACAATCATTCAACCCATCTGTGGCCTCGCATAGAGGAAGGGCGTAAATACATGTTAAGATATTCAAAATCGTCACAGCAGTATAGTTTGTTTATACTTCAGAAGTATGATATTTGAACATGGTCCCCAAAATGAATGGAAGCGAATGAGGATGTTATCATTATACATTATATAACGTTACAATGTACAGTTTCTAGTTAATCAGTCAGCAGCCTCCACAGCCTCCAATGACAGAGCTCTCATATTTTGCGAATGCATAAACTATATCTTAAATTATGGCTACCTATGTGTCTAATATGGCTGTCGCAATGACTTGTTTTGTTTACATCAGGGTGAACGCTGTTGTATTCGCAAATATGAGAGCCAGCAATACGCAGCTCCAGTTAACCTAATTTATACCGTAATGAATCATTAAAAAAATATACCGTTAACTGGAATATGTTGTTTCTTTACACATACTGTATGTTGGATTATGTAATTGGTTTGTCATGACAAAACAATAAAAATCGCTACTTTACATCAGGGTGAAGTGAACGCTGTTACGCTGCCACCACCCACTTCAATGACAGAGCTCAGCTCTCATATTTGCGAATGCATAAACTATATCTTAAATTATGGCTATGTGTCTAATATGGCTGTCGCAATGACTTGTTTTGTTTACATCAGGGTGAACGCTGTTGTATTCGCAAATATGAGAGCCAGCAATACGCAGCTCCAGTTAACCTAATTTATACCGTAATGAATCATTAAAAAAATATACCGTTAACTGGAATATGTTGTTTCTTTACACATACTGTATGTTGGATTATGTAATTGGTTTGTCATGACAAAACAATAAAAATCGCTACTTTACATCAGGGTGAAGTGAACGCTGTTACGCTGCCACCAACCACTTCAATGACAGAGCTCAGCTCTCATATTTGCGAATGCATAAACTATATCTTAAATTATGGCTATGTGTCTAATATGGCTGTCGCGAAGTCATTGATAAGCCATAATTTAAGATGGCTTTCGCATTCGCAAAATATGAGAGCTCTGTCATTAAAAGGGCTTCTACAACGGAAGACGGCCGCTGCTGCTGGAGCTGGACCGAGTCAAGCCGGCGGCAGCGCACGGAAGCCGGGGAGAAACCACTGCATCGCCCCGCTGGCGCTTCACAATGTGCAGTTTCTAGTTAATCAGTCAGCACGCGAAATAACCAGTGGTGCGTTGTTAATATGGACTGAGCCGGCACGCAGGATAATGACGCCGCGCGCACGCGCATGCGCGGTCCCGCGCGCATGCGCATATGTTCCCTCGCGCACATGTATAATAATACACTTTGTTTGTATAGCCTTTCATACAGAAACTGCAGCTCAAAGTGCTTCACAACAGAAGAAAGACAGGCATAAAATGAGCACATAAAGTGCAGACATATAAAATCAGTTTTTCACATTAGGATCTAACATCCCAACAGGCAACCTTGTTTATGGTTTGATTCAGTTTTAATATAAATAATAAAAATAAAGAGAAGATTAATTAATTATCTACTCAGTCCCAAAGTTTGTGATGTAAATATGGAATGTCCCAAGTTGCTGCTGTTTACAGAGTGTATTGTTGTCCAAAGGTGAATGATGGTGAATGAAGGGTTAAATCAAAACAGTTGTCAATTCCAAACGGTGAGACACGTAGGAAAATGTATCCTTATACAGATGCATGGGATTATGGCCATAATGGAGGCGGTGAGCCCCCTAGTGTAAAAAATTAAAGCTGTTCAAATGCTGTTGCTGTTAGGTTAGTAATAATAATAATTTATAATTTAGGACCTGCTCCGAGGTCACCATTTGGCACACATGCGAACCATGCATACAATGCGTATCTGCGATTAACCCATCCCGTCGTCCTTCCCCCCCAAGGGCAGCCGGGAGCAGACAGGCGCCACGTGAGCCGCGCCAGGGGACCAATCCAAGTGCTCCTGTCCGTCTTCGTCAAGGACGCCACAGCTTTAGCGATCTTGTTGTTGTGCATGTTTTTCCATTGGGTTTATCTTATCGGGGGGGGAAACCCTTGCGAGCACGGGGAGAACATGCAAACTCCACACAGAAAGGCCTGGGAGATACCCCACCTGGGTAACTGGCATCATGGAAACCTGGTCCCCAAGCGGGATTCGAACCCTGGACCTTCTTGCTGTGAGGCGACAGTGTTAACCACTACACCACCGTGCCGCCTAGTGTTACTTGCCTTCCTGCTCCTGGCGTCCACTCCTGGTTTAGCAAAACTAAGTTTGCTTTGAACGAGTGTCGCACTCGTCCTCATCTTCTTCTTGGATGGCATGATCCTTGCAGTTGTGATGGTGAATGAAGACAGGTAGTCAGATACTGTTAACTTATACATTGTATGTGCGGACGTGGTTGAAGACACCGGCCTAGCGGCTATTGTTATGATAATGCGAGGTAGCGCCGGTAGGCAGGTAAACACGACGAGCCGAGTCGAGCGCAGCGCGTTCTTGAGTGCACGCGCATGCGCGCACAACCATGCATGTGCGTGCACGCGCTTCTGCTCAAATCTTTAATACTCAGTGAGCTTGCACACCGTGCTACCTCGTCCCATGAACAACGCATGCCTGGAAATAACATTATACATTATATAACGTTACAATGTACAGTTTCTAGTCAGCAGCCTCCACAGCCTCCACTGACGAGTGAAGCGTGTAGTTGTTTTGATAAATGCGTTGTGTATTCGCGCGATTCGACAAAGATTACAGCTCCGCGCTTCATCATTCATTTCATTTGGGACCTCTGCCGCTCGCAGGGACTTCTGCCGCGCTCGCGGCAAAAGAGGGCGGGGGGTCGTGGCCAATCAGAGAAAAGCTGAACACAAGTTGGTTGCCTTTAATATTCACGCGGCCTGGCCTGACACGTGAAAGTCCAATAGTTGTGAGAAGTAAACATAGAAATACCCAAGAGAGAGAATGAATGAAAACTTTATTTAACAGATTGCAGAATGGGTACAATACAGTACGGCTCAATACACACAATTGTTAAGGGGATGCAGACCAGAGAAAGAAGTGTGTCTTGTTTACATCAGGGTCCCCCATTTTCAATTCATAGTGACATTTATGACATACACAACATTTATGGCATAGGGACATACATGACATACAGGTATTTAGTACTGTTACATTTGTGACATATACGATATTCAAATATACAGTACTGTTACCCATAGATCCTGACAGAGTATATACATATGATGGGGAGGGGACTGTACATTAGGAGGGGGTGGGTGGGTGGGTGAGAGAGAGAGAGAGAGAGAGAAGAGAGAGAGAGAGAGAGAGAGAGAGAGAGAGAGAGAGAGAGAGAGAGAGAGAGAGAGAGAGAGAGAGAGAGAGAGAGAGAGAGAGAGAGAGAGCTTGTGAAGAGAATTATTAAGGACTCGAGCCACCCGAACAACTGCCTCTTTGAACTGCTGCGGTCAGGCAAGCGATACCGGAGTCTTAAGGCGAGCACAGAAAGACTCAGAAGAAGCTTCTATCCCCAGGCCATCAGGCTGCTAAACGAACAATAATCGCTAAACGAACAATAATCACTATGCAACAACCATCAAATGCACACAGCACACACACCCACACGCACACACTCACTCAAACAAACAACACACTGCAGCACCCACTCTCCACACTTTAGATCACACAAACACACTTACACTTTATATTTATTGATAAAGGATTTGCACTACAACTCGTACACCTACTGTGAATTGTACCTAAATTGCACCTCGTCCCATTTCTCCATTTCTGCTTGCACTATATAGTATTGTATATTAGTACACTGCACAGTATTGTATATTGTATGGTAACTACGTCTATTCTGCATCGAACATTGTACATATGTCTAAACTGAACACTGTGACCTCTTTTTTTACTTCTAATTTTACTATGTTTTTATTTCATACTTATCTTGTCTTGCACAGTCTCTGGAGCGCAACAGTAAGAAGCATTTTGTACAAAAGTATTCTGTACTTCTGTATGACAACTATTAAAGAAACTTGAAACTTGAAACTTGAAACTTGTGCTGCTGCTGGGAATTCCTTTGGTTCTATGGAGGGCTCGCGCTGCAGTCTGTCGTCCGCACGCTCTGAAGTCGGAGTAGGTGTGCCAGGCCAGGCGTGCAATCTCGCACTGAACCCGCGCGTGACTTCGTGCGCGTCTGGTCTGCCCGGGGCGTCAGAGAGTGAGAGTGAGAGAGAGAGAGAGAGAGAGAGAGAGAGAGAGAGAGAGAGAGAGAGAGAGAGAGAGAGAGAGAGAGAGAGAGAGAGAGAGAGATAGAGAGAGAGAGAGAGAGAGAGAGAGAGAGAGAGAGAGAGAGAGAGAGAGAGAGAGAGAGAGAGAGAGAGAGAGGGAGAGGGGGGTGGGTGGTAAAACCTTAGGGCTCAAGTGATGAAGTGTGGACAAAGGGTAGCAGGCTGAGGTGGAACAACAGTCTTTGATTAAGGATATAGTTTACTGACAGAATAACATGTTGCAACATGGAGAGACCAATAGGTTACAGCAATGAGGCCCTATAGCCTATGATCGCTGTAGAATGGTGAGCATGATGAAGTATTTATACAGGAGAATAGACAAAACTTAGTGGACTATGAGACGGTTGAGTATGTGCATGTACAAATTGAAGACTGTGTAGAGAGAGAGAGGGCGAAAGATAGTGTGTTGGTGCATGTGTGTTTATTAGAAAAGAGAGAGAGAGAGAGAGAGAGAGAGAGAGAGAGAGAGAGAGAGAGAGAGAGAGAGAGAGAGAGAGAGAGAGAGAGAGAGAGAGAGAGAGGTGTGTTGGTAAATCACAGGCCTCAGAGCTGCTGTCAATACAATCAATTCAAAATGTAGCCTGAATAGAAACTGATTAATTTGCCATTACATAATTCCCTTTTCAAACACTGCTTAATGTGTATATCTTCTTGTTAGGATAGAGTTAGGATGTCTCATGCAAGTTATTTTGTATATGTGGATGCCCATTGACAATGTCATACTAGACAAACAGAATGGTGAACTATATGGTCTATATAATAAACCAACCAAACAATTATCAGAAGTAGGTGCAGGACTTGGTGTGTGTCCGTCTTGTGTGTCAATCCGCAGCAGATCTCGCCGACTACGAGGCTGTGGTGAATGAAACTTGGCACATAGGCTGACAGCAGGGGCCTGAATTCTTGAATATTTTTTTAATCTGTCAATGACAAGTATTTTATTTGAATGAATTATTGAATGAATCCATCATTGTTCCTTGAAATATATATTCAAGTTTCAAGTTCAAGTTTCTTTAATAGTTGTCATACAGAAGTACAGAATACTTTCATACAAAATGCTTCTTACTGTTATGCTCCAGAGACTGTGCTAGACAAGATAGTATCAAATAACATAGTATAGCATGTAATTTAGAAGTAGAAAATGAGGTCACAGTGTTCAGTATAGACATATGTACAATGTTCGTTGCAGAATAGACGTAACTGAGTTACCATATAATATACAATACTATGCAGTGTACTAATGTACAGTACTATATAGTGCAAAGCAGAAATGGGATGAGGTACAATTTAGGTACAATTTACAGTAAGGTGTACGAGTTGTAGTGCAATCCTTCATCAATAAATATAAAGTGTGGGGAGTGGGTGCTACAGTGTGTTTGTTTAAAGTGAGTGTGTGCTATAAAGTGTGTGGAGTGGGTGCTACAGTGTGTTTGTTTAAAGTGAGTGTGTGCGTGTGGATGTGTGTGCATTGTTCGTTTAGCAGCCTGATGGCCTGGGGATAGAAGCTTCTTCTGAGTATTTCTGTGCTCGCCTTGAGACTCCGGTATCGCTTGCCTGACCGCAGCAGTTCAAAGAGGCAGTTGTTCGGGTGACTGGAGTCCTTAATGATTCTCTTAGCCTTGCCCCTGCAACGCTTGTTGTAAATGTTCTGGAGGGTGGGGAGCCCCCCTCCAATTGTGCGTTCGGCTGAACGTGTCACTCTTTGTAGTCTGCTTCGGTCTTGTGCAGTGCTATTCCCAAACCAGGAGGTGATGTTGCCAGTCAGGATGCTCTCAGCATGCAGTTATATCTTCTGAACACAAGGGGGTGATACTACACAGGTATACTCAGACCGTGCTCCACAATGCTGGAACGAACTTCCCACCACAGTTAGGACAGCCGAAACCCAACCAATCTTTCAACTAAAAACACACAAAAAATTTACCTTCGGGCGCCCCAGTGCGAACCACATAACGCGATGAATCGCGGCCCGGCCGATCTGGGTTCGGTTCCCGGACCCGTCCTTATTTGCCGAATGTCTTCCCCCCACTCTGTCTCCCGTTCCTCCTCTCTCTCTCTCTACTGTACTGCCCAGTAGTAAAAGCAATAAACGCTAAAAAATTAATCTTTAAAAAAAATTATAAATTAACCTTCGTACTGTCTTTTACTATCATGCACTTTTCCACTAAATAATCTTCCTTGCCTATATTACTACTACTATACTAATATGTATTTACTACTATGCACTCAACACTGTAGCACTCAAGTTTAAACACTGTTTAATGAACATTGTTACTCAGCTGCCAGAGTTGTACCCTTCCTGCTGACTTGTTGTACAGAACTTGTAAGTTGCTTTGGAATGTAAATGAATAAAAAAGCGTCAGCTAAATGACTAAATGTAAAATGTTTAATATTTAAAGGTAATCAGCTCTCTGGCCCCTGTTTACAATATGGACATGTCATGTCTGGTGTATTCAGACAGATATGGAATCAGAGAGAATACCGTAATTCCTTGTATATTATGTACATAATAATAACAATAATAATAATAAACGTTATTTGTATAGCACCTTTCATATTAGAATTACAGGTTAGTTTAATCTGAATTCCTTTCTTAAGAATTCTATTTGGGGCGTCCCCCAACAAGGACATTTATTTGGGTGTGTTTTGTTGTGTTGTCTGATACTTTACCTCTTAACTCATTCTGCAGCAATCACGAATAAAGTCTGGTTGAGCGTCAAACCGGAGAAAAGTCGGATTTTGATCTTTTTTCCTCTGATCCCTGTTCTAGATCATCATCCGGATCATTCTAGCCGTCCCTGGCTCTTTTAACTATCGTTGGAATTGCAATGCCGATCGAATATCACCAGGTGGCAGTATCGCCTACCTTATGAACTCGGATAGAAAGGCAACAGGAGAGTCAATGAATGCACGGGACTATCGAGGCTCGCTCTGTGGGGGAGGCGCTCTTCCAAAGCAATTGCTAGCAGATCTGCTCGCCTCAAAACCTATAGTGTCCCGTAAACACGTGTAATTAATTACATATAAATGAGTAATCGCGATCGCTGATGGGATCATTGGAATTATTATTTTTGGATTACCTTCTGGCTAAGGTAAGGGCCCTCTATGTCTATTTTACCGAACGTGAAACATGTTGTAACGGTCACAGTGGCTTACTTTACCGATCATAAACAAGGCTTTTTCTAACGATTGGATCTTCGGGGTAAGTGCCCCCCCCCCCCTTGATGATTTTGTGATTTTTATAACATGTACATGTTATCTACCTTTGATTTGGGAGTATTTGGGGTTTCAGGGAATCAACCAGAATGATGCAGGCTTATTGCACATAACATGTTTTATCTCACGATCTATGGAAAAAGAAAAAGACTGGATTATCTTGAAAATGCGCGATGTTTAGTGTGTAATAAACACACACACAGCTCTGCAAACATTGTGAAACACCACAGAAATTACCATTTTAAGCTGGCCTTCTAGTGGCAGAGATGGGGACAGTTTATGGCAGCCTCTCTCTCTCTCTCTCTCTCTCTCTCCTTTGTAACTTTGCATAAATTAACTTAAAAAGACTATATCCACAATGAAAATGAAGTTTAGGAACATAGATAAAGTGTTTTAGAGCATAAAATAGACAGAATAAAAGCAATGCAGAGAATAAGAAAAAGGGTCAAAGCAATGGAGGTAATAACAATACAAGAAAACAACAGAATCATCTGAATATCTAGTCATCATCAGTAATTTAATGAATAGGGTAGAAGTAACACTGCTGTACATTGCAGTACAACAGTTGGTTTTCAAACACACACCTAGGTTTACATAGGAGATCTGAGTGAGGGTTAAAAGGTAACACAGTATTAACGCATTAACGCCCGATTCTATTAACGCCACTATTTTTTTTAACTCACGGTTACATTTTTAGAAAAAATTAAATACATTTTTTTTTACTTTTCTTTTTATGACTTCACTCAGGTGTATTATTGATACTCTCATTGATACTTTGTTTGTTTCTGACTCAAAGTGTGTGTGTGTGTGTGTGTGTGTGTGTGTGTGTGTGTGTGTGTGTGTGTGTGTGTGTGTGTGTGTGTGTGTGTGTGTGTGTGTGTGTGTGTGTGTGTGTGTGTGTGTGTGTGTGTGTGTGTGTGTGTGTGTGTGTGTGTGTGTGTGTGTGTGTGTGTGTGTGCGCTGTTACCTTTACCCTTGATTCTGCCGCCCATGCACCTTGTACCTGACTGTTCTTCATGATTTTCTGATTGCACTCGCATTGTTTATGTCCTTTGTATGAGGCTTCCTTGTACTTCTGTTTATGTGGACATAAATAAACATTTCAAATGTGTGTGAGAGAGATAGAGAGAGAGAGAGGGGGGGTGAGAGAGATGAGGAAGGGGCAAGAGAGAAAGAGAACTGGGAGAGTGTGTGTGTGTGTGTGTGTGAGAGAGAGAGAGGGGGGGTGTGAATCCTCAGCCCTTGTGTGGGTGAATGTACAACAAGTTCCTAAAGTTTTCTTTCCCCTATTATTTCATGCACACTTTATTCATTGTTTTAAATGATTGTTTTCTTTTAAGTTATTTTGTGCATCACTCTGTTTTGAATTTGATGCAAATTTGCAATGCATGAGGGTCATCCTTTTGTGTTAAATGGCTGCATAAAGCAAGCATTTGTTGACTCATGTATTTTTCTTTTCTCTTTTTCACCCATCCCAATTCCACTGTGCCAATTCTTCCCTCCCCTGTCTTGAACGTTGCTTGCATATGCCCCCCACGGTTGTAGGTAGGATAGAAGCCTTGCATCACGTGTCCCCTCTGATACACAAGGAGACAGCCTGTCACATCTTTTCACCTGCCAGCGCGGACTCTCATTGGCGAGGTGTAATGTGTGGGAGGCTCACACACTACCCCCGCCATTTTCTGTCTCTGCTGTGCAGGCGTCCCCAACCGACCTGTCGGAGTCGCTGTCCACAACGTCCAGATTACCACCCATCGACTTCCACCCGCTAACTCTGCCAATTGAGTTAGTATGACGGCTGGCCCAAGCCGGAGGCAACGCCGACAGCCGGAGTAGAACCCGGTGTCTCTTGCGTTGGTGACGAGCACAATGTCGCTACTTTGCTGCACAATAGGACAGAAACGATATAAAGTCATGAATGTATTCAGAAAGCAGCCATATGCTGAGTCCACATCAGTTGCATTCAACACTTACATCCCCTCCAAACTCATCTCCAAACTCTGTGACCTTGTGGAAAACAAGGTTTTCGACATCAACCCCTCCGTCTAAAACTGGATTATTGACTTCTTAAAAAAAACAGAACCCAGTATGTACTTAGGTTAGACAATCTCACCTCCTCCACCCTCACCCTGAACACCGGTGTCCCACAGGGCTGTGTGCTGAGCCCTCTCCTCTACTCCCTCTTCCCCCACAATTGCACTCTTGTACACCTTTATTATTTATCCTTGAAAACAATTGAGGTTTGACAAATTTTTTATTGTGTTGTGATTACAAATTCACAGAATAAATAATAAAAATAAAATTAAATAGACATAGGCATACAATGAGCATTGAATTGACATAATTACATAAATTATGACATAAATAAACAATTAAAACAGATGAGTATGAATGTAAGAAAAGAGAGAGATGATCTCTAAATCTACATCATCCTACAGCTCTTCTCTCTGACCGGCAGGTTGGCCTCAGTGCCATCTACATCCCCTCTCATTTAAAGCCAAAATTGCCTTCTTCCATCTTCGTAATATCGCAAACATTCGCCCTATTTTAACTCTGGCTGATGCTGAAACCCTAATTCATGCATTTGTCTCATCACGTCTAGACTACTGTAACGCACTTTTTTTCAGGCCTACCTAATTCAAGCATAAAAAATCTTCAACTCTTGCAAAATGCGGCTGCACGGATACTAACTAAAACTAGAAAATTCACACCAGTCTTGTCCTCCCTACACTGGCTTCCTATTCACACCAGATCTGACTTTAAAGTGCTACTCCTCACTTACAACATTTTTAATGGGCTCTATCCATTTTTAATGGGCTCTATCTATCTATTCGCTCTATCTATCCAATCTCATCTCACGATACGCACCCGCTCGTGCTCTGCGCTCACAAAATGTGGGGCTTCTATCGATTCCTAGGGTTAAAAAGAAATCCGCCGGCCACAGAGCCTTTGTCTACCGCGCTCCCTACCTGTGGAACAAATTACCTGCCATCGTCAGGTGCGGCTGCTCTGTCGAAGCTTTTAAATCCCTGCTTAAGACCCATCTTTTCTCTCTCTCCTTCAACCTACCCTGATCTCACCTGGTCAGGGACTTAATCTGTCTAGTTTAGTTAGTTAGGTCTGTTATCTGCTCCCATGTCTGCTTTTCTGCAGACATGGGAGAATTTTTTTAACCCCTGTCTCTGTCTCTCTGAGTGAATTTATCGATATAGATACAGTGACCTTCTACCTCATACTGGACATGAGCGCCACCGGTCCCATGGAACAGCTTCCTACCACCTTCTGTCTGGACTGCAGCCTTGATCCTTACCTGCTCTGCCTTGACGTATTCTGAGTGGTTTCTCCTCCCCCCCGGGGCATATGGCCCTGAGCCATCATCTTGTATCTCATCCTGTTTACATACGCTTAACAGTAGTTCTTACTTCTACCCATTACTTAATTTCACAATTATCTTATACTTTGATTCTATTGTCATATATATGCCCACTACTATTCACTATGAATTGAAAATGGGGGACCCTGATGTAAACAAGACAAACGTCTTTCTCTGGTCTGTATCCCCTTAACAATTGTATGTATTAAGCCGTACTGTATTGTAATCCATTCTGCAATCTGTTAAATAAAGTTTTCATTCATTCATTCATTCATTCATTCATTCATTCATTCATTCATTCATTCATTCATTCATTCATTCATTCATTCATTCATTCATTCATTCATTCATTCATTCATTCATTCATTCACTCATTCATTCACTCATTCATACATGTATTTATTGCTCCAACTCCGCCCACTACAAACATGGGAACTCTATAACCCCATATCCCCATCTGGGTGAGTGGTTGTATCGTAGTGTTGAACAAGGTGGTGGATGTCTCGGGGTGATGGCCAAGATTGCAGTGACTGTTCTACCCCCACATTGGTTATGTGCACCATTGAGGTCATGGATCAGCTTCATACTGTCTTCTGTCCGACCTACAATGTCTAACCCATGCTTGTTCTAGTTCATTGCTGGGTTAAGTACTTCTATTCTATTCACATTATGCTTACTACATGTATCTATTGCTATGTCCGCCCTGTTCCCGTCTCCCTGTGAGTGGATGTCTCGTGGTGATGACCGGAGTGGTGGACGTCTCGTGGTGATGGCCAGGAGGATGCAATCCTCTCTACACCGCCCCCCATACCTCAAATGGATCCGTCATCAGCTCTATTTTCGATCTTTCAAAATGTTCTTATGTACCCCAGTTTCTATTGCATGTACTTATTTGTGTTTCATTACACATAATATATGTACATGCTTACCAACTGTTTCGCCTGTTTTATAGCAACATTACTATCACCAACATATAAGAAGGCCCTTGAATGGCCCTTCTAAGGTTTCTCCCCTCCACATTGCCTGTGGTGCTTTTTTCCTATGCTAGGTTCTTTTTTTTCTCCTTACCTTCGTGTGGGGTATGTCTGGGAGTGTTGCATTCATTTATTTATTGAAAATTTTATTTGGGATTTCATGGTGTTTTTGTTTTGTTCTTGATTTATTGTGATGTTTCTACTTGACTTGTCCCTTGTGGCCCCCTGGCGCCTATTCCGTGCTTTTTGAGTTTTTTTGTGTGTGTTTGTGTGCACAGCGGTGGCTGTGTTGATGATTATGTCATGAAATTGGGTCCATATCGTCATTTTACATAATATATTTTCAATATGTCAAAAGATTATGATTTGAAACGCTCTAAAAAAAGTTATTGATATAGGATGCCTCCGGAAACCCTAATGGCAATTTTCGTGCCATTGACTTCCATGTTAAAACGCTGTTTTTTAATCTGCACTCATTCATAAAATTTTTTATACAATTATCAAATGAACGCTTTTCTCACAATAGGAGACCAAAGCAATAGTCCAGTAATTCTGTTACCGGATTTCTACACATAGTGGCGCAATTGTCCTATGGCTGTTGTTGCCAGCTAGGAAGCCGTCAAGAGGCGGAGATTATGCCGGCTGCAGGCTCCAGGCAGAGTGCTCCGACAAAGAGAGTCTACCGTCAAAACGTGTACTGTACCCCTGCTGGAAATATTACCAATAACCAGTGCTTACTAACGTTAGCGTCTCGGCTATTTCTGACCGAATGAGTCAATCATTTGTATATATAAGGACATTATCTTATTCACAAGGACTTTGTGCAGGTTTCCCACGCTGGACTATGGGGTCGAAAACGTCTATAAATATGAAAAATATGCAGTTTTCTGCGTTTTTTTTCCATAAAAAGGCAGTTACTATCAAACAAACCTGAATATAAGTGGTTAAAATTCGGAAATATTTGTAATCTTTTATAGATATCTTGAGGTTAGGCTCTTAGTGGTAATGTTTTAGAAAATGTTTTAAAAATATTAAAAATTAAAAATTATATGACCTTGAACTTGATGCACACTTTTGTGCTCTAAGCCTCATGAGATCATTAGGCGCTATGCTTGCACAAGGGACGTGTCCGGCCCATGGGGACATTAACGTGGGGACATTAACGTGTGTTAATGTCCCCATGTCGGGATATTGGATTTGATTTGATTTACAGCTCTTCTGGCAGGATGGCCTCAGTACCATCTACATCCTCCTACAGTGCTTTCCCCCTCCTCCTCACTGATATCCTGATAACTGTGGTTGTCTACCTGTCGCTGGACTTCAACCGACTGACTTCTCAAGAAGTACTGATCAATCCAGCCAACCTGCACTCCCTCTACCAAGCACTTCTTCCTTCCATGATGTATTCTGAGGCCTTTTACTGATGTTACTTTCTGCCACAAGGACAGATCTGGAGCTTCTTTCTCTCTACCACTCCACCACCCATACCCTCCATTGCATTTACATTTACATTTAGTCATTTAGCTGACGCTTTTATCCAAAGCGACTTACAAGTTCTGTACGACAAGTCATCAGGAAGAGTACAACTCTATCAGCTGAGTAACAATGTTCATGTTGCGTGTTGCGTGTTACAGTGTAGGTTAGTTTATTAGGACAAGTGACAGTAAGGTTAGTTAGGGTTAGAGTTTTTTTCTTATTATTATTTCAGATAATGGTTGAAGAAGTGCGTCTTAAGTCGACGGCGGAAGATTGGATGGGTTTTGGCTGTCCTAACTGTGGTGGGTAGTTCATTCCACCATTGTGGGGCAAGGACTTTGATGAACCTCCCGGGGCTTGGATAGGAGTAGGTCTGAGGCGGCCAGAAGATGCAGAGCGTAGGGGTCTTGAGGGTGTATAGTTAGAGACCATTGACCGGAGGTAGGCGGGAGTGGTTCCCTTTGCCGCACGGTATGCTAGGTCGAGGGCCTTGAAGCGGATACGTGCAGCAATGGGGAGCCAGTGCAGGTCCCTAAGAAGTGGGGTGACTTCGGTAGGTTTGAGATCAGGCGGGCCGCTGCGTTCTGAATGAGTTGAAGAGGCTTGGTGGCAGTGGCCGGGAGGCCAGCGAGCAGTGCGTTGCAGTAGTCGAAGCGGGAGATGACTGTTGATTGGACGAGCGGTTGGGTGGCTTCTTTTGTCAGGAAGGGGCTGATCCTTCTGACATTGCTCAGGAGGAATCTGCAGGTTCTGGTTGTCGCTGCGATGTGAGCAGAGAAGTTCAACTGGTCGTCGAGGACAACACCAACACCATTGATGACTCATAGTGCTGTTCACTATGGTTCTTGTCCATTCCATGGTCTGTAACCGTGTAATCTGCCTATGAGTCATCTTCCGCCCCTGCTCTCGCAGACTCTATGGGTATGTTTCCTGTATTTGTCATAGCTTTTTTGAGTGCAGCAAAACTGTTTACAGTCTGTGCCACCTGTGTAATGGGGTGCTAACCCATGCCAGCCCCGATGGGGTCTATTCCTTTCAGTCAGCTGCCTTTCCAAGCCGTTACATGGACTTTCCCTAGTTGTCCGGTACTTATATTCATTAACTCTCTCGATGTTAGATCCGTGTCTAGTGGATAAGTGGATACCATCATAATCAATATTTCTGGCTCGTAAACAGCATGGACTTTGTGTTGTCAGTGTTAAGTACCAGTTTGAGGTTAATAAGAGCATCCCGAAGAGACGTGTGTGTATGTGTGTGTCAAAGTGTAATACTGTGTAATAGTGTAATAGTGTTAGTCCCCTATGTCTTTGAATAGGGAGTCATCCGTATCTATGAATCTGTCATACATATGGTGTTTATTTCATATTCACTGGTAAATTACACAGAACGGTTAATTTGGTAAAAAAGTACACATTTCTTTTTACACTTAGACTATCTTCTATGCATGTACCATCCATTGGCTTTTGCCATAGGGTCCTTAGTTTCCATGACAACCCACGGCCTTTTAGCAGAGATCATTATTACAACAAAAACTTTACTTTAAATGCAGGGAATTATAATTTCACTCAACATAAAATCACATTACATTTAATAATTTTCTCTGAATATGTTTGCTTTGTAGCAAGTAGTTAGTTGTTGCCACCATCTTAACTCATTCCCTGCCAACAGCGATTTAATACGTGTTTGTCCGCCAATCTAATAACACCAACCACGTATATATACGTTATTTGATCGTTATTTCTTTTATTTGCTATTTCCATTCATAAATCATCCAGGAAGGCTGTGTAACCATTATGGAATGAGTCTCAGATCGCAAAAGTCTAATACCGCCGCCTGGTGGTATGCGGCCGATGTTGCACTTCCTTTGAGACTCTGTGTATGGGGCTGTGCGTCATTGAAATTCCTCTGGTGGAGTTCTCTAGTTGCCTGGACTGAGGGCTCTACCCGATCACATTGAATAGTTTTCGGGACCGCCGATTCATTATGTTGTGGGGGGTATTTCGTGATCCAAATGGACATACGATCTACCGGATGGCAATCAAATAATTGGAATATTCTTTTTGGAATCTCACCGGCCAAAGGTAAGAGCAATTTACCGTCAATTTCAGCTTGACCCAGCCTTGTTTTCATAGCCATCGCCCTGATCAGCGTATGCTGTTGTACTAACGAATGCCGTTATTGACAAACAATTAATCAGAAACGACCCCTCCCCCCCTTTTTCGCATTCATGATGGAACATAATATACCGATCATATGCATTTGAGTTTTTAATTGTAGCATGTATAGGGACGAAATGCCAATGGATTAAGTATAATATGCGTCGCGGCCTATTACTATCCTCCCAGGAATGACCCTAAACCACTCTAAAACCATACTTATATTCACCACAGTATAAAACGGGAATGTATGGATGGACATTTTCTTTTTCACATCTTGAACGATAGATACTCAATGCCAAATGGGCCATATTATTGCATCCATAGCTATAATATATATATATCAATTTATTTTGGGGGGAAAGTAATACTTTTATTTTGCGCCTTTCTAAAAGCTCTGTGGATCTATTATTCGTTTATGTTTTTTAATTATTATTATTCTGAATGATTTCCCCCATTCAGAACAACCACAGTAATCTGTCTCCTCGTTATTAGTCTCTGGTTAGGTTTAGTGTTACTGACTGATGCTCCCAATGGGAAGGATCACACGACCTGTAACAACAGGCATAGCATCACCACTCTCCAGTCTCAACACAAGCCATCATTTTGGAACGGCACATTTCACGTCGGTGAAACGTACTCCGTAACGTGGAGACAGTGGAGTTTGCGTGCAGGAAAGTCTGCGCCGATTTCTGAAATGGGCCCCATAACACACAGCGCTTTGATGGCCGATCTGGTCGTGGAGGAAGAACACTTCTTCTTTTTTAGCGCACGTCGACAGTGTATGTTGTAAAATATGGCCTGAGTGGAGGCCACAGAGAGCAAATCATGTGAAGCGGATAAATCGGTCGTAACATTGCAGAGAGCCCCCTACGGGCCAGCAGCCATTTATTTTACTGTGTGTGTGTGTGTTTCCCCCAATGACCATTGTAAAAAATAGATGTCTGTCTCGTACTCGGGAGTAATAATCTGAGTTGAAAGGAACAGCCCTGTGCACCATATGCTGACATTTAATGTTTCTGAATTTGTGGCATTGGAATATTTTTTTTATTGTTCTCTTTTTTGCAGCAGCAGCACATGGTTTTGGAAAAAATATCCCTTACCTACTCTTACTAGTTGAACTGCTGGCCAGTATGACTTACTACCATGGTGTACAGGTTTATACCTGTATCACTGTACATAATAATACTATAACACTGTACATCTGATTAGCACTATTACTCAGTAGTAGCCTACTCATTTATATATTTTATATCCAGTCGAATCACCTGTACATTGTTTATTGCTATTGCACTTTACTGTCACATTTGCACTCTGGTTTGATGCCAAACTTATTTTCATTATACTATACTTGTGCCGTATGATGACAATACATTTGAATCTAATCAAAATTTGAATAAAAAATGCTATGATTATTGATCTTTCTGTGTATTTCTACACCTGTTTTTAGAACATGCAAGAGTCACTGTATTAGTCTCCCTTACTGGTTCATGTGCGGTTCATGCACCTTGGTTGAAAGATTAATTTGTGACAGATCCTTTTCTGCCCCTTTTGGTATGCATTTGGGTATGCATTCCTCATATCTATTCATTTTTTGCCATTCAAAGTCACCTGTCTCAAAGTCCCCAAGAATATCAATCACATCACATCTACGCGTGATCTGCTAAGGTTTTTATTTTTTCATAACAAATATCCCCTTTTTCGCATCCCAAAATGCAGAAGCAATAATGAGTAGAACCATCAATCCTACTTTGTGACACTTTACACTCTGAAGAAGAATCTCCGTGTCGGGCAATAACCACCAGTGAGCGTGTGCAGCGCCCGGCTCTGCGTCCTGCACCCGACACACACAAACTAAATGGGATGGATCTGCTCTTGCATAACGGTCGGGCAATCACTCACTCTGTCTCCTCCCTGACAGTACTCAGTTATGGCTTCTGGGTAATATCATTTCTGTTATCTTAGATATCAAATTTATCTCTTTATTGGCAAAGGCCTCAGTTGACGGAGTGTGTTTTGCTTTACCTCGGCGACCCAGATGATGAAAAATGAACGTATACGTGTATCCACCTCACACATGTCCCACGCAGGTTGCGAGGGTGTGACTTTGGTCAAGTTTCTAGATGTCGTACATGGCTCGCACAACTTTTATTGGAGTGGTGTCTTGCGTTACCGCATGCTCCATCTGAAGCTCTGGGGATGTTTGGATACATGAATGCAATTCGTCCAGGGGCAGCGCTAGACCGAGGTGTAGTTCCAGACCCAGGGGCAGCGCTAGACCGAGGTGTAGTGCCAGACCCAGGGGCAGCGCTAGACCGAGGTGTAGTTCCAGACCCAGGGGCAGCGCTAGACCGAGGTGTAGTGCCAGACCCAGGGGCAGCGCTAGACAGAGGTGTAGTGCCAGACCCAGGGGCAGCGCTAGACCGAGGTGTAGTGCCAGACCCAGGGGCAGCGCTAGACAGAGGTGTAGTGCCAGACCCAGGGGCAGCGCTAGACAGAGTTGTAGTGCCAGACCCAGGGGCAGCGCTAGACAGAGGTGTAGTGCCAGACCCAGGGCCAGCGCTAGACCGAGGTGTAGTGCCAGACCCAGGGGCAGGGCTAGACAGAGGTGTAGTGCCAGACCCAGGGGCAGCGCTAGACCGAGGTGTAGTTCCAGACCCAGGGGCAGCGCTAGACAGAGGTGTAGTGCCAGACCCAGGGGCAGGGCTAGACCGAGGTGTAGTTCCAGACCCAGGGGCAGCGCTAGACCGAGGTGTAGTGCCAGACCCAGGGGCAGCGCTAGACCGAGGTGTAGTGCCAGACCCAGGGGCAGCGCTAGACAGAGGTGTAGTGCCAGACCCAGGGGTAGTGCCAGACCCTGGAGCCAATTATCAAGTTTTTGCTTCAAATACAGAGCAGATCAATCACAACAAATCATACAATATCCATTTGTATAAGTGATCCCTGAACAAAGAATTACTTCTGTAATCTGATGTTGTTGTGTTTAATAGAATTGGCTTGAACATAAGACAACGTTTAGGCCCTGGGAATTGTAATGTTGGTCGCTCGGTCATGTCAATCACGTTGGTCACGTAGTAAAGCCTGTAGACCACCTTGTCTGTCCTCTAACCACCACATGATGCCAATAGAGTATCACACAAGACCAATACAGTCAATACAGTCCTTCAGATGACCACTGGCACCCCCAAGAACAGTGCAAGGAGAAGAACAGTGATAGCAAGCTAGGCTGTGACACCATTCTCTCACAATAAGCCATTTGCTAGCTTGTAATAGCATTGTCGGAGCTTCGCCATTAAATATATATATATTAGAGCTGGGCCGTTAACGGCGTTAACGTGCTGCGTTAACGCTATACTAGTATCGCGCGATAATATAATTAACGCATTAATCTTAAAAAAAAAAAATATATATATATATATATATATATATTTTACATATTTTTTTTTTACCTTTATTTACCCAGGGTAGGTTCGCTGAGCACAGATGCTCTTTTTCAGGAACGCCCTGCTTCACATTCACACAGTTCCATTCACACCTGGGAGCTGCCCAGTACAACCACAGTTGACACCATTGGCCACTGAGCAACTCCACTGGAGCAGTTGATTCAAGCCATGTCACATAGTTCAAGTTTGAAATGATTCTTTCTGTTTTGCTCCTGAGAGTGCTAGATACTGTACTGTACTGGTAATATTATTTATTTGTGTTAACTTCTGAATAAAACAACTTATTAAACACAAGTACATCTTATTGAACATTATTTTGATATTTCATTACCAATTATCATAGCAAAACAGCTTTTTTAAACAGTCTGTAATGCATTTTGGAAACGGGAGATGGGCCCATGGTGTAATGGGCCACCTGGCCTGAGAAACATAAGGAGGAAAGAAAAAGTAAGGACTTACTTCTGGTCATTATTTGGGTAGAACACACATATTTTGAATGCCTTCGGCAGGTTTTTTTTGTTTTTTTTTTAGCCATTTTAATCCAGGATTGCAGATAGATTAATCTAGATTAAAAAATGTATCTATGCCCACCTCTAATATATATATATATATATATATATATATATATATATATATATATATATATATATATATATATATATATATATATATATGATATTTTATAGATGGCATAGTGGAGGCAAAGAAGAAGCAGTGTGACCTGTCCTAAATGAAGACAACTACACAATGAATCACTAAGCTTCAGAGGACATTTGGGCCAAGCTGCCAATAAGATAAGATAGTCCTTTATTGATCCCCTTAGGTAAATGTGTGCATGGTAAATGGCTGCTTTTTTATATAGCGCTTTTATCCAAAGCGCTTTACAATTTGTTACTCAAATTTTGACCCATTCACTCACACATTCACACACCGACGGCGGAGACAACCATGCAAGGTGCCAACCTGCTCATCGGGAGCAATTAGGGGTTAAGTGTCTTGCTCAAGGACACATCGACACGCTGCCCAGAAGGAGTGGGAATTGGACCAGGAACCTCCGGATTGCCAGATGACTGCTCTACCTCCTGAGCCACTGTCGCCCCTGCATCATAGCAGCATGAAGGAGGAGGGACAGGATGTACAGGGATGGGCAGGGTGATAGAAGAAAGACATACATATAGGCAAGACAATTTACTCTGAATATAAAGATATAAGAAAAATAAACAGTGTAAACTGGCATGATATACGTCATACGTTGTTTGTAGTCAATGCAGGTTTTGGTGGTTAAGAGTCAGACACACTTAGTTGTCAGACATTCCTAATAGTTCTCAAATTCTGCAGGCCCACGGTTGTGGAGCCTGATGGCTGCTGGCACGAAGGACTGACTGTTAGTGGAGTGTCGGGGGGGTATAGTCTGTGGCTGAACAGCTCACAGCTTAGCAGGCCAACAAACTGTCACAGTTAGGGCCTTTATTGGGCCTTACGCAGAATTATATTTGGGGGGCTCCCTACAAGGAACATTTATTGGGTGTTTTGTTGTGCTGTCTGGCACTTTACCTCCTAATCAGTCTCTCTCCCATACTCTCCTTTGTAATTTTGCATTCATTCCTTTGCATAAATTCACATAAAAAGACTATATCCACAATGAAAATGTATTTAGAAAACATAGATAATAAAGCCACAGCTGAAAGGAACCTGCCAACATGGTAATATCTGTATTTGGTAGATTTATTATTTGTTTTTTTTTTGTGGTAAATGGCTGCTTTTTTATATAGCGCTTTACAAATTGTTACTCACATTTTACCCATTCACTCACACATTCACATACCGACGGTAATGTAAATGTAATGGAGGCCACCAGGCAAGGTGCCAACCTGCTCATTGAGAGCAATTAGGGGTTAAGTGTCTTGCTCAAGGACACATCGACACGCTGCCCGGGAGGAGCAGGAATCGAACCGGGAACCTCCGGAATCCCAGACGACTGCTCTACCTCCCGAGCCACTGTCGCCCCTTAATAATAATATTTTCAAACACATAGGAAGCAGCACTCACACACCTGCATCTCACAAGCTACTGTGTTTTGTCTGCCTTGTGTTGCTTGTGTTGTTGTCTTCCTGAAGCTGTATAATTGTAATGATTTGTGTCTAAAATTATATTCAGACTTTATTCATACTTGATAAATACACTGAGTAGTTCAAATAATTTACAGTGTTGTCGAGATTCAAGTGTCATAGGGTGGAATCCACAGAGAATGGAATGTGCCAAGGAAATTGCATTCACGGAGCCTGCTCTGCGTCTGGGAGCTATCCACGAAAGCACATTGCTCGGTGAGATACCAGCGCAGACACGCCCAATAATGTGTGGCTCGTGAGCAGTCTGCACTCTGCACCCCTTACAGCGCTCTTGGCAGAAATGTGTGTGTCAAAATGTAGCCCGCTGTCACGTTTAGCGCGCTGTCCAAAAAAAAGAAACTAGTAATCAAGATGGAAAGCAGTAAAAAAAAAACCTGCAGTTCAAACCAAGAACGGCAAACGACACATGCCGTTCCTTCGAATGTGGAGAGATCTAATTCTGTATTTTAATCTGTATTTAACCTTTATCTATTCGGTGAAGACCAGTTATTCTAATTAAAGAATTTACATTATCTATCTGTCCCACTTTTTCCCACCAAAATCTTACTGTTGTCCCCCCCCCCCCCATCGATTAACTCAACTGGACTGTCATTGTACTATTTATTTGCACTAGCACTATTGCACTTGGGACATTGATATTATATTATTGATATTATTATTTTGTACATGCTATATTCAGTATGTTTGTATGTGGTGATGCTCTAAACTCAATTTCGTTGGACCAACAATGACAATAAAGATTCTATTATTTTGCACTCCTCTATACATTACGAAGTAAACAAAATACAATACAAAATGAACGGAATACTAAAGAAAATAGATCTTATGAGTTATGAACAGTATCTAACTTGTTCGAGAAATATAAAGCCGCGTGCCAATAGCCTTCGCAACGCGTGGTTTGTAAATAAGGCTACAGCTGACATTTCAAATCCTTGGTTCTGAGATGATCAATACAGTAAACATTTATTTCTGATATAGGTGCTGATCAGCAGTAATGCAATGTCATGATTATTATTATTCTGAAGTTATTATTATTATTATTATTATTATTATTATTATTATTATTATTATTATTATTATTATTATTATTATTATTATTATTATTATTATTATTATTATTATTATTATTATTATTATTATTATTATTATTATTATTATTATTATTATTATTATTATTATTATTATTATTATTATTAAATTAAAAATGAATTCATTTTAATTAATAAGAACTCCTCTCCTTCACTATCTAATCTAATTATGAAATCAGATATAGGCCAGGGCTTTACAACTTAATAAAGAGATTGAATATATATTAAATGGGATATAAATGAAATTAAATGTATACCAATATAATTAGAGCACTATATTCTTTCATTGTATATGGTATACATTTAATTTCGTTTCTATCCCATTTAATATTCAATCTCTTTATTAAGTTGTAAAGCCCTGGCCTATATCTGATTTCATAATTAGATTATAGTGAAGGAGAGGAGTTATTATTAATCCATTATTAATACATTTTAATTTAATAATAATAATAATAATAATAATAATAATAATAATAATAATAATAATAATAATAATAATAATAATAATAATAATAATAATAATAATAATAATAATAATAATAATAATAATAATAATAATAATAATAACTTCAGAATAATAATAATCATGACATTGCATTACTGCTGATCAGCACCTATATCAGAAATAAATGTTTACTGTATTGATCATCTCAGAACCAAGCATTTGAAATGTCAGCTATAGCCTTATTTATAAATCATGCGTTGCGAAGGCTATTGGCACGCAGCTTTATATTTCTCAAACAAGTTAGATTCTGTTTATATACGAGCATAACGCCAAGGCGCACACCGCTATATAACGTTATTTAACTAATGAGTACGATTGCATGGGATCGCTGCATGCGTTTGATTTGATATTGTCCTGCGAGATATTCGATAATATCTTTCACGGTCATGCCTGTCTGCACAATTAATGCTGCCATGATCACCTGTTTAGAGGCTCATTTACATAGAAAGGGGAGATGTTCCGCCCATGTTACCTCATTTAAATATACGCCAATTGCATGGACGCAATGCCAGCGTTACGCATGAGCAACCTAATTTCACAAATTTGAGAGCGAGATGCACCGGCTCTGCTTCGGAAAAAGCTGTGCAAAGCCTTTGAGGATTCCGGCCGCCCATAGTGCGTTAATGAATCCAGAAACATCAGACAATAAGAACAATCAAGAGCACATAAAAAGAAGAAAAAACAGATTACATATTGTGGTGACCTGATTGGTCACCAAGGTTCTAAACAGACCCGTAGACACTATAGTGTCTAGTTCCAGAGATTCCTGCAGGGTATTCCATAGGGGGCAGAGAAGCCAAAAGCAGATCTACCAAGTTCAGTACAAACTCTAGGCACTCTAAGTGTAAGACAATCACTGGATCAAGTTCAGTACAAACTCTAGGCTCTTCACTCATTCAGCACAAGGGATTAGCCGGGTCCCCTTCTAGCTATGCCACGCTTTAAACATAGGAGTGCGTCACCTTGTTTGTAGAGCTATATCTATATTCTATATTATAGCTATGGGGACAATACTATGGTAATTTGACAGTGACTTTCTTCCGTCCAAGATGCAAAAAAGAGATCATTTTTCCATGCATACCTTCGCGCGTTATCCCCTGGTGAATATAAGTATAATTTCAGAGTGATCCGGGATAATTCCTGGGAAGCGAGTAATAGGGTGCAACGTGAATTCTACTATAAGCATTGGCGTTTCTTGCCTGGACACACTACTATTTCCGAATCAAATGTATATAATATTATGTTTCATCATGAATGCATGAAAGGGGGGGGGGGGTCGTTTTTTATGGTTTGATGGCTAGTAACGGCATTCATGTTGAACACTACAGAAGCCGATCAGCTGGATGGATATGAAAACATTGTTGGATCAAGCTGAAATTGATGTCAGATAGTCCTTACCTGTGGTCGTGGTATTCCAAAAAGAATATTCCAATTGTCTGATCGCGATTTCCAGTATTGGTGTCCATCTGGTCCCAGACATAATTTGGCACAATTTATGGATAGAGTGTGCCAGATGTGTTTCCAAGTGGTCGGATGAAGCAACTTACTCGGCTCCGTCTAAATATAGCGCCCAGAGACATTTGAGTGTAACACAGAGTTAGATATAAGGTTTCAAAGGGTGGGCGACACTGCCATCTGGCAGGATGCAGCCGGTATTGCACTTTGGCAATCTCAGAATCCCTTCCTATGGCAACAAGTCAAGTCAAGTCAAGAGTTTTATTTGTCACGGCATACAAGTATACAGTGAAATGCGGGTGGTCTTGCCCGCAACGATGTGCAATACAGTGGTACAACATGTAAAAGAATCCAATAAAAAACAACATTGTGCAATAAACAGGTAACAGGTAACAGGTAACGGGTAGCATGGTGGGACATCTCGGTATCTGTACATAGTTATTTACAGGGCATATAGGACATGCTAGGTAGCTTAGGTAGTGCAATACACTGTTACTGTTATTATACTAATTTAAAGTGACCTTTCCTTTTTGGCCATAAGTGTGGGCGTGTGCGGCATGAGTGTGTGTCTGCTCATGTTAAAGTGTTAAAGTGGCTGCTAGTGTGTAAGCGTGCACAGCGTGCGTGTCGTGTGTGTGCTCATGTGTGCTTGTGTGTGGATAGATCAGTGTTCTGTGGCACTCAGTGTTCATTGTTCAAGGCTCTGATGGCCTGGGGGAAGAAGCTGAGCCTAAGCCTCTCTGTCCTAGTAGCTGGGGTTCGCAGGCGTCTGCCTGACCTCAGCAGCTGGAACAGGCTGTTATTGGGGTGATGGGGGTCTTTCATTATTCTGCAGGCTCTGGATTTGCACCTCTTGTTGTATAGAACCTGCAGGGGAGGTAGTGCAATACCCGTGGTACGCTCGGCTGAGCGCACCACTCTCTGTAGGGCCTTCTTGTCCTGTGCCGTGCTGTTTCCATACCAGGCAGTGATGTTTCCAGTCAAGATGCTCTCTACAGCTCCGGAGTAGAAGGACTGGAGTATCTTCCCCGATACTCAGAACTTCCTTAACTGTCTCAGGTGGTAGAGGCGCTGCTTCGCCTTTTTTACGACTATGTCTATGTGTGTTGACCATGTCAGATCCTCTGAGATGTGGACCCCCAGGTACTTAAAGCTGCTCACCCTGTCCACGGTAGCCCCGTTTATCATCAGTGGTGTGTGTGTCTCCTGCTGTCCTCTCCTATAATCCACGATCAGCTCCTTGGTTTTACCCATGTTCAGGAGCATGCTGTTGTCCTGGCACCAGCGTTCCAGTACCTCAACCTCCTCCCGGTAGGCCTTCTCGTCGTTGTCCGAGATCAGCCCCACCACCACTGTGTCGTCTGCGAACTTCACTATGGAGTTGGAGCTGAACTTGGCCACACGATCGTGTGTGTAGAGTGAGTACAGCAGGGGGCTCAGAACACAGCCCTGGGGGGACCCGATGCTCAGGGTGATGGTGTTGGAGGTCTGACCCCCCACCCTGACCGCCTGGGGTCTTTCACTCAGAAAGTCCAGTACCCAGGCGCTCAGGGCGGAGCTCAGACCCAGCTCGATCAGCTTGTACGCTGAGCTGTAGTCAATGAACAACAGTCTCACATAGCCCCCCTTCTGATGGTCAACATACAGGTCCATGACATTGAATAGAATATTAAAATCGAAAAAAAGGAAAAACGATCAAATAACAAGTATACTCGTTGTTGGCGTTCAAGCGATGGCGCCCAATAACGAGTATAATCGTTGTTGGCGGGGAATGAGTTAAGTGTAAGACAATCACTGGATCATGTTCAGTACAAACTCTAGGCACTCTAAGTGTAAGACAATCACTGGATCAAGTTCAGTGCACACTTTAGGCACTCTAAGTGTAAGACTGTAAGACAATCACTGGCTCGTGTACGACAGGGTCCAGTGGTCCATTCCAATAAAAAAGTTATATAATTTGGACAGTCTCTAATTATGGCTTCATACGGATTCCAATGCAACTTAGGTCTCTCTACCAGAGAGGACCATCTGCGCCCTTATTATAGGATACAATGGTGATGAGTACCATAACTATCGGCCGTGATCAATCTAATGGCTGAATGATAAACAAACGAAACAATTTTAAACATTTTTGGAAATACATATGGCCTCAATTAGTCCCAGACACAGCCTTATCCTAATTATGGTTCCACATTGCCTTATTTTTCTATCTCCCCCAGATCCCTTCCCTGCTGAACAAGCGTCCCGACCGACCAGTAGGAGTTGCTGTTTACAACGACCAGGGCACATACCCCACCGGCTTCCCACCCGCTAACACTGCCAATTGTGTTAGTATGGACGACTGACCAAGCCGGAGGTACCGCTGACAGCTGAATTCGATCCCAGAGTCTCTGCGGTGGTAGGCGAGCGCTTAGTCCGCTGCGCTACCCAGCCGCTCCTCCTGACCGCATTAATTGAATGATGCACACTGGTGCAATAAGATTTAAAAAAAAATTAATTCATTTATTTCAAATCAGTTGTGATTATACACGCACAACAATGGTCCCAACGTCACTGTATCTTCCAAACACTGTCAGAGGTCTTTGAAATCGAAATTCAGCCAGATCCTTTGACAGCTATTTTTGGCATAAGAGGAGAAAACAATGAGAATCTCTCTGGAACAAAACTATCTAAAATGTAGATCATTCACACGTGTGACATATTGAATGTCTTTATCTGGCATCTCTGAGCACACTCATTATGGCTGTGTCCTAACCTGTCCACCCACTGGAGTTCAATCTTCCAAACACTGTCAGAGGTCTTTGAAATCGAAATTCAGCCAGATCCTTTGACAGCTATTTTTGGCATAAGAGGAGAAAACAATGAGAATCTCTCTGGAACTAAACTCCAGATAACAACATGTGTTACACTCCTAGTGCAGATATTGATCGTTCTTCACAGGAAGTCTCCTCACCCACAGAGCTGGTGGATTGTGGAGACTCTTGGTCCTGGGGCTTGTCGGAAAAATTGGGGGAAAATTGGAGCCCAGTTGTGCAGAACACAAGAGGATATCCCACTTCCCTGAACGTGTTTTGTGTAAATGTACAGGAGGTTCGGTTTATTTATCAGGAGCGACAGTGGCTAGTGGTAATCAGAAGTATCAGAAGTACTGTATGTACCGTGGTGCAGTCATGTTCAAAACAGAAAACAGAGAATCCCTGGTGCTAAACAGAACAGTGGTAATCAGAAGGTTCCTCCCGGCAGTGTTGCCTCGACCATCGGTGTGTGAATGTGTGAGTGAATGGGTGAATGTGAGGCATACATGCAAGTTGTAAAGAGCTTTGGATAAAAGCTGTTATATATATATAAAATAATAAAAAATATAAAATAAGATAAGATATTCCTTTATTCATCCCCTTGGGGAAATTCGAGAGTCACAGCAGCATGGGGGAGGGGGAGGGGAGGTACAGGTATGGGCAGGGTAGTAGTAGAAGACATACATATAGGAAATAAAACTATAGTACAGATACAAGTAAGCAGTGTAAACAATATAATTAACTCTGAATATAAGAATATGAGCAAGTAAACAGTCTAATCAAAGGTGGAGATGAGGGTCTATGCATCAGTTATATTATATTGAACAAGCGCTACAATGAATATGGGCTATAATATATATATATATATATATATATATATATATATATATATATATATATATATATATATATATATATATATATATATATATATATACACAGGTGCAATATACACAAGGTACCCTAACTGGCAGTGTGTGATCTCTCACAGAGAAGCAGGCCTTGGTCTTCTGCTAAAAACACATGCCTGTCTGTGTTTGTTTAGTTTTTTTCTTTTCTTTTTAATGTCCTTTTTTTTGGCCCTGAACTGACGAGACGGATAACAAATAAACGTGTTGTTATTCCATCCATTAATGAAATTCCTCCGTTCACACCATTCCCTCCAAGCATTTAGCCATGCGGAAAAGTTCACTGCCAAGAGAGGTGTGGAAAAATTCACAGTAATATTTTAACACTTTTAAACTGTGAATCTCTCCAGACCTGTCTCGGCAGAACCTGGGGTGTGTCCAGCAATAATTCAGTGTGTGTGTTTGTGTGTCTGTGTATGAGTGTGTTTGTGTATATATTGATTGTGTGTGTGTGTGTGTGTGTGTGTGTGTGTGTGTGTGTGTGTGTGTGTGTGTGTGTGTGTGTGTGTGTGTGTGTGTGTGTGTGTGTGTGTGTGTGTGTGTGTGTGTGTGTGTGTGTGTGTGTGTGTGTGTGTGTGTGTGTGTGTGTATATATGTGTGTGTGTGTCTGTGTATATAAATGTGTGTTTGTGTGTCTTGCTGACTGTTCCCAAGTAAAAGGGGCATGCGTGGGCACTGGGCATGTGCTATACACCTAGGTATTTTCTTTATACACGATTATAGGGGATTGGAAACACTAGACATCAAAGACGTGAAACATTTTATTTATATTTGCAAGTCAAATAACTGTGGTACATTTGATAAAGATGTTCAATCTGTACAAATGAGTGAATTGCATTTGATGCTAAGCTATTTTTCTTATCCGGGCTGCCAGACTTATGATACAGACTCAGATGTGTAAACTGTCTGCAACATCACTGGTTGGATTATAGCACATTTGGGGCGAGTATGCTACCTGCTTAGGTCAAGCTGTGTGCAATATACAGTGACGTTGGGACCATTGTTGTGCGTGTATAATCACAACTGATTTGAAATAAATGAATACATTTTTTTTTATCTTATTGCACCAGTGTGCATCATTCAATTAATGCGGTCAGGAGGAGCGGCTGGGTAGCGCAGCGGACTAAGCGCTCGCCTACCACCGCAGAGACTCTGGGATCGAATCCAGCTGTCAGCGGTACCTCCGGCTTAGTCAGTCGTCCATACTAACACAATTGGCAGTGTTACCGGGTGGGAAGCTGGTGGGGTATGTGTCCTGGTCGTTGTAAACAGCGACTCCTACTGGTCGGTCGGGACGCTTGTTCAGCAGGGAAGGGATCTGGGGGAGATAGTGTGATCCTCCCACGTGTTACACTCCCCCAGTGAGAGTCCTCGCTGTCAGGTGAAAAGAAGCAGCTGGCTGACTCCATATGTATCGGAGGAAGGCATGTGGTAGTCTTCACCCTCCCCAGGCCTACAGTAGGGGGCAAAGGCGCGCAATGGCCAGGAAGGGAATTGGCATAACGACTAAATTGGGATGGGAGAAAAATACAGAAAAAAAGGGGACGAAAAAATAGATAAAAAAAATGTATGCGGTCAGGAATATAAAAACTGATTCAAGACGAAAAGTCTGGCAGCAAAATAGCTTAGAACTACTGCAGAAGAATGCACTCGGGAGATAGTGGATACCTCCGCCAAGGCCAAACAACCTCCCCACTTTACTGTCACACTCAAAAGGTCTGGGCCCTCATTTATCAATGATGCGTACACACAGATATGTGCGTAACCCGTGCGTACCATCATTTCTAAGCAAAGTGTGGGACTTATCTATTTGAACGTGTGCTTGACTTTGTGCGTATATTTACGCACAGCTCCGACCGTGCGTACCTGGCGCCCGGTGGTATAATATTATTATTGCAACGCGGAAATAAGCTTCCGTGCATTAGTTTCAACACTGGCATGTTCTGTAGTATGACCCGTAATTCATTATAGTTCATTGTAAAATAGCGACAGTAGTGTAATTATTGTCAAACCCAATAAATATAGCATTTGGAATAAGTCTTTCTTTCCGAATGAATGCAGCATGGTTTATATATAGGGTTATCGGAATAAATGGGGTGCACCGACTGCGCTCGCGGGGGACTGTTTTCAGAGATAGCAGATAGGAATGAATGAATGAATGAGGGGCAATCTAAGAGATCTGCAGAGAGAACATAAAAAATATGAACTAGAGTCCGCTACCGACACACCTCCTTCATTTGTACAGCAATTTAAGACAGAAATTGGAGCGTGTAACAAAACGCACAAATGCCATCCCCGTGCACATTCAAGTGCCACCGGCACGGTCCATCGTGATATTGGAGATGGATCGAGGAATAGACTGTTACTGTACCACCCATGTAGCTGTCAAAGCTCCATCACAAATGCAGTTATGTGAATAGAAAGGTTCTTGTATATGCTCTCGTATTATTGTTTATATAGGCTACCTAATACCGACATCAAAATAGATTGTATGCCTCTACAAATCATATGCAGGTAGAAAATTTACGGAAAATCCGTCACGATTTGGAATGAAATTGACGGAGAACTTTAATCCCTGGGTATTAATCGAACGAAACGAAGAAAAAGCAGTCATATTCCAGCATGGTTATTAACACTTTAATCGCCGGAGACGCCGAAACTCGTCTTTCCCCGCCATGCTCATTCTGCCGAAGACGCCGTAACACGTCTTTGATATCAATATTTCAAAAATCTGTGATCGAAATCATATTTCTCCCCCGGGGACCTGAGATATACTGCTGAGCTCCACTCAACTCTCTAACGGTTCAAGAGCGCCATCTGGTGGCCGATCGGGGGATCGCCCAGGGGAGAAACAGGATGTAGAAGCTGGTGCTCATTTCAATTCGGTCCGATCACTCGCTATAGGTCTCGGGACTCGAGCTCGACACAATACATAGCGATCCGTTGCCAATAACTCGATAAACAACATGATTTGGACGTATATACTATTATACAACCTGGAAATGGATCGGGTATTTCTCCATCCCATAATAGAAAAAAATCTGTTCCACGCTCATCTGCCAACGGCGCGAGGAAGCTACGGTGAGTTTCAGCGTTATTTTCTAATGTCCTCTATACTAACTGCTCTAATGATCATATCACCCACACTCGATGAATGATATAACGTTGCCCACGGAATTATAAACAACCCCCCGCCCATCCGGTCAACATCAGATCATACGTAGTAACTTCTAGAACTACGTGCAGTTGACATTTTTTATCTGGCACCGATCGCTATCAAACTGTATTTGATCATCAATATAATGCATTTAGGGCTATAAATCAAGTTCTGGAGAAAGCTGCAGAAAACGATAAAAACATACTTATACTTTAGACCGTATTTTAGTATGAATATGTGAATGAAAAAGTATAACGTTGCTACACCCTGAACAATAGATATAGGACATTGAATGGGCCATAATAATGTCAATTTAGCAATACAATTTAAAAAGTTATAGCCCTGCAAAGAAGGGGAACTTCTCCATAGACAAATAGAGCTGGCTAGGGATGGTAAATTATGAATTTAACCATGGCGATCAAAGTGTTAACACAATGGCGCCCAACCACGGAGATCTCCGTGTTTCGATTCCACCCGTTGTGGACAGAAGCACGGATATATCCGTGGCAAGTTGTTATTGCTTTTATTCCATTTTAAGAACCTATTCAAGGTTGCCGAGCGGCACTGCAGATGTACCCTACTCTTTGAATTCGAGAAAGTGCAATACCGGCCAGATCCTCTTAGGGGCGCTATTGCGATAATGTAGTGTGCCCTGTGGCTGAATGGAGCATTCCTTTTTTTTTTACTTTCAATGGAGTTTTCAGTTAGCTGGGTTCTGGATGTGCAGCATGTAGCTTGGATTACGTTTTGGATTGCGGATTTCACTATGCAATAAGGGGATTTATATCAGCCAATGGACATATCGATCTACCGAATGGCGATCGATAACGGGGAAATGCTCAGGGGGATCCTACCGGCCCACGGTAAGATCTTTTTCACGTAAAGTACATCCCGATCGGGCCTTGTTTTGATAGCCATCCATCCGATGAATGAATGAGGCTAATGAGGCTAACGCGGTTATTGGTAATCAATAATCAGAAACGACGTCCCCCGCCCCCCCTTTCATGCATACATGCTTGAGGATCATGCCGATCATATGCAGTTTGAGTTATTTCTGTAGCATTATGTATAACGGAAATGCCATTGGATATAACGTTAGTACCTATTAGCCCTGTATCTCGCCTTCCAGGAAATATCCTAGCTGAAATCCCGTATAACGCTTATATTCACGGCGCTATAAAATGAGAACGTATTGATGAATCTTTTTTTTCTTCAAGCCATTTTGAAGGGACGGTTTATGGTCTCAATTGACAATGAGAATGGACAAATAGCAATACTATAAAGTATAGATTTAGCTCTACAAACAGCCCCACGTCTGTTTACATTTGCCGGCCCTCTAGAGATTTATTAGACGCATCCCAATGGCCCCGAATGTGTTAATGACACCAATGGCAAACAGTGGTTAACGGTCTTTATTAGTGTTTGCGCTGCCCAGGCAGCAATGGTCTTTAGGAAGTTAATAGATATCATATCCGACTGTTTCCGAGATCACCGTGTACACGTCTGTCAGCCTGTCGCGTATTTCTCCAAGGCGTTCGCTCGGCTTAGTCCACTTTTCCACATTTCATGGGGGTGTTCATTACCATTATGGTTAATTACGGGCGGTTCTATATGCAAATACGTAAAACTGTGCACGAGCGTGGAGCGTAGATCAAGTGATATTTATCAACATAGAGTACTTGCAGGTGTGCGTGGGACACGTCTACGTGATAAATCCCGATTTTTCTGTACACACATTCTAAATTCTGAGCTTAACCTGTTAACTGTTAACCCTTTTCTTTATCTTAAATCGATCAATAGAGAGCGTATTAGATTATTATCATAACATGGGGTATCATTGGAAAGCCACACTCATTGGCTACAACCCTGTACAAAGATTTTCGAGATCGCCAAATGATTCACGGAGCTAGAGCCCCGGGAGTCGGGGGTGGTAATGTGTACTTTTGCATACTTTGGGGCATGCCTCACATATCGGCATGTAACTCGAGAACCGCTGAACAGATTTTGTCACCTGAAAGGGCAATCGACAGGCAACAAATAGGGCTTTAATTCTATATATCTATATCTATATATTGTATTAAAAGAAATGCACACCGAGCCACTAGATGTCGGCAAAGAATCGTCCACATGTGGGCCCTTGGATGTTAAGAGGTGAATGTTTTTAAATATTTTTATTTGTAGCCAAGAGTAAAGACCACAACCCTATCAAAAACAGTAGTCAAAGTGTATATTTTCATTTTTACCGATGTTTTATATCTTTTATCGGAAATACAAATTTATCGGAAAATGCTAATTATCGTAAAAACTGCAAGAAATGACGAAATCCAGATTCAACCCTGCCATTGGAAAGAGGAGCATTTTCCCTATCCATATATGTATGATTTGGCCATAATAAGGTCAATGTCAAGTTCAAGGTCAAATATGAATTTATAATTAAAGTCGATTATCATTAATTACTGTATCTACAAATCCTTCTGTTTAATCATCTTCCCGCTGTTCATTTGCTTAGATTTTTTGTACACATGATCTCAATAATGTGGTGAATGAGCTCAGTGAGCATTTTCTCGTGCCCTGCATACATTTTTGATCATCATCATCAAAATCATAAATCATGATTACATTTACATTTACATTTAGTCATTTAGCTGACGCTTTTATCCAAATCGACTTACATGTTCTGTACGACAAGCCATCAGGAAGGGCACAACTCTATCAGCTGAGCAACAATGTTCATCAAACTGTTGAGTGCTACAGTGTAGGTTAGTTTATTAGGACAAGTGCATGACAGTACGGTTAGTTAGGGTTAGATTTAAAAAATAAAATAAAAAATGTATTCAGATAATGGTTGAAGAAGTGCGTCTTTAGTCGACGGCGAAAGATTGGACGTGTTTCGGCTGTCCTAACTGGGGTGGGTAGTTCATTCCACCATTGTGGGGCAAGGACTGAGAATAGGCGACTTCTCTTTGATGACCCTCCCGGAGCTTGGATAGGAGTAGGTCTGAGGCGGCCAGAAGATGCAGAGCGTAGGGGTCTTGAGGGTGTGTAGTTAGAGACCATTGACCGGAGGTAGGCGGGACCGGTTCCCTTTGCCGCACGGTATGCTAGGTCGAGGGCCTTGAAGCGGATTCGTGCAGCAATGGGGAGCCAGTGCAGGTCCCTAAGAAGTGGGGTGACATGGGCCGACTTCGGTAGGTTTGAGATCAGGCGGGCCGCTGCGTTCTGAATGAGTTGAAAAGGCTTAGTGGCAGTGGCCGGGAGGCCAGCGAGCAGTGCGTTGCAGTAGTCGAGGCAGGAGATGACTGTTGATTGGACGAGGAGTTGGGTGGCTTCTTTTGTCAGGAAGGGGCGGATCCTTCTGACGTTGCTCAGGAGGAATCGGCAGGTTCTGGTTGTCGCTGCGATGTGAGCAGAGAAGTTCAACTGGTCGTCGAGGACAACACCAAGGTTCTTGGCGGTCGGGGACGCGGTCACAGCTGCATTCTCGACTGTGATGGAAAGGTCGGTCAGGGCGGAGGATTTGGCCGGCAGGTGGAGCAATTCTGTTTTGCTTAGGTTCAGTTTGAGGTGGTTGGTCGTCATCCAGGCGGAGATGTCGGACAGACAGGACGAGATCCGCTCAGAGACGTGGATATCTGGGGGAGGGAAGGAGAGGAAGACTTGAGTATCGTCGGCATAACAATGGTAGGAGAAGCCATGAGACGTGATAATGTTACCCAGTGATTTAGTGTAGAGGAAGAAGAGAAGGGGTCCTAAAACCGAGCCCTGGGGGACACCCGTCCGCAGGGGGCGGGTGGCCGACAGGGTCCCTCTCCATGACACTTGGTAGGAGTGGTCATTGAGGTATGATGACAGCCATGTCAGCGCAGAGCCAGCCACTCCCATTCCTGCGAGGGCCGCGAGGAGGATCTGGTGGTTGACTGTGTCGAAGGCTGCAGATAGATCTAGGAGAATCAGGACAGAGGAGAGGCCTTTCGCTTTTGCTAAGTGAAGTGCCTCTGTGACCGCAATGAGGGCTGTCTCTGTGGAGTGACCAGTCCTGAAGCCTGACTGATTAGGGTCATTCTGTAAGAGATAAGCAGTAAGTTGGTTGGATACAGCACGTTCAAGTGTTTTAGAAAGGAAGGAGAGAAGAGAGACAGGACGGTAGTTGCCTATGACGGTAGGGTTCAGGGATGTTTTTTTTATGAGGGGCATGACTCTGGCTTGTTTTAGGGAGGTGGGGACCCGAGTTGAGTGATTGAGTAATTAATCATAATTAATTTATTCATTACAATTTACTCAGCCTAGTAACAGACACAATATTTCTGACACTGGAAATACATACCCCCAGGTCCCTAGATACCAAGAACATGCAAATTGACCTTGCAGAAGTGGAGCAATCTTCCATTTACTTAGGCATGTACCTTTAGGCGAAAACGGTCTACACGAAAATAGAACACTTTCTAAGAATTGTTGATAAATGAGGGCCCTGGGCCCTCATTCATCAACGTGACGTGGAAAATGTTCTATTTCCACACGTAAGCACAGAATTTAGAATCAGTGCACGCACAGAAATATTGGGATTCATCAACCGTGCGTACACAGGTCCTATGCTCCTCCGTGTTGATGAATACCACTTTGTTCTACCGTCAATGCTCGTGCATGATTATCCATATATGGTCATGAAAGTGATGAAACACCCCCCATGGGATGTGAAATAATGGACTGACCCGAGCGGAACTCTGAGAAACTTCACGGAGATTGTTCACTGCTGTCGAACCACGAAGACACAACGCGTGTTATGGGATAAATAAAAGGCGGACTTGTAAACGGTGATGTCAGATATCAACGGCTCCCTAAGACCATTGCTGCAATTCTGCCTGGACAGCTCAAAATACTAATAAAGACCGTTCGTTGACCACTGTTTGGCGTTGGTTGTGTGTCATTATAACCGTGCTGTAATATGAATGCCTTTATTAGTTGTGTTCGATTGGCTATATGATTTTTAGAGGCATCTATTTTGTTGTCGGTATTACCGACAACAAAATAGATGCCTCTAAAAATCATATACTATTAGGTAGCCTATATGAATTACATATAATAGCAGCCATAGCCTACATTATGCAACAGTAACTTGCGCATACCAGTGTATGCGACGGACCAGTGTATACCTTATATCATATCATATTCATATAATAGTTTACTCTATCAGCATACCAGCATGTAATATGTTCTTTGTTAGAACTCAACTCGTTATTATTTTGCACATAGATTGCAGAAATACGGGAACGTTTTGATTTACATTAAAAGGCTTTGACATTGTAAAACTAAATACGTGGCATTCTGTAAGCATAATACAAGTCATATCACTCACACGATATGCTCTGTGTCCAGAGCATGTATGCTTTTCATTCATTTAAGACACATTATTGCAAGGGTTTGGTAATACACATACACCCTGGTGTCATTGCAATGCGTTTTTTATTCTTTCTTATACAGTAAAAAGGGGGAAGAACACTATATCGTGGGTGTTCATATGACTTGTATTCTGCTTACAGCTTCGAAATTCCACTTGTTTCGTTTAACGTAAAGCCTTTTAAATATAATCAAAACGTTCCCGTGTTTCTGCGGTCTGTGCGCAAAATATTAACGAGTTGAGCTACGCGGAGCGCAGTCAGTCAGTACAGCCCGTATATTCCGATAACGCTATATAAACCATGCTGCATTCATTCTGAGAGAAAGATCTATTATTCCAAATGCTATTTATAGGGTTTTGACCATAATTACACTACTGTTGCTATTTTACAATGAACTATAATGAATTATGGTTCATACAGAACATGCCAGTGTTGAAACTAATGCACAGAAGCTAATTTCCTTGTTGTAATAATATATTCTACCACTGGGCGTCAGCTAAGTGTGGTCCGAGCTGTGCGTACACATAAGCACGGAGTCAAGTTCAAGTTGAAATTGATTAATCCCACTCTTTGCTTAGAAATGGTCGTACGCACAGGTTAAGCACAAATCTGTGCGTAAGACACGTTGATGAATGAGGGCCCTGGTCTTTTATTTTAGAAAAAAATCTGCAAAGGCTCAACAACGTCTGTACTTCTTGAGGAAACTTAGAACTTAGACATAACTCTGCAGATACTGTTCTATAAGACCTGCATCCAGAGTGTGCTGACTTTCTGTATTCAGTGCTGGGGGGGAGCACTAAGTGTACAGAATAAGAATAAATTAGATAGGGTGGTCAAATTAGGAGGTAAGACAACTGGTGAAGCAATGTGCAGTATTACAAACATGTCAGACCAGTACACCAGGAAATTGGCAGAAAAGATCATAGCCGATCAACTGCACCCACTATGGTCTCTGACTACGCACTCTTACCCTGAAAGAACAAACTGCAAGGTGTTGTCAACCTTATCTAAAAAATTATCGGCAAAACACAAAGATCCCTAGTACAGTTTAACAGTGCTCAAGAAAGCACATAAGATGGGCTAATTAGTGACTCCACACATGTCCTTCATGTGTGTTTTGACTTGCTGCCATCAGGAAAGCGATTTAGACAGCCTGCCCATAAAACAAACAGAGGGAAGTTTGGTTTTGTTCCAGATTCGATTGGTGAATGGCCACAGTACAAGGAATGGTCAGTTCACTAATATGCTCCCGTTGACCCCTTGATTTGAACATGTTTGACGAAAGTGCACTTTTTTTTGTAGGCCTACCGACCGACCGAATTTATTTATTTATTAGACGTGACACATCAACAATATAAGGATCCTGTTCTAACAGTGTCATGTCTCTTGTGCTTTAACACTTTCAATGCCGGAGCTTGGTGCACAATTTAGTGCTTCCTTGCCACCACCCACTTCAATGATAGAGCTCTCATATTTACAAACGCATAAACTATGTCTTAAATTGTGGCTATGTGTCTAATCTGGCCCTCCCTTATCAATGACTTGTTTGCAGTCAACATTGTGGAAACGGATTGTTTTTTAATCGGTTCATTTCCGTTTTATACCATTTTGAAAAACGCTTGTTTTTTTTTAAGTTTCAGGAAAATATAAAGATTCTGTGATAATCGCCCTTTACTGGAATATTCTGGAATACACAAAAAACGTTGTAATTTTTCGGCCTATTTATGAATTGTTTTTAAATAAATGCTAGATTATCGATATTATATGTGTACTTATGCACGTTATAGAAGCGGGCTGAAAAATCGAATCTCTCATTTCCTGATCAGCACACACACACACACACGCACACACACACACAGGGCGCACGTTGATATCTCTGTGAAAAAAGCTCTGATTATCCTAAGACTGGTAAAATAGATTCCTTACCTCAGATCAGATGTTCTCCAAAAAGATTATTCCAATTCCTGATCGCCATTCCAAATATCGATCGTGTTTATTGATCCAATGCTGGGTACTGGAAATATGTATTCCACGCTGTTTTGGGGCTCGGCAATGACTTGGATCCTCTCGGGTGACTTGCCCGAGAAGTAAATTGAGGAAGCTGGATTCTAAGAACTAAACGATGCATTACGTTCTTTGTTCCATGCAGCATTCAGCTGCTTAACAAGTTTTAATTATTTGTTCTTTTTTAGCACTGTCACCATGGAGCCGTTGAGGGTCATGCTTTTTATGATGTTCGTATTTATTATGCTCATGTCTTGTTTGTCTGTGCTGTATTGTTCATATGTTGTGCCTATTGGGCTTTTTTGTTGCTCTCTTTGTGCAAAGCAAATTCCCTTGAAGGTCAATAAAGGTTTCATTTATTCAAGGTCCCAAGTGGAGAAGAAAAAACATTCCATAAAAGGTGGAAAATCCAATATGAGAGTAGAAAGTAGAATGATGTCTCATCTCATTATCGTGGATTTACAAATAATTTAAAAAAAGAACCTGCTGACAAAGATCAAAGGAACATTTCCAGAGTAGTCAGCCAAGGGGACGGAGCATGTCCCTGTCAACTACTCTGTGAATGTCAGGGTACTAGCATCATGAATGTTCACAGCAAAAGACGGAGTAAAATGGTGGTGTAACAGGTTAATATGGTCTATTTATGAATTTCACCAAAACACCCCTGTTTCATTGTTTGTGTGTCTGAAATAATGCACCCACCGTGTCAACATCATTACGTGCGTCTGCGCACGGCTCAGGCACAGTACTTTCGGATGCCTATGAGGTGAGCTGCATTGGGTTAATATCCGCCTGATAAACGCCTATAAAAGTTGTAATTTGTTGTAAAACGTAAAACGTTATCTACTTGTTGCTACATGTTCCGTAAAATATTCCATTCATTCTGTGTACATTCTGTTCGGATCCAAGATCTCTAACCCACTTTTGGTTAGTTTAGGCTCTGATAAAATGGACTAATGTTAGAGTTTGTCACCTAGCTAGCGTAACCAAATACCATATTCACACTCTTTCTTCATTAAGTGTATTAATTTTGTTCTTCCTATGAGGGGAGCCAAGTCTGTCGCGCGCACACAGCTGACGCTTTTGTCCATTATTGTGTTTGTCAGAGGTGAAAACAAGCAACTGCACACCACACCTAATGATTGTACATCTGATGTGTGTCACACAGGTATGGAGATGTTTGTGTCTGTTTCTTTTGAAAACGTTTTATATGATTTTACTGTGTAATGAAAGGCTGTAGGCGTAATAGCCTTATAGCTAATCCACACCAGTTCAGCTATATACAGTAAGTTGAGTCTGGCTAGTGTGATTTTTATTATAACACAAGAGTTACATGTTACTCTAATGTTACTGAAGCTTTATTTGTTATAGAATTGTAATATGGGTCATATTTCATATTTTTGTTAATAATAATAATAATAATAATAATAATAATAATAATAATAATAATAATAATAATAATAATAATAATAATAATAATAATAATAATAATAATAATAATAATAATAATAATAATAATAATAATACACTTTATTTGTATAGCACCTTTCATACAGAAACTGCAGCTCAAAGTGCTTCACAACAGAAAAAAGACACATTAGGACATCTGACTAACATCCCAACAGGCCACCTAGTTTATGGTTTGATTCAGTTTTAAATAGACAATAATAAAAGGAGCAAGATAAAATAGACAGAGTAAAAGAGTGCAATAGTGCAGTGCAATAAAATTGTAGAATAGAATAGATAAAAATATATATATAAATTTTACAGTGCAATAAAATAGTTCTGGATTACTGTTCAACAATTCAAAGTCGTACAATGGTAAAACTGACACCACAATGCACATTTTAAGGCAAGCCATATCAGACAGTATTAAAGCTGACAGTCTCCCCTGCTCATGACAGTCTCCTGTTGCCTGACACCACAAATGCACATTTTAAGGGGAGACACTGCAGGTGAATAGGGTAAAAAAATTAACTAATATATATCACAATGAAACTTCCCCAGTTGATTACTTATATTAATACAAGACTTTTTTGTATTACAAGTTTTCTGAAATTGTATGTTTAAATATGCAAATGAGGCATGATCTACTTAAATATGCACTAATTTGCATATAATTCCAGGACAGAAATCTGAACATTGGATAAAGCCATTTTCAAAATTATAGTTTAATTTTGTTGACATATTAGAGCCAAAGGTTATTACAGAGGGGATTTTGGATATCTCTTTTTATCACTCCATAAATCAGAAAATACTCCATTCAGTCCATTTTTATGGTAAAATTCCATATTTCGCCATGTTTTTAGGAATAAAATGTGATATAAATTGGTTGAAATAAATAAATAAATAAATAAAATAAATAAATATAGATTGGTCTAGATGATCAACTTCTCTGTATTGGCTCAGAATACTGAGCTCTCTATTTAAGAAAAGTATATTTCGGAGCCACTTGTGCATTTTCATTTCGTGTCCAAATGGGGGCAGAGCTCGTCATTCCTATAGTATAAAGGTCACAGCATCTTGTGTGACCAAGGCGGAAGTAACTCAGAGACAAACGACGGAGCAGGCAGCGAATTATGTATGATAGAAGAACCTTACTCCAGTAAATAACTCCCCTTGGTAAAGCGGAATAAGGTATGTCGAACACTCAAATGTATTATTATTATTACTGTTGTTGAAGAGGTCTATATTTATATGTGTAACTGCCAAACATTTATAAACATGTAAAGTTGTGCGCTCACTGAGTAGCCTCTAATCAAAGGCACCTGCTGCCGGACAAGTAACGTTATTATTTATCATTGTTTTTCCCTGAGTGCCTTTGTTATGGAAGACGAGTTCACCCTTAAATATCTTTGAATGCAATTGTTTGTTTGAACACGTAGGTATAATAATGAACAACATGTGAACAATATTGAACTGTGAACTATGTAACTAATTGTATGTTTGTGTTTGACTGTCTTATGCAGTTTTCACGGTGCAAACGGATCAAATGATGCAACCGTCAAGGTGCAAACGGAGCAAATGATGCAACCGTCAAGGTGCAAACGGAGCAAATGATGCAACCGTCACGGTGCAAACGGAGCAAATGAGGCAACCGTCACTACTTGTACAAACACGGTGCAACGACAAACTACCAAAGAAAAGCTACAGTACTGCTAAGCTGAAATGCAAAAGAAAAGAAAAAGAGAAAATAAATAAAAGCATCTGTACGAAACATAACCGCATCTTTATTTCAACACCAAGCCGGGGGGCAGTTACAGTGAAAACTTATTCCGCTTTACCAAGGGGAGTTATTTACTGGAGTAAGGTTCTTCTATCATACATAATTCGCTGCCTGCTCCGTCGTTATCTCTGAGTTACTTCCGCCTTGGTCACACAAGATGCTGTGACCTTTATACTATACTATAGGAAAGACGAGCTCTGCCCCCATGTGGACACGAAATGAAAATGCACAAGTGGCTCCGAAATATACTTTTCTTAAATAGAGAGCTCAGTATTCTGAGCCAATACAGAGAAGTTGATCATTCTAGACCAACGCAAATCAAAGCTTACTGATAATAAAGATGATAGGCATCTTTACCCTTGGCGGTCAGTTACACAGGGTATGAATGCGATATCAACAAACCCTTCTGTAAATACCTTCAGAACATAGATATGAATAGAACTGGAAGGTTTGGTGTATGTGAGTGCTACTGAAGTGGAGATTTCTGGCTCAGAGTATGAGGAAAAACTCTTAAAACTCATTTTTGGGAAAACGCCTTCAAAGTTCTGTATTGTAAAATGCCATACTTTTTTTTTAAACAGATATTTACAAACACAATACCTAATCAAACCATTAGTAATAGACAACCTAAACGCATGCCTGATAACTGAATAATAATAATAATGATGTTATTGAACTGAACAGAACTACACACAGGCTACAAACAGTGTAGTACAGTGTAGTACCCCCTAATAGGCAAAAAATATTTGAATAGATATCACTATGAAACTTTCCCAATTTGTTATGTACATATAAACTAAGAAAAAATATATTGCAAGTTTTCTGAAATGTATGTTTATATATGCAAATGTGGCACTTCCCCATTAAATATGTGCACATTTATGGATGCAATAATAATAATAATAATGGATTGGATTTATATAGCGCTCTTCTCTGACTGACTGTTGCTCTGACTCAGAGCGCTTCACAGAGTCCATTATTCGTTCATACACAGTCATACCGGTGGTGGTAAGCTACAATTGCAGCCAGAGCTGCCCTGAGGCAGACTCACGGAAGCGTGGCGAATAATCAACGCCTACGGCCCCTCCGACCACCACCAACATTCATTCACATGCATACACATTCATACGAGGCAAGTAGGTTAAGTGTCTTGCCCAAGGACACAACGGCAATGGGATGGACATGGGCTTGAGCGGGATTCGAACCACCAACCCTTCGATCATTGGACGCCCCGCTCTACCCCTGAGCCACGCCGCCCCAAAAGGCAAAATGATGTAAAATAAACAACTAAATGTGTGTTATTGACGTTTTATTGTCACTAGTTTCATAGAAGACATGTTTAGGAAGCAAAATATAACAAAATCTCAAAATCAACAAAAAAAGTATATTTGACTATTCACCTGCAGTGTCTCGCCTTAAGGCAAGCCATATCTAGGGTGACCAGATGCAAAAAGTCCAAAAGTGGGACAACAGTAAGATTTTGGTGGGACAAAGTGGGACAACAGTAAGATTTTGGTGGGACAAAGTGGGACAGATAGATAATGTATTTTTTTTTATTAGAATAACTGCCATGGTCTTCACTGAATAGATTTAAATCAAAGGTTAAAGGTTAATTCAAAATAAATACAAATTAAATACCACCTAACATCTGTTTTAAATATTCAAATGTCATCACTTGACAGGAATGTCTTGTGTTTGATATTCCCTGTTAACACAGAACTAGGGAAAACAGTGTAGTATAATACAAAAATAATAATACAAATAAATTGTGTTTCTCTATTAGAATAACTGCCATGGTCTTCACTGAATAGATTTAAATCAAAGGTTAAAGGTTAAATCAAAATAAATACAAATTAAATACCACCTAACATCTGTTTTAAATATTCAAACGTCATCACTTGACAGGAATGTCTTGTGCTTGATATTCCCTGTTAAAACAGTGTAGTATAATACAAAAATAATAATACAAATAAATTGTGTTTCTATATTAGAATAACTGGTCCCTCCACATTAGTCTTGGTACTGGCAGCCGGCTTGAACCATGGAAAGCACCTGGCTGAAACACACACCGGCAGAGTCATTATTATAGCATCATGGCATTGCATTGGTAATACAATATATTATGATACAATCTAGTTGTTCTAATCTAAACAAAGTTTGATCTTACCTTAATTGTTCTTCAATTTATATTTTTTGTTTGAGCGTGCAGCTTCCAGTAGAGCCTTATTCTTCAGTATGCGTCTGTAGAATTCAATACAACTGTATCCGAAGTTGGTCTTGATTTGGATTTCAGCCTTAATTAACGCCACACTGCACCGGTTTCGTTGGTCGGTCCACGCCATTACCATCAGGGAAAACACCCTCTCAACAAACGCGTTAGTAACGGGGATGCTGAGGAGAAAGGATGCAAGGGCAGTCATATTTGGGGTCTTTGTGCCTTTAAGCATGGTGGACCACTTCACTCCAACACTGTCTCTTCTCTCCACAATTTCTCGCTGTCATGGCAGTGTCAGACAATACTCTTCGAAGAGTTCGTCCATGTCCAGTTTTTGTTTGATCTGGAGGGCCTCCGCAGCATCACACAGATGGGAGAATGTGACCTCCCTCTTCAGTGCCATACCTGCCACATGCTTTTGGTAGTTGTCGTCAGATAAGTCGTACCACTTTTCGAGGTAGGTGAGTGCAGACTTGTAGAACTTTAAAAAATCCTGCTTGATTGCTGCTGCCTTTGTGGTCGGAAATCTTTGGAGAGTGGCACTGGTCTCCACTCCAAAGAATGCATCCACCTGTCGCTGCTGGAGCTTGGTCCTGAGAGTGGACATGATCTCATATAGCTCACAGACAGTCACACCATCTCCCTCCAATAGCAGCACAACATCATGGAATGTCTTCAGCCCATTCTGGAGGAAGGACAGATAGGCCTGTAGCTCAAGGGGTTGTCCATCTCCGTCCTGATCCTTTTCAAATAACCGCCACAGTAACTTGGGCATTGGTCCTCTCCCAGTGACAAGAAGTAGCTTTTGATAGCTGGCCAGCTGTCATGTAGTCTTTTCACAGCTGGCCATATGCTTAGCCATCTTGTGGGTACGTGCCTCAGCACAGTCATAATAGTCCTCTTCCACAAATGCAAACACTGCTTTCAATTCCTCTGTGCGTTTTGCTGATGATGAAAAGTGGCTGAATATTTTGTTGATTGTGGATTCTATGTCGATGTCCAGCTTGTCTCCAGCATGTTTCGCACAGTTGTGCACTATGTGAGCAACACAGTTTGCCTTTATGATGCCACTGTTATCTGCCTTTAGCTTCTGAAAAACAGAATTATGTTTGCCGTAATTTACGCTTGCATTGTCGGCAGTGTACGCTGAAATCCTATCCGGATTGAGATCATTTTCTGTCCGTTTTTTCATAATCTGGCAGTGTATGGCAGCAGACGATTCGTCACTATCCTCATAAAAATCAAGGATTTGGCTCTTCAAACCTAGCTCGGGTGTCCAATATCTCAGTGACAGAGGGAAAAGTTTTATGGTGCCATGATTGGAAGCATCAGAAGCGACCGAAAAGAATGGTGTGTTTTGGTCATCTGGGACCATTGGGGTTTTTAATTCAATCAAACAACTCTCCACTGAGGAAGGTGCCAGTACATCCATAACTATGGATGTAGCTTTTGTACGACCACACAATATTCTTCTTGCAATATCTGAGTCTGGCAAAATGACAGGAGCTAGTTTCATACCACAGTCGGCTGACCTGTATGAATGGGAGTGTTGTACTGTGTGATAGACACTTGTTATCTCAGCTGCAATGACCTTGTCCGTCTGGCTATCATTGTTTGGTTTAAAAAGAAACGTATCCATAGATCTGGATGTTTCTTTTTGGTGAGACACTTTCAAGTGAGACTCACGTCCACTGTGGCGCTTCAAGTCGTATTCTCCTCCATGCGCAATTGAAAACGAACTATGACACAAACCACAGAAAGCCGGCTGCGGATTGCCTGCCATCTGCCTCACCCAGTCATGTGTCGTTTGCCAGTCTTGGTTGTAACTGCAGGTCCGTTTCTTTTTACTGCTTTCCATCTTGAACTAGTTCGCTTGTAATGTTGTTGTGTTTTTTTTGACCAATCAGATTTGCGATATGAGGTAGCGTCACAAGTTCAACTCTCACGAGCAGAGCAGTGCGCTAAATTACTATAACCAATCAGATCTGCGATATGAGGTAGCGTCACGACTCAGTCTCAGTCACGTCACAAGCAGGCAAGCAGCGCGCTAAATTACTATAACCAATCAGATCTGCGATATGAGGTAGCGTCACGACTCAGTCTCAGTCACGTCACAAGCAGGCAAGCAGCGCGCTAAAGTACTATAACCAATCAGAGCAATGTGTGTGGACAAGAGGCGGGTTGCTACGTTTACTGTCTGTAGGGAGGGGTTTTTAGACGCATGTTTTTTTTTGGCTTCGAAAAGAGGGACATCCTCTCAATATGAGGGACGCGGGGCATTTGGTCAAATGGTGGGGCAGTACAACCAAAAGGGGGACACCTGGTCACCCTAGCCATATCAGACAATATTCTCCTGCTCATGACAGTCTCTTCTGCTTGATACACACACAGTTCAATACCCGACAGTTTTGAACCTGTAATAAAAAGCAATAGACAGAGTAAAATAATACAGTGCAATAATAGAATAGTAGAATAGAATAGATAGTAAAATTATGCAAAAGAATGGACAGAGTAAAATAGTGCTACAGTACAGTGGAGTGTATTAGAAGGCTATGGTGAAGAGGTACGTTTTTAGCTTATTTTTTGAAAATATTAAGAGATCTAGCTTCTTAATGTCCATAGGTAGTGTGTTCCATAACTTTGGCGCATAGTTTGCAAAGGCTGCATTCCCGATTTTCCTTAGACTGTGTTGGAACCTTCAATAGACCTAGTAGATGATCGCAATGTTCTAGGAGGCACATAGTTGACTAGAGAATTTGCAAAGTAGCTTGGTCCTGTTCCATTTAGTGCTTTGTAAATAAGGAGGAGGACTTTGAAATCAATTCTAAATGTTACCGGAAGCCAGTGTAGGTTAGCTGACCGAGGACGACCTAGATAGATAGAGATAGATGTGTGTCTCTCCTCTTGGTTCTAGTTAGTAGCCTAGCTGCCGAGTTTTGAACGAGTTGGAGTCGTTCTGTGTTTTTTTTGGGAGGCCAGCGAGGAGTGCATTACAGTAGTCAAGTCGGCTTGATATAAAGGCATGGATCAGTTTTTCAGCGTCTTTTTGATTTATAAATGGCCGTACCTTAGTTATGTTTCTAAGGTAGGAAAATTATGTTTTTGTCACCTTGTTGATGTGTGATTTAAAGTTGCCCTTTGATGTCCCCGCCCGTTATCTACGTTTAAATACCCTCAAGTCCTCCAGCGATAACTACCGGAATTATAAATTCCTCAATCCTTCTCAAGCCGTAAAGGATAGATTATATATACTCTGGTTCTGGTTCCATCTTCATAATAATATGGCTTCTCCACTTCATCTAGAAACATTGTAATCCCTGTGCTCCTCTGTAATTATCTCTCCCCCAGGCTGATCAGGGCAGCCCTCACCTGCTCAGCCTAGTCACATTACCTCTTACTTTATCTGTGACTCTTAGCTGCCAAAACGGTCCACAAGTCATCCCCTCCCCCTTTGAGCTCAGGTCTCTCTCTCTCTGTCTCTTTCTGTATCTCTGTCGCTCTCGCTTTCTTTCTCCCCGTTTGCTCTTATTCTCTCTCCCTCTCTCCCCTCTCTCTCTCTCTACCCCCCCCTCTCTCTTTACCCCCCCTCTCTCTATTCTATCCCTCTCACTTCTCCATCCTCCAAGAGGGATGCGAATTAGCAGAACTCTCTTCTCATGGGCAAAGAATTTTTTTTCGGGGGGACATTTGTATTGTGGGCATCATCATGCATCATTAATTTCTCCAGTGTTTTAATAACTGGAAATGAAAAGAAAATACTGGAAATATAATTTGCCAAATTGACAAGACGACTGAGCACCTGCGGAAACACTGTATTCTGTCTAGTGTTTTGAACATTACTGTACCATGGTATACTGTACTACGCCACACAGGCCTGTTCTGTTTAGCACCAGGGATTCTCAAAGAAAGGATAAAGTTAGATTTTTATACGCTTTGGACCTGTACTACATACGACTTCAGGCTATGGAACCATTGTGTTTTCCAGCTCCTACCTCTCAGCTGGAACTTTTACTTCAGTGTGTTCAAAACCTCTGTTACTCTATTTTATTAGCACATTATTGTGTAAGAAACTTCAGAATGTTACCTTTCAAAAGAGACCAGACTCATGCATGTGATTACTTTGGGTATGCAATCGTCCAAAAGATTAAGAAAACTAGCCCCATTTTTCCCTGATGCTTAAGTGGTTAATATATATTATACAACAGGTAGGTCAGACCACGCATTGTGATTGGTCGAGAGCGTTCTAAGCCGTGAGTATATTCATGATACACTCACGGAACCTCTTATGCCCGACGGGACCGGTACCTGTCCCAAAATGACATCATGTCATAAATCAATCTCTCCAGACTGTTTGACAAAAGTATCATTATTTTTTTTCAAACGTATTCAAGTATAAACATCATAACCATGTCACAACAGCATTTATAATTAGGGATGTTCTGATTGTATTCAACAAACATGACCATGTTCACGTCTTAAACTCATACTGAGGCCTTAGTTTTGGTTTTAAATTTCATATCATCATTCATTTATTTATTGTCGCACAGAGCAGAATAATTTGCAAAAACAAACGCATTTCCTTTGATTTACACCGTCGCACGACAGTGACGTATGCCGAAAATAGTCACTCCCGCAACACCGGCAGGTTCACCTGATGACTCGGAGCAGCTAGACAAAATGTCAGAGGTTTGGAAGCATTTTAAAATTGAAACCGAAGCCAGTCCAATAGCCAGTTGCAATCTTTGCAAGGAGGAAAGAACAGAGCCTCGTTCAACACGACCAATCTAATACGCCACCTGAGAAACAGCCACAAACAACAACACGACGAGTACATAGCTGCAATGACACTAAGACAACCGACACTTTCAGAGACTCTTAAAAGGAAAGAGAAACTGCCTGAGAACGGTGAAAGGTCCAAGAAAATAACAGCCAAGATAGCTGAATTCATCGCGTTGTATGACCAGCCGTTATCTGTGACAGAGACCGTGGGGTTTCGCCGTCTCATAGAGCACTTGGAGCCACGTTATCAGTTGCCTTCTCGGCACTACTTCACCGACAAAGCTCTGCCTGCGCTTTACACCAAGCTCCGTGACCACCTGCAAGCCATGTTAACAGGTGTGCCTTCTTTGTCATTTACCACAGACATATGGAGTTCTTCAGTGAGTCCAATGTAACTCATTAGCTTTACAGTTCAGTGGATCGACTCCGAGTTTAATTTACAACAACACGCTACCTTGCATGCGCAGAACTTTCGAGGATCTCACACGGCAGGCGCTCCTGGGCAGTGTTCATTTTGTCAACGGAAATTATGACTAAATATGGTCGTCAACAAAGCTTTTTCCCCTGACTAAAACAAAAAAGACAAAATCGAGACATGTAGTTGACTAAAACTGACTAAATTAAAAACAGAAAATAAAGGTGACTAAATATGATGAAAACGAAAAAGGAGCATTTGACACATGACTAAAACTAAAATTTAAATAGCTGACAAAATTAACACTGGGGTCATGTCTGCTTCACATGGGCTGTGGAAACGTTCGGTTCACTTTACTGTTTTTGTTATTTTAAGACTGGTGATGGTCTTTAACTGTTTACATCTTTAACTCATTACGGTATGGGGGGGGTGGGGAATGGGGGTCTACATGAATCTATGATCCCCAATAGAAATTAATGTGAATTTGACTGACGGTAGCGGAAATTTACAAAAACTAGACAAAAATGTCATCCATTTTCTGCGACTAAATCTAGACTAAAAAAAAAATAAAAAATCTAGACTAAAACTGACTAAGACTAAAATGCTCAGACCTGTAGTTGACTAAAACTGACTAAACGAAAAATAAATGAAGGTGACTAAATGTGATAAAAACGAAAAAGGAGCATTTGACACATGACTAAGACTACAACTAAAATTAAAATAGCTGCGTCGCGAAGCGGCCGACCCGGGTTCGATTCCCGGACCCGGCGTCCTTTGCCGAATGTCTCCCCCCTCTCTGTCTCCCGTTCTTCCTCTCTCTCTCTCTCTCTCTCTCTCTCTCTCTCTCTCTCTCTCTCTCTCTCTCTCTCTCTCTCTCTCTCTCTCTCTCTCTCTCTCTCTCTCTCTCTCTCTCTCTCTACCGGACTGCCCCGTAGTAAAAAGCAATAAATGCAAAAACATAAATCTTTTTTTGTATTTTATTTTTTTATAATTTTTTAAACAAACACATAAACAAACATGACAACACACGATAAGATATACAAGCATTAGTTGACAGTGCACATCCAATGAAATCACATTTTAGTTAATTGTCTTATATAGGATATACCCTTAATACCTGTTATCTAAAAACCTACACACATATGCTCCAGCTCGTACCCCCCCCTCCCGGACCCCCCATTGGATAATCCATCCATTTTCCCTCGCTCCTAACCAGACATTACCATTATATGCTAGCTTTTATTTTCTCCACCACTTCTAACCACAATGTCATTTTGGATTCATTGAGACCCGAAATTCTTGCTGTAGATATTTCTTGATAGATCACATCGAGATATGTAATAATCCAGACCTTTCGGCAAATTTTTTCCGGTTGGAACCATCGTGATGCTATCAGCTTTTTAGCCACTGTGATACCCGATAAAACCAATCTCTTTAGCTGTGGATGTACTGCACACTCAAAAACATCATTCAGCAGTAATACAGAGGGGTGTACAGGTATATTCCAAGTTAAGAGATTTGATAAAAAAAACATAAATCTTAAAAAAAAAAAATGCGGAGATTGCGCTCGTCACCAATGCAAGAGACTCCGGTCTCGACTCCCTGAGTCGGCATTGCCTGCGGCTTGAGCCAGTCGTCATACTATCTCAATTGGCAGAGGTAGCGGGTGGAAAGTCGATGGGTGGGGAATGGGATTGGACGTTGTGGACAGCGACTCCTACAGGTCGGTTGGGGGACGCCTGTACAGAAGAGACAGGAAGTATCGGGGGCAGCGTGAGCCTCCCACGCGTTACTCCTCGCCACTGAGAGTCCGCGCTGTCTGGTGAAAAGATGCGACAGGCTGCCTCCTCGTGTACCGGAGGGGACACGTGATGCAAGGCTTCTATCCTCAGCCGACCAGTGGGAGGCATAGTCTAGAAACGTTCAAGACAGGGGAGGGGAGAATTGAAGGGGAGAATTGGAGATACGAAATTGGGATCAGAGAAAAATAGAAAAATAAGGAGAAAAAGTGGATACAAAAAAAGAAAAAGCCTAAATTAACACTGTTCCTGGGGATGCTTACCAGTTGGGGAATAGAGAAGTCACGGGTCCATGTAATTTTGCGGGACAACGCGCAAAACATGAAGAAGGCCATGGATGATATGGAAGTAACAAGTGTGGGCTGTCTTGCGCACACGCTCCAACTTGCCGTGCATGAGGGTACTATCTCAGCGCAGCGTCACAGACACACTGGCCACCGCAAGGAAAATTATTGGCCATTTCAAACATTCCCTGTTGGCCTATTCCCGTCTGGAAGATATCCAGAATGACCTGAAGATGGATGTCAAGTGTCTACAGCAGGACGTTGCTGTGAGATGGAACAGCAGCCTCTACATGTTGCAGAGCATCTTGGAGCAAAAGCAGGCTCTCTCTGTTTATGCAGCTGACTACACCCTCCCAACCACCCTGACAGCCAGCCAGTGGACCCTGATGGAGAAGACAGCTGAGGTGTTAGTTCCATTTGAGGAACGCACAAGGGATGTGAGCAACCCCACTGCATCTGATGTAACCCCTGCAATAACAGGTTATTAATTATTACAATAATTAATAATTTGCTATATTTTTATTAGGGATGTCCGATATTATCGGCCGACCGATATTATCGGCCGACCGATATTATCGGCCGATATCGGCAGTAAAATGTGATATCGGAAAATATCGGTATCGGTTTAAAAAAAATAAAACAATAACAATATTTGTTATATATATATCCAGTGAAATGATTAGTTACCTGAAATTATTCAGTTTTTGGGGGGGGGGGAAACCCTGCATATATCGGTATCGGTTGATATCGGTTGATATCGGTATCGGAAATTAAGAGTTGGACAATATTGGAATATCGGTATCGGTAAAAAAGCCAATATCGAGCATCCCTAATTTTAATAATAATAAAATTTTACTATACATTTATTTTATATTCTAAATAAACCATTCATCCATCCATTCATTTCATTCATCCAAACAGCCTTCAGACGTGTACTCTCTCGGGAGATGACCACTGACCAGGGGGTCAAAACAATGAAGAGCACGCTCCTAGCTGCAGTGGAGACCCGCTTTGCTGAGATAGAGGTGGAGCCATTATACAGCAATGCCACTCTATTGGATCCAAGATACAAAGACAGGCAAGTAAATTAATGTACTATTTGAATGCTATAATAATAATCGTATCTATTACGTTAAATTAAATGCTGTGTGTTGTCTTGCCATATGTTTGACTGACTAAGGGCTAGATCCACAAAGAATGCATTGCACGGTGCTAATTGCACCCTTACTTACAATTCATTATGAATTGAAAATGGGGGACCCTGATGTAAACAAGACGAAAGTCTTTCTCTGGTCTGCATCCCCTTAACACTTTGGCGACCAAAGTCCCGCGGCGATTTATAGTCCAGAGGACCGAGCTTTGTCAACAAACCGATGTACTTTCTAACAGCTATATATATACTTTATAATATTGCTATCTGTCCATTCTCATTGTCACTTGAGTGCATAAACCGTGCCTTCATAATGGCTTAACGAAAATAAAAATCCATCGGTTGGTTGTCATTTTATAGCGCCGTGAATATAAGGTTTATCACAGTTTTCGCCTCGTCTTTTTTCTGGGGAGCTAGATAATAGGCTAAAGGCTAGTCACGTTATATCAAACGCCATTTCTGTTGTATATATACGAATGAAATAAAACAAACTGCGTAGCATCCGGACTATTACAGAGCATCTATGGATGAAATGGGGGCGGCGGGGGACGCTGTTTACTATTATTTATTAGCAATACAGTGTGCGTTCAAGTAGCCATTTTCACTGATCGATCACGTTGCATTTTAAAACAATGTCCAATCCAGCTGTAATTTGGGGGAATAGTATCCTACCGTCAGCCCATGTGATCGCCGGCAGCATTTCGTCATTAGTCATCGGAATCTGGTAGATCAATATGTCCATTGGCTGATCATAAATCCCATTATTCCAGGCTGAAATCTGCGTTCGGTAACGTGATCAAAGATGGAGTATGTTCGGCTGGGATCGAGGCTCATATGAAACGCCCACAGACAGTAAAACATTCGATCGGGGACGTTAATAGCGTTATTAATATGGAATAAAACAATAACAACGGCTCTGGTCCACAACGCATGGCACCGTAACACGTATAAACTCGTGGCTGGTCCTTAAAGTGTTAACAATTGTGTGTATTGAGCCGTACTGTATTGTACCCATTCTGCAAGCTGTTAATAACATTTTCATTCAATCAATCAATCTGCATGGTGATTGAATGAACATTTTATTCACCCTAGAATTCTGTATTCATCCTATATTTTTCCAGATGGTGCAACTTGCTGTATAAAAGCAATAATACACTCGAACCAGTGGAATATCATGAATATTGCCATTCTGTGATGCCTACGCCACTCGAGCTTCGCTCTCGTAGCTGCAGGCGCATCACAGCCGTGGCAATATTCCTGATATTCCACTGGTTTGAGTGTATTATTGCTTAATTATTTACAGTACATCAACCTAAAATGCCAATGAAACAGAACATTTGGTCTGAAATCTTTCTCCGAAATCCTGCGAGGTGTGAGTTATTGCAGGAAGCTGGAAGCTGTGGCTCATGGATAATATGCTTACCGTTACCGCGGAAGGTTTGTTGTACAGTTGCATCTAAAAGATAAAAACAGCGGTTTGTGTTTATGCATTTACAAATTGAGCCAACAACATGTCACCCACTTTGCGTTGTGTTCATATACTATCGTTCCATGAGTGGAGATACCTGCTGCAGACAGAGTGGAGGCAGTGGCGGACTGGCCATCGGGACGTTCGGGACGAATCCCGATGGGCCGGAACCAAAGTGGGCTGGTCCAAAAAAAAAGAAAAAAAAAATGTTTTAACTTTTTTTTTTTTTTACTTTTTTTTTTGGGTCAGTGTGTGGGCCAGTGTGTGGGCCACTAATGTGGGCCGGTGTGTGGGCCAGTGTGTGGGCCAGTGTGTGGGCCAGTGTGTGAGTCGGTGTGTGGGCCACTAATGTGGGCCGGTGTGTGGGCCGGTGTGTGGGCCAGTGTGTGAGTCGGTGTGTGGGCCACTAATGTGGGCCAGTCTGTGGGCCGGTGTGTGGGCCAGTGTGTGAGTCGGTGTGTGGGCCACTAATGTGGGCCAGTGTGTGGGCCAGTGTGTGAGTCGGTGTGTGGGCCAGTGTGTGGGCCGGTGTGTGGGCCAGTATGTGGGACGGTGTGTGGGCCGGTGTGTGGGCCAGTATGTGGGCCAGTCTGTGGGCCGGTGTGTGGGCCGGTGTGTGAGTCGGTGTGTGGGCCAGTGTGTGAGTCGGTGTGTGGGCCACTATTGTGGGCCAGTCTGTGGGCCGGTGTGTGGGCCAGTGTGTGAGTCGGTGTGTGGGCCACTAATGTGGGCCAGTGTGTGGGCCGGTGTGTGGGCCAGTGTGTGAGTCGGTGTGTGGGCCGGTGTGTGGGCCAGTGTGTGGGCCAGTATGTTGGATGGTGTGTGGGCCGGTGTGTGGGCCAGTATGTGGGCCAGTCTGTGGGCCGGTGTGTGGGCCACTAATGTGGGCCAGTATGTGGGCCGGTGTGTGGGCCGGTGTGTGGGCCAGTGTGTGGGCCGGTGTGTGGGCCAGTGTGTGGGCCAGTGTGTGGGCCGGTGTAGTGTGTGGGCCAGTGTGTGGGCCGGTGTGTGGGCCATTATGTGGGCCGGTGTGTGGGCCAGTGTGTGGGCCGGCAATAAAACAATAAACAAGTTGCATAAACTAAATCAGATTAAAAATTATCACAGTTCTGGTTTGCCTTAAGATGCAGTTTAAGATGGGTCTTGAACATGGAGTATGTAGGGCACTCTCTAATCACAACTGGTAGGCTATTCCAGTAGTTATCACTTTTAACAGAGAACACAGTTTTTGCAATGGTAGTATACCGAAAAGGCACCTTACAGTCCCCTCTACTGATGGCCCTGGTGGTAATGCCAGTGTCTGCTTTCTGTTGGATGAACTCATTCAATGGGGGAGGGGCAAGTCCATGCAGAACCTTGTACATGAAGCAAGTATATTTGAAAACTTGGAAATTCTCGAAACTTAGCATGTTATGTTTTTCTAAAACATTACAGTGATGAAATGAAATTGGTTTCCTATCAAATACTTTTATGGCTTTTTTGTAGAGTAATTCTATTGGTGTAAGAGTAGTGACATATGAAAGAGACCAGTTGATAAAACAGTACTCGATGTGTGATAAAATCATTGAATGCAGAAACATCCTTGCAGCATTAACTGGCAGGCAGGGCCTGATCTGCCTGAAGTTTTCGATGTTAAACTTGACTGTGTTTGTCACTTTCTTCACATTACTTTTTGAAGGTCAATGTAGAGTCCAATGTGACCCCAAGATACTTGAATTAATGTACAATGTCCAGCTCTGCCTCTCCCAGAAACACATTAGAGTGAGTGACCTCTACTGGTGACTTTGTGAACATCATACACACTGTTTTCTTGGTGTTAAGTGAAAGACATGCTTTTGTTAGCCAGTCTTGAATGAGACATGAGACATCAGTGAATGAGATTCACGTTTCCTCCCAACCGCGAGTAGGCCTAGAAGCGCAGAAATGGAGAATGCAAAAAAAGAAAGGGTGGAGCTGAAAAAGCTAGAATTGCTAGTAAAAGACGCAGAACAATGTTCTAAAATTACAGACATGTTTAGTAGAGGAAGGGCTGGCGTTAGAGTAGCTGCTGCTGCTAATGATGATGAAGTTCAAGTGGAAGGAACCAACAGTAACATGACAGGTGTGTGCAGTAGCCTAGTGCATATTCTACTGTTGGTGTGTGCCGGTTCATGAGGGCTAGCTAGCCTATACTAGTTCTTGCAGTGATTTCAGTCATTCTATTACAAGACAATGTGCTTTCCGTATTCCTGATTCCTTACAGCACGTGGACGTAAATAGTCGTGACTCGTGACGTTTTTTCTCTGACTAAAAGTTTAGTTAGCAATGTTAGGACTAGTGCCCACCACAGCATCAGAAGCTAAAGTGCTAACCTAGAGAGCCAATCAGAACCTAGGACGGGCTGCAAATTAATTGGCTACTAATATTATAATAGTAAATACTCAAATAAAATACTATTATGTTCCCTTTAAAATGTTCATGTTGATATAATATTGGTAATCTAATTGATTGAATTGATTAGTTGCCATTTTACATGCTTAAATAAGATGTACCTTAGAATTCCCAACAGTTAGCCATGTTCTCGATTAGTCTCATCTACATGTTTGTAGATAACCACAGCTAACTAGCTTAAGCTAACAACTAGGTCAACTACTACCCCGTAGTTAAACAAATGTGATTGCATATAACAGCTAACTGCTACAACTAAGTTGGTAGTTAGCCTATTCCATTCCATTCCATTCCATACAAATGTTGAATGTATTTATGAAGGTTGTTGATGGTGGTTGGCGCTGAATAGCAGACATGATTCCGTCAGTCTGCCACAGGGAAGCTGTGTTTGCTGATGCTGCTCACAACCACCAGTAGCGTATGACTGTGTATGTATGTGTACTGTATGTGTGAGTGTGAATGCTTGATGGTTTCTGTGAAGCGCTTTGTGGAACAATGCTGGTATACAGTTAAGAATGAGTAATTCGCTTTTGGTTTTTAAGAAAATGGTTTGTAAAGCTATTTTTGAAAACTACAAGGGTGAATAATACTGTTTTTTTTTGCTATTTTCTTTTAGAATACTGTTTTGAAGTCTTAATTTTTAAAATTTTTGTTAAGAATATAGGACAGGCATAGGCTATATAAGCATTGCTTCAGTCTGTACCTTCTCAGTCACTGTAAAATCAAATATTGTTAAATGATGGTGTATATTGTATTGTGTGAGATGATGACTGAATAAACTACTACTACTACTACTCAGTGGCGGCTCTACCACTAGGGGCGCTAGGGCGCCGACCCACCTGCTGGCCAGCTGCTGTTAAATCAGAGAAGAAGACAATAAAACTTTTTCGTTTTTGTGTTTTATAGCCCTATAAATAATATAAACATGTTTAAAATTAATAATATTTACTCATTTTAAGTATGTTTGTATTTCCAATGCACAATATAACGTTATTATCTAAATTAAAAAAACATCGTTTTCCAGAGCAGGAAGTGACATCACGTTTTTTTTTATTTTTTCGTATTTCTCGGCCCGGGCTATACGCGATAGCGCTCTGAGTGCGCGTCACAGTTTGATCGCTGTCTCCGTCACAGCCAATCAGTGCATACGGCGTTGTGCGTTGAAATATGACTATTATGTTGGAATCCGAGCGCGATTTGAAGCGGTCTAGGCAGCAGCGTGAACTTCCGTGAAGAATTTCCATAGCCGCATTTCGCGGAGACGCTCTCTGATTGGCCGACGCCAGAATTTTTTTCCATGGCAGAATTTCACAGAGACGATCTCTGATTGGCCGAATCCAATTTCTAATGTTCCAATTCTAGCTTCTAGCTTGGTTCCTAGGTTGGTCTAGGACTGTTGTTTGTCTTAGAGCGTGCCGTGCCGTGACTGCAAGTTCTTTAGACTGTTAAGCTTAGGCACTCTTTCAAAGTTGGTTAAGGTTAGAGTTTGTCTTAGAGCATGGCGATAGAACGCCAGGTAGTTTGCAGTCTGTTCGAGCGGAAATGGACAAAGGAATGTACTTGTTGAGTGTTGTGCTAACGAGCTCAGCTGAGCTAACACTTGGCTAACAACAAGCTATATGGCGGATTATACACGTTTATCAAGCTCTCCTGCCCTGGACGTTTCAACTAAACAGTGAGTCTCTCTCTCTCTCTCTCTCTCTCTCTCTCTCTCTCTCTCTCTCTGTGCTTAACGTTAACGTTTGTAAATAGTTTTTTTTAGGAGCAGTACTGTTAGGCTACTGCTGTGCTGGCCATTCATGAAGCGAGACATTGCTGATTGTTTATTTATTTTATAACACAAGACTATGACTACCAACTGCCTAGCCAGCCGTGTATCAATCTTGGATGCAATAATAACGTTACTTACCACACTGACTATGTCGATGGCTCATTGATTTAACTACTGCAGCTCTCTCGGATTGAAAATACGTGGATTATGGCTTGTTCAATATCGTCTATGTTTGAATGAATGAATGAATGAGAACTTTATTAACAGATTGCAGAATGGGTACAATACAGTACGGCTCAATACACACAATTGTTAAGGGGATGCAGACCAGAGAAAGACGTTTGTCTTGTTTACATCAGGGTCCCAGATTTTCGATTCATATCGATAGTTTAATAGCTAGCCTTGGCTCGTTTAACAATATGCAAAATATGTGTACAGCCCTGTACTCATACTGAAGTTATTCTTAGTATATAATAGGTCTGATTGTGTAACGAATCGATTCCACGTCGCGCTGTGTGTGAGAGAGAGAAGGAGAGAGGGAGAGATCTGCCTGTGTTTGGAGACTGAATTGATTGATTGAAAACTTTATTAACAGATTGCAGAATGGGTACAATACAGTACAGCTCAATACACACAATTGTTAAGGGGATGCAGACCAGAGAAAGACTTTCGTCTTGTTTACATCAGGGTCCCCCATTTTCAATTCATCAGACGGGCGAGTTTTGTTTCTAACTTTTCTATTTATATTGTGTTTCAAGTTGTGAATTAGAGTCTAGACTATACTTTATTTGACTGGTTGTGTGTTGTTGTAGTAACAGCTGAGCGACTCGTTCATAAGAGCCGATTCATTGCCGTGAGCGTGAGTCGAATCGCTCACGTCTTGCCATGAGTCTTGCGTGGTACAGTACTGTACTGTACAAAATATTTGGTATAGCGCCCCTAGTGGCGAAGTACCCAGCGGCCGCCACTGCTACTACTACTACTACTACTACTACTACTACTACTACTACTACTACTACTACTACTTTGGGTGTTTTCAAAAGGCTGAAAAACGCTGTATGAATTCAAGCCATTATTATTTATTGCTGATGTTCTTCTTATGCAGTTGACTCTGAGGAAAGAGAGAGCACCCAGTCCAGCACAACTGACCCTGAGGGGAGAGAGAGAGCCCAGTCCAGACAGACACACAGACACACAGAGAGAGACAGAGAGAGAGACACAGAGAGAGACACACAGAGAGAGGGAGAGACACAGAGAGAGAGAGACACACACACACACACACACACACACACAGAGAGACACATACACAGAGAGAGAGAGAGAGAGAGAGAGAGAGAGAGAGAGAGAGAGAGAGAGAGAGAGAGAGAGAGAGAGAGAGAGAGAGAGAGAGAGAGAGAGAGAGAGAGAAAACAAGCTCTTGGAATGGGTGTCTGGGAGGAAGTGGGGGGTCTTTCGATGTTGATTAAACGGCAAGCAACTAATGTCATGAGTGCCAAATTAAAGGACAATAAATCCAATCTAACTGAAATTGTGTAGCACAGACCTTTTCTATGGATCAAAACTTCAATATTATTATGGTGTAGTTAATACTTCATGTATCCTTAATCCCTAGGCTAATGAGGCACTAAGATGTTAGTAAAAAAAAAAAACATATGCCAATGACAGGAAGTAACGGTATATGTATGTGTGTGTCTCTGTGTGTGTGTGTGTGTGTGCACTGTGCATGAGTGCACATCTAGGGGCGGTGTGTAGATTTGGTCTCCCTGATGTTGACTCCTTAGCCACAGCCTTGGGTTGTTTAATACTGGACAAGTGTTTCATAACGGCCGTTGTGTGGGCCGGTTTCGGGGCCGGTGCGTGGGCCGGTGCGTGGGCTGGTGCGTCTGAATGTCCCGGGCTGAATTTGTGTCCCAGTCCGCCACTGAGTGGAGGTAATGTAATTACAAATGGTAACTGACTGTTTTGACTGATACGCTTTAGGTATATTGCTGTGCAGTGTGCATGTCCATAGCATGCACAATTATCCGGTAGCGTGCATGTGTGGATCTCGTTATTGCTGCTGCCATGCGCTTTAAGATGCATTCTAAAAATAGATTTCCCTAAACAGCACTACTTGAGCTTGAGTTAACCCGCTAACACACTAAGCTGGCCCAAAACAGTTAAACTCACCCTGAAGCAGTTCACAACAGAGCAATCCTCTGTGCCCAGTTTATTTTCATTTTCATTCAACTTGATTTTGTGGGAATAATGTTAACCAGCCCCAACACAGTGCAACTCTCTTTTTCTCTCTTCCTTTCTCTCGAGATACAGGGCCCTCTATCTATCTATCTATCTATCTATCTATCTATCTATCTATCTATCTATCTATCTATCTATCTATCTATCTATCTATCTATCTATCTATCTATCTATCTATCTATCTATCTATCTATCTATCTATCTATCTATCTATCTATCTATCTATCTATCTATCTATCTATCTATCTATCTATCTATCTATCTATCTATCTATCTATCTATCTATCTATCTATCTATCTATCTATCTATCTATCTATCTATCTATCTATCTATCTATCTATCTATCTATCTATCTATCTATCTATCTATCTATCTATCTATCTATCTATCTATCTATCTATCTATCTATCTATCTATCTATCTATCTATCTATCTATCTATCTATCTATCTATCTATCTATCTATCTATCTATCTATCTATCTATCTATCTATCTATCTATCTATCTATCTATCTATCTATCTATCTATCTATCTATCTATCTATCTATCTATCTATCTATCTATCTATCTATCTATCTATCTATCTATCTATCTATCTATCTATCTATCTATCTATCTATCTATCTATCTATCTATCTATCTATCTATCTATCTATCTATCTATCTATCTATCTATCTATCTATCTATCTATCTATCTATCTATCTATCTATCTATCTATCTATCTATCTATCTATCTATCTATCTATCTATCTATCTATCTATCTATCTATCTATCTATCTATCTATCTATCTATCTATCTATCTATCTATCTATCTATCTATCTATCTATCTATCTATCTATCTATCTATCTATCTATCTATCTATCTATCTATCTATCTATCTATCTATCTATCTATCTATCTATCTATCTATCTATCTATCTATCTATCTATCTATCTATCTATCTATCTATCTATCTATCTATCTATCTATCTATCTATCTATCTATCTATCTATCTATCTATCTATCTATCTATCTATCTATCTATCTATCTATCTATCTATCTATCTATCTATCTATCTATCTATCTATCTATCTATCTATCTATCTATCTATCTATCTATCTATCTATCTATCGCTATCTATCTATCTCTCTCTCTCTCTCTCTCTCTCTCTCTCTCTCTCTCTCTCTCTCTCTCTCTCTCTCTCTCTCTCTCTCTCTCTCTCTCTCTCTCTCTCTCTCTCTCTCTCTCTCTCTCTCTCTCTCTCGCTCTCTCTCTCGTACAGTATTGTAGAACATTCGTTATAGACTCTATAGATTCGTTATAGGTGTGTAGGACCCAGGTGCAGGACAGAACGAGTAGGAAGCAGGCAGGAGATGGCAGGGTGTAATTCCAAGGGGAAGAGCTTTACTTAGAAACACTACAAACTAAAACACTACAAACAATACATCAGCAATGCTGGCAAAAGGGCGAAAACATAAAGGTACAAAAATGACAAATGAATAACACTAACCATGACAGGAACAGGATACATGGGATACAGCATACAGCAAGACAGCGCAACCAGGATAACAGAGTAACAGTGTAGACAGGATAAACAGGATAATGAACGGACCGGGAAGACAGAGCAGACCAGACATATATACACTAGAGCTGGGCCGTTAACGGCGTTAACATGCTGCGTTAACGCGATACTAGTATCGCGCGATAATATATAATTGACGCAGTTAATCTAAAAAAAATATATATATATATATGTTTTTTTATTTATTTATTTTTTACCTTTATTTATCCAGGGTAGGTTCGCTGAGCACAGATGCTCTTTTTCAGGAACGCCCTGCTTCACATTCACACAGTTCCATTCACACCTGGGAGCTGCCCAGTACAACCACAGTTGACATCATTGGCCACTGAGCAAAGGCCACTGAGCAACTCCACTGGAGCAGTTGATTTGCATTGGCAGGGTTTGGCCCTGTCTGGCACCCAACGGGTAAAATATTATAGGCACTATAAGTAGACACCGCTACATAAAACAAGCTGGTCTGCCTGAGTGACTGGTGGAAGAAGGAGAAATAGAGATTGGACTGATTGAGTCAAGCCATGTCACATAGTTCAAGTTTGAAATGCTTCTTTCTGTTTTGCTCCTGAGAGTGTGCTAGATACTGTACTGTACTGGTAATATTATTTATTTGTGTTAACTTCTGAATAAAACAACTTATTAAACACAAGTACATCTTATTGAACATTATTTTGATATTTCATTACCAATTATCATAGCAAAACTGCTTTTTCAAACAGTCTGTAATGCATTTTGGAAACGGGAGATGGGCTCATGGTGTAATGGGCCACCTGGCCTGAGAAACATAAGGAGGAAAGAAAAAGTAAGGACTTACTTCTGGTCATTATTTGGGTAGAACACACATATTTTGAATGCCTTCGGCAGATATATATATTTTTTTGAGCCATTTTAATCTAGATTAATCTAGATTAAATCCAAGATTGCAGATAGATTAATCTAGATTAAAAAAAATTATCTATGCCCACCTCTAATATACACACACTAATTGACACATGAGGGTTGATTGGAAACGAGACACACCTGGGAGGGAATACAGACTGGCAGACTACAGTGACACTAAAACAAGACTGATAACAAATACACACACTGGAGACATAACACTAAACCAGACAAGGGAATACAAAAGGCAACAGGCACACAGGAAGGGACAACAAGATAGGGAGTACACTGAGGATGGAATAATGATATTTTGACAAGACACAATTCAAGTCAAGAGTTTTATTTGTCACGGCATACGAGTATACAATGAAAAGTGACAATGACAAGTAGTGAGGGTAGACCTGGGAATTGTCCAGCAGGTGGGGATAGAGGACCACAAATGGGTAGAGGTTGTGAGGAGAGATGTCCAAGAGAAGGTGAGGTGCAGGGATACGAGGAGTGGGGACCGCAGGGTTATGCCACAAACGGTTGACATAGCATAACATTAAGTATAAAAGAAAAGTATCCTATACAAAAAAACACATCCTATAGGCTACATAGTAGAAGAGCTGCATTCTGGTGTAGTAGGCCTATTATTTTATATGAGCGTGTCTCCTGGCATTCTTCTGCGCAAAGTCCTGTATAACACTCTTTAAGTCTAGGCTGTTTATACTAAGGACTGATAACCCAGACAGTCTCTCATTGTGCTCTTCAAATATGTCTTTATTCATTTAAGTTTTGAGAAAGATCTCTCACCACAGGCAACAGTCACAGGTATATTTTAAAACAATTTCAGTGCTGTGGCATCAGTCGCGGACTGGGACCATAATTCCTACCGGGAATTTGACTCAGCCAGGCCAGGCCAGGCCAGGCCAACAGAATATAATCATAGCCGCGGAACGCATTTATAACGGATGCTGAGGGGGGGGGGGGGATTAAATGAAAAGGGAGGGGGGGGGGGCACAAATTAATGAGCAGAAATTACTTGACTGTTAAGTTTGCTGAACAACTCACAGTTTAGCAGGGCAGCACAGACCACAGATCAGATCACCATGGTAACAGACGAAGAAAGTGCCAACACAGCCAATAATCCCAATGCCTGATGCTGCACGGTGGCAGTTTTAAACAACAACATTATATATCGTCCCTACCTTAGATGCGCCGCGCCTGCTGCATGCATCTCACAACTTCATCTCCAAATGTGGCCTTTCTCTCCGGGTTGGCGCTGATGAAGGTCTTTATTAGGGCATCAATATCGAGGCCATATCGAAAAACGCGCGCTTAAGTGCCCTTTTGAGTGAAAGAAATTAGAGGATGTGCCCTATTGGTGCCCCCGCGGTCGGAAAATGCCCGCTTAAGTGCCCTTTTGAGTGAAAGAAATTAGAGGATGTGCCCTATTGGTGCCCCCACGGTTGAAAAACGCGCGCTAAAGTGCCCTTTTGAGTGAAAGAAATTAGACGATGTGCCCTATTGGTGCCCCCACGGTTGAAAAATGCGCGCTTAAGTGCCCTTTTGAGTGAAAGAAATTAGAGGATGTGCCCTATTGGTGCCCCTACGGTTGAAAAACGCACGCTTAAGTGCCCTTTTGAGTGAAAGAAATTAGAGGATGTGCCCTATTGGTGCCCCCACGGTTGAAAAACGCGCGCTAAAGTGCCCTTTTGAGTGAAAGAAATTAGAGGATGTGCCCTATTGGTGCCCCCACGGTTGAAAAATGCGCTCTAAAGTGCCCTTTTGAGTGGCGAAAAATTTGAAGGTGTGCCCTATTGGTGCTCTTCCAATGGTCTAAACTTGACCATGTGCCCCACGGTTAAATAATATCACGCAAAAGTGCCCTTTTGAGTGAAAGAAATGAGAGGACGTGCCCTATTGGTGCCCCCACGGTTGAAAAACGCGCGCTAAAGTGCCCTTTTGAGTGGGGAAAAATTAGAAGGTGTGCCCTATTGGTGCTCTTCCAATGGTCTAAACTTGACCATGTGCCCCACGGTTAAATAATATCACGCAAAAGTGCGCTTTTGAGTGAAAGAAATTAGAGGACGTGCCCTATTGGTGCCCCTCTAATGGTTAAACGTGACCATGTGCCCTGACGGTTAAATAATGTCATGCAAAAGTGCCCTTTTGAGTGGAGAAAATTAGAGGACATGCCCTATTGGTGCCCCTCTAATGGTTAAACGTGAACATTTATGCTAAATATGGGGTATGCTTGGGGATAACTATATATAAAACGTTATACACTGTTATCTTCATTTTAAGGGTAAATTGGTTTTGCGGCTCCAGATGAATTTTAGTTTGTGGGAGGGGGGGGGGGGGGGGGGAAATGGCTCTTTTGATAGTAAAGGTTGCTGACCCCTGCCCTAGAGCATGGCCCAGGGAGTGCTTAATGTGGGGGTTTTGTTTCACTTCAGGTGCATAAACAAATAAACAAACTTGAAACTTGAAACTTGAAACTTGCATCTGCACCTGCATCTAGGTCTCTGGGCAGAGTAGAATAGAATAGAATAGAATAGAATATAAATGGAAGATTCCAAAATATTCTCCATTCTCTTGGATGAGACAACTGATGTTTCTCATCTCGAACAAGTGTCCTTTGTTGTTTGCTTTGTCCATCAGATGGAAATCAAGGAGAGATTTTTACAAGTTTGTGATGTGAGTGGAACAACAGCAAAATAATTGCAGAATGTTGTGATGACATTCCTTGAGGAGAATGGATTAAAAGTGGAAGACATCAGGGGCCAAGGCTACGATGGAGCCGCAAATACGAGCGGAAGCTACAACTGTCTGCAGTCGCGAAAACAGAGCCACAATGAGAAAGCTTTATACGTGCACTGCCATGCCCATTGTCTCAACCTGGTCTTGGTGGAGAGTGACAAATCAAGCCAGCATTTTGTTCGGTTTTTCAATTTAGTTGAAAATCTGTACACTTTCATATCCAGATCTCCAAAACGCCACGCTGCGTTTGTGAAAATGCAACAGACCATGTACCCTAGCCAAAGACTCTGTGAACTGAAAAGGCTGTCTGACACACGGTGGGCGTGTAGAGAAGATGCTCTGAGATTCCTGAAGAAGGTTCTTTCTGCTGTGGTGAAGCTGCTTCAGAACATGGCTGATAGTGAGGGCGGTTAGGTGGCCGAGCGGAGATTGCGTTCGTCACCAGCCCCGGAGCTGTGAGCTGGATTCGCCTGTTCGAATCCAGCTCACAGCTCCGGGGTTGTCACCAGCTTGGCTGGCCGTCTGCACTAATACAATTGGCTGTATTAGAGGGTGGGAGAAGCTGGCGGGGTGGGTCCGGGTCGTTGTAAACAGCGACTCCTACAGTTCGGTCGGGGCGCCTGCTAAGCGCGGATAGGACTCGAGGGGGATAGTGTGGTCCTCCCACACGCTACGCCCTCTCGATGAGAATCCGCGCTGCCAGGTGAAAAGAAGCGGTGATTGGCTGGACGTGTGTCGGAGGAAGCACGTGGTAGCCTCCACTCTCCCAGATGATCTGACTGTGGGGGGTAAGTGCGCAGCGACCAGGAAGGGACTGGGTATTGGCATACGACTATCATTGGGATGGGAGAAAATCGGAGGAAAATGGAGGGGGAAAAAGACAAATAAAAAAATAAAAAAAAAGAACATGGCTGATAGTGATCCACCAGACTCTGCAGCAGGTGATGCCCGGATGCTCTTGCGTAGCATAGATTTTGAATTTATGCTATGCATGGAGATTGCCACACCTGTCTTCAATGAGAATGCCATTGCATCTGCTTCACTTCAGAGAAAATACCTTGACTTGTCACCATCAAACACCATTGTGGAGGGAGTCATACAAAGAGTGAAAGCAATGAGGAAGGATGAGGAGTTCAAGGTCCTTTTCTCAAAAGCAAAAGGGCAAGCAGAGGCAGCAGGCATTGAGGTGCCAGAAGAAATACCTGGACAAACAAGACGCAGGAAGGTACCTCAAAGGTACAGGTATAGCTCTCAATCTGCTTCTGCTACGGATGACTACCAAGTCCAAGACTTGGAGGAGCACTACCGGGGAAAGGTGTTCTTTACCTTTCTTGACATACTCTCCCATGAGTAACACCGAAGATTCAAAGGGAAGGATGACACGCCTACTGGGTCAATCCTATCAGGTCTTCACTGCCTTACCATCTCAAGTCACTGGAAGGGCATGACAAACAACACAGCTGCTGTATCTGTCAGAGATGTGTGCCAGTTTTATGATGTAGAGGAAGAGAATGTTGTCACCGAACTCAAGGTATTCCACTCTTCATATGCTCTCCCCTCCAACAATGTCAAAGCTGCGCTTAAGTGCCTTAAAGACAATGATGTGGAATCTGTTTTCCCAAATACAACCATGCTCCTCAAAACAGTGACAACTGCTTCAGTAGAGCAATCATTCTCTAAACTGAAGCTGATCAAAACCCAGCTCAGAAACCGATGTGGGGAAAAAAGGCTCTCTGATCTTATGCTGCTTTCAATTGAGAAGAATATCCCAATTGATCATAATGAGGTCATTGACATATAGTATAAACAGAGGACCAAAAGACTAATTCTGCTATGACTCCCCCACCCACAGCAATGGAGAGCCAGCACATACAAATCTGTCCATGAAAATAACCAACATATTTTCATTAGAAGTGATAGAGGAGAGGACAGAGGATGGCAGGAGGGAGGAGTCAGGTGATACAATATAGGAAGTTTAATGGAGATAATGGGGAAGATCGGGGCGGGGGGAGAGAGGGAGCAAAGGAGAGGACAGGAGGAGAGGACAGGAGGAGAGAAGGAGAGTAAAGGACAGGAGGAGAGAAGCAGAGGAGAGGACAGGAGGAGAGAAGGAGTGGACAGGAGGAGAGAAGGGGAGTACAGGAGGAGAGAAGGGGAGTATAGGAGGAGAGAAGGGGAGTAAAGGAGGAGTGTAACTGAGGGGTACAATTCCCTGACTGTATTATATAAGTATGGTATCATTAAACCACTACTGTCTTATGTACATTACTACTGGCCATACAGTACACAGGTATATCAGATGAACACTTCCCACAATGACACGGTTCCACACAAAACTGGGTTATAATAATATTTATTAGCAGCAATGATAGTATATAACAATACTTTACGTAGGGTTGCGCTTATAAGGCGAAAGAATGTGCGTGAGCAAATCAATAACGTAAGTCCATTATCATATTACGCAGGAGATAATGAATACCACCTGTATCTTAGGAATTATATCTATGGTACACTAGTAAGGCAGCGGGAGATATTGGTAGGGTCCCTCCGGTTGTAGGCCAGCAAGGGGAGAGGATTTGTCGGTAGCAGAGTCTGGGTCAACGAAGAATAGGGAGACTCCAAGTACAGGAGACGATGCAATAATCTCTTGATCCGCAGACGAATAACAGCTGTTCTCCGGCATGCAGCTCCGCATGGAAGAAAGCTAGCCAGCCTCAGGCTTCTGAGAGGCGGGCTCGACGTTGCTCCTCACAGGGTAAATCCCACACAATTGTGGGTGTAGACGATTCTCCGCTCCATCAATTACAGGACCAAAGCAAATATAATCCAGCCGAAAAGGGCTATGTAGTCGTCGGGTAGGTTATCCAGTGTACATGTCCACACGGTCCTCGTCTAGGGCTCCTCGGGTGAAGGCGCCAGGGTAAGCTGCCCAGCCTGGATAAGCACACTAGCTGGTACGAGGAAACGTTGGTGATGCTGGTCACTGTAGAACGGTAGCCGCACGATACACTATACATAAATAGACTATTACTGAATTAATAGAATAGGTCGAACTCGACGGTACAGCGTTAAACTCTGATACTTCAGTTATTAATTCGCATGCGGTCTCAATGCTCTATTTGGGGCCAAACAGGCCATACTTCACCGCACGTTGTATCGTGGGTGAGGCTTCAACTTATTGGGTAACTTAACTTCTGTATTCACCTGCGCCATATTTATACGTTAGGTGAACAAACTAGTACCAGCTTTATTCCTGTCTCTTATCCTTGCGCAGAGCCGTTCATGTCCAGGCAAGTCCTTGTCGGTGACTTTGAACTAGACCTTGGGGGTATGGCAGTGGCGCCTAAGGGACCGCTGTCCAATAAGAGAACGAAATATTATGGTCTGTACTAGGTTAAAGGGATATTCCGTGTATATGTACAAGGAATACACAAGGGATATCAAACGATATACAAATATTATGCAATATATATAAATTAATAAATATATATATTCGGTTTAATCTGATCCTTCGTAACAGCCGCCTCCTAATTAGTCCTACCTAATTAGATAAGCAGAGACAGATTAACCGTACTGTCCACTACTCAATGTCTGTTGTGAGGGTAGGGCAGTTCACAAAGTCAGGGGGTCATGGTCGTCATCAAGAGTGTCGGGGAGCCTTGGCAACTCTATCAGCCTCGCCACGGGCCGGGTGTATGTCCGCCCTTGGACGAGCACTTCTGCCGCTCTGACCTTTCCGTCGGCACCAGTGATCACTTTGCTTACGCGGCCGGCCGGCCACATAGCTCGGGGTAGTGACTGGTCGATAATCATGACGACTGTTCCTTCTGTCAAATTGTCTCTTTCTTTCACCCATTTCTGGCGGGTCTGTAGAGACGGTAGATAGTGGAGGAGGAAACTGTTCCAAAACTTGTCAGCCAATACTTGACTGTACCTCCACATTCTTCGGCCGTTCGCTTCTTCAGGCCTGTACACTGTCTGTGGTAGCGCGGGGTCCAGCCGCCCCATCAAGAGAGTGTTGGGGGTGACTGGGTCGACATCTGCTACATCACTTGAGACGTAACCGAGGGGCTTTGAGTTCAATACTCCCTCGATCTCCGTGAGGACTGTCGTGAGGACTTCTTCCGCCACGGTCTGGGCCCCAAGCACGGCGTACAGGGCTGTCTTTATTGAACGTACTTCTCGTTCCCAAGTTCCACCGAAGTGAGGTGCATTCGGGGGATTAAACTGGAAATCAATCTGAGCTGGGGCGAGGTGGGTCTTAAGTTCTGGGCCCATAGCTTGGAAGCTCTCTCTCAGCTCTCTTTCTCCGCCTTTGAAGTTTGTCCCGTGATCAGACAATAATATAGACGGTTTCCCTTTCCGCGATGTGAATCTCCAGAAGGCCATAAGGAATGAGTCTGTGCTCATGGTTGGAAGGAGTTCTATGTGTATCGCTCGGGTGGTCATGCATTTGAATACAATACCCCACCGCTTCTCAGTCCCTCTTCCTTTCTTTACATACAGCGGGCCGAAACAGTCCATACCAGTGGAGTGAAAAGGCTTGTCGCCGAGTCGGAGGCGACAGGGGGGTAGGTCAGCCATCCGGGGTATACTGGGCTGTGCTCGCCATTTACGACAGTCTAGACAAGTCCGCTGGAAGCGTCGTACTGCTTCTCTCCCTTGCAGTATCCAATAACGACGTCTGATCTCCGCGAAGACTCTCTCTGCCCCGGCGTGGTGCACGTCCTCGTCGTATTTCTTTATGATAAGCTCTGTGACCTTGTGTCGGCTGTTTAAGACTATCGGGTACTTGACATCATCCGGTAAGTCTGGGGCTCTCCTCAGACGACCACCCACTCTGATGAGATTATGGGCGTCGCTCTCAGGGGCTAAGTGGATCAGTCTGCTGTCTGACGGGACTGGCTTTGATCCCTGTAGACAGTCTAGCTCGTCGGGGAACGAGTCTCTCTGGGCTCGCTGTAGCAGAAGGAGTTCTGCTTCTTCGTAGTTAGCTGCAGTAATGTCAGTAGTGGGCTGAACCTCTGGGTGGTGCCACAGGAATGTCTTTAGCTGCGCACTCTCAAGGGTGAGGCAGTCGTCTATGTTGGGATCTGTGGGGACGAGTGTGTGTGTCAACCCACAGAACATAGATTTCTTCTTCTCTGCCTCCTCTTCACTCGCCTCCCGTGGGGTGGGTGTAGGCCACTCTTCTTCCGGGAGCTTGAGGAACTCGGGCCCGTCACTATATAGATTGTGACGGGTGAGGTCATCCAGGGACATTCCCCGGGTGATGACGTCAGCTGGGTTGTGTTTTGTGTCCACATACCTCCAGCTTGCTGCTTCTGTTAAATCTTGGATCTCTGTGATTCTGACTCCCACGAAGACCTTGTATCTGCACGAATCGGACTGGATCCATGTGAGTACGGTCATGGAGTCTGACCACAGGATTGTTCTTTGCACCGGAATGGTGAGTTCACGTTGGATTAACGTGGCGAGTTGCGCTCCTGCTAGGGCTGCGCAGAGCTCTAGACGCGGGATAGATTGTTGCTTGCGGGGGGCTATTCTTGAGCGAGCCAGGATGAAGGCAGTATGTATTTCTCCTCCCTCCTCTCGGGCCCGCAAGTAGGCCACCGAACCGTAGGCTACTTCGAAGGCGTCGCTGAAGACGTGCAGGTCCATCTGGCACGTCTCCGGCCTCACTGTGGGTGGGAAGTAGCTGCGGCGTATGTTGACACCTGGGAGTGAGCTGAGTTCTGTCTCCCACTCTCTCCATGTGGAGGCAAGGTGTTCGGGTATGGGGTCGTCCCAGCCCTGGTCCTTGTCCCATAACGCTCTTACAATCATCTTTGCCCTGGTGGTGTAAGGTAGAATACATCCCAACGGGTCATATTGTCTGGCGAGTGTTCTGTATACACTCCGTCTTGTGGTCGGTAGTGAAGTCGACCTTCCCTGCTCCTTGGTCAGGGGTGTGTGTTTATAATGGAGCGAGTCTGTTTTGAAGCGCCAGACTAGTCCTAATGTCATTTCTTGGGCTTCTCCTGGGATGGTCGCCATCCAGGTCTCGCTGCTTGCTGCCTTGTCCTCTGGGGAGAGGCTGCGCAATACTTGAGGGTCGCTGCTGGCCCACTGCCGGAGATCAAAGCCGCCTTTGATCAGGGAGGCGCGGAGCTTGAGTAGGAGGGCCTCGGCTTCTTCTGGCGTCGAGACGCTTTGCAGACAGTTGTCCACGTAGAAACTATTTCCTACACTTTGTCGGACCTCTTCATCAGCTGCTGGGTCCTCTGCGACGTGTTTTTGCAGTGCAAACGTAGCACAGCATGGGCTGCATGTGGTTCCGAAAGGGAGGACTTCCCATTGATAGATGGATGGTTGCTCATCCCCGATCCTCTCTCTCCATAAGAACCGCAGCAGGGGCTTGTCCTCCTCCACTAGTCGCACCTGCAGGAACATCCCTTTGATGTCGCCGCTGATGGCCACCTTGTCTTGGCGGAAACGTAGCAACACGCCTAGTAGAGAGGGGCCGAGTGTCGGGCCGGGCAAGAGCTCTTTATTCAGATTTTGTGATCCGATCTGGTAGCTGCAGTTAAACACAATACGATCCTTGCCGTTGTGGTGGACTTTGTGGTGCGGCACGTACCATGATTCGGTCGTCTGATCGGCCTCTTTAATGTCAATTTTCTTTATGTGTCCCGCTGTGATTAGCTTGTCAATCTCAGCGCGGTACACAGTCGCTTGAGCGGGGTCTCTGGCTAGGCGCCGCTCTGTGTTCGATAGATACCGCTCCGTCGCTTCTTTTGGGGCGTGGAAGGTAGGCATACCCTCTCGCCTCAGGAGTGGAGTTGCGTATCTCATCACTCCGTTGACTTTGACTCTCTTTGTCCCCCGCTCGAGGAGGGCTATAGCATAAATGTCTTCCTTGGAACGAATGTGTTTCTTTTCGTTCTTAAAGGGCATTGTCTCTAGTGTCCATAACCTCTCGACGTGCTGTAGGAGGGTGGTGTCTTCTTCTGTCACTCTGGAGTGGAGGCAGCTAGTGGCTGCTGTTCGGTTAGGAGACCTAGAGAGGGGGCCTTGTAGTGTCCATCCTAGGCGGGTCTCGACTGCTGCTGGACAGCCTCTGGGCCCAGTGTGGACCCGGTCCATCGGGACGATGAAGTGTGCATGGTCGGATCCTATCAGCAGGGTCGGGGTGGCACCGTCTATGAGCGGTATAGGTAGTTGACGCAGGTGCACATATTTATCCATCAGCTTGGCGATGGGGTAGGTGTACTGCGACAGGCCTATGTCTTGGCTGGTGAAAGCGTTAGTGATCCTATACCGTCTCTCTGGCTGCCCGCTTGCTGCGATAGTGAAGGAGACATTCTCGCCCTTTATCGTCTTCAGGTCTCTTCTTATTGTCCGAATCGTCATCGTTTCTTCGCTCCCCCGCAGCCCCAGCTGGGCCGCAGCGGACGCGAGGAGAAGGGTCTTCTCTGACCCGTTGTCAAGGACGGCATAGGTGTCCATGACCTTGTCTTCATAACTCAATGTTACGCGGACCACCTTCAAGAGCACCCGGGCGCCCCCGCTGCTGGCGGGGTCAATGTACATAACACTTGCCTTTGTGCTGCTTGAGGGTGCAGGCTTTCTTCTGTTACTGTCATGTAGGACGTCCAAGTGGGCTCCGTCACACCGACTACACCTCTTCTTTAGGCGGCACTCGGCTGCCATGTGACTGCGCGCACATCGGTAACAGCGTCGGTTGGACTTTATCCATTGACTCACCTCTTCGGCGGTCATCTTCTTGAACGTGTCACAGTGTGACAGCCAGTGTTCCCTTTCGCAGTACGGGCATACGATCTTCCACTTCTCTTTCATCGAGGGGGTACTGTGGTTCTTGTTGCTCGGTACTGATTCGGCTTGGTGCATGACGGTCACCAGCCTGCGGCCATCGTTTGCTCTCCTAGGTCCCTCTCTGGAGCTTGGTGTGCTCCGCACGAACGTATCCAACCGTAGGCTGTTGACTTCTCTCGCCAGGAAGTCGGCTAGGTCTAGGAGGGATGGCTCGGGACCGTTAGGATCACGGTGGTCTCTTTGCCGCCTGAAGCGCTCTTGTCGGGCGGGCGGAAGCTTCTCTAAAATCCTCTCAACATTAGAGTTTGCGTACAGTTCGTGCATACCCTTTTCCTTTTGCGCCCCCAGCATCCCTACCAGGGATTGTACCTTGATAGACAGGTCATCTAGTGAGCGATTGTCTGTGGCTGGGGGTAGACGGTCAATATTCCTTATCTCTTGTATTACGTAGTCCCATATGCGTCCATATCGTTGGTTGAGGGCTGCTAGAGCCGCGGTGTATGGGGTAGTAGAGGTGGAATATGCCAGCGCTATATTGTGCGCTCTGGGCACCTTCAGGTGCTTGAGTAGGATAGCATACTTGTACGGTTCATCAGTTACATCGGACATCATTGTCTCTAAGCACATTCGTAGCTCTGTGTACTGTGCTCTGTTCTCGTGTGTGAAGTCCGGGAACGTCGGTGTGCCAAGGTACGATGCCATGGATGGCTGGCACATCGGTGAGCGTTGGAGGAGAGGCCTCCTAGGCGAGTCTCCTCTTACTTGTCGTGGTGGGCTGGTACCTGTCGGGTACCAAGGCCCGCGTACCCAGGTGCTGTTCCTCGGGGCTGGTCGTGCGTCAAGCTCACCCGTGAATTGAGTCGGGGGTCTGTAGCGCAGAGCCGCGGGGGTAAAGTCTGGGCTGTACTGGACCTCCTAGTCCTGTGGAGTACGGTGATGCTGTTGGGCTTGACACTCCTCCTCTCCCTCTTCTTCTTCCTCTGCCAGGTCATCTAGATCCTGTAATCGTCTATTTAGCCTCTCCCCGCGGCATAGGCCGGTTCTTCCCTGTTGCTGGGTCTCGCTTGGACCGGTCGGGGAAGGGGTTCGGAGAGGGGTATAGGCTCTCTCTGTTGGCCGGGCTCAGGGTCGCTTGATCGGGTAGGGGAGGGTGCCCTAGACCCTTGTCTTGACGAGGCCCTGGAGCCCCGTGCGGAGGGAGGGGGGGTAATCAGCTGCTCCATTATCTGCGCTTGTAATCCGTCGCGCTCGGCTTCACGCTTGGTGAGAGCGAGGTCGCGCTCTGCTTCGCGTTGGGCACCGGCGGCGGCGCGCTGGGCTTCGGCTGCGGCGCGCTGGGCTTCGGCGCGGTCTCTTCCCATATTCTCTTCCGTCTGGAGGCGTCTAATCTCTAGGCGTATGCGGTCTTCGTCACTCCGTTGCTGCGCTTGAAGGCGTTCTCTTTCCATGGAAGAATGTTCGCGCTCGCTAAGCGTCTGTGCTTGGAGTCGGTCGCGCTCGGTTTAGGCTGCCAGGCTGGCGATAAAGGCCTGCGCCAGCATCTTGTCCGCCTCGCTGGGGGAAGACGCTAGTTGAGGTGATCGGCTTCTGGTAGTACTCGTTGGAGATCCGTTCTCCTGTCGCGTACCGAGGAGATCCATCTCCTGGGTGCGCGTCTCTTCTTGTGGTGGGTCGGGTTCCGTCCCTGGAGGGCTTTCTTTGTCCTGGAGCTCTCCGGGGACTACCTCGTCGACGTTGGCGGGGGGTAAAGTCATGTCAGGTCCCTCCTGGTCCCCCCCGTGAGCTTGGTCAGTTACGTTAGAACCCACTAGGGTCTCTACTGGCAGGGTAGCCTGGTCGGTAGGGTTGGACATAATTTTACTATCTACCTTTTCCGCGTTTAACGTCTGTAGAAAGCTAGGTAGTATACTGGCAGCGTAATCCTCTAAGTACTGAGGTGTCTGCCGTCTACGCTGCGGGCGATCTATTTTAGGAGAACCGTTTGTGGAGTGTTCATCATCGGCCATGTCAATATTAATACTACTATATTAATATTACACTAGTTACCCTCCGGCTCGAAGGACCAATTGTAACTGAGGGGTACAATTCCCTGACTGTATTATATAAGTATGGTATCATTAAACCACTACTGTCTTATGTACATTACTACTGGCCATACAGTACACAGGTATATCAGATGAACACTTCCCACAATGACACGGTTCCACACAAAACTGGGTTATAATAATATTTATTAGCAGCAATGATAGTATATAACAATACTTTACGTAGGGTTGCGCTTATAAGGCGAAAGAATGTGCGTGAGCAAATCAATAACGTAAGTCCATTATCATATTACGCAGGAGATAATGAATACCACCTGTATCTTAGGAATTATATCTATGGTACACTAGTAAGGCAGCGGGAGATACTGGTTGTAGGCCAGCAAGGGGAGAGGATTTGTCGGTAGCAGAGTCTGGGTCAACGAAGAATAGGGAGACTCCAAGTACAGGAGACGGTGCAATAATCTCTTGATCCGCAGACGAATAACAGCTGTTCTCCGGCATGCAGCTCCGCATGGAAGAAAGCTAGCCAGCCTCAGGCTTCTGAGAGGCGGGCTCGACGTTGCTCCTCACAGGGTAAATCCCACACAATTGTGGGTGTAGACGATTCTCCGCTCCATCAATTACAGGACCAAAGCAAATATAATCCAGCCGAAAAGGGCTATGTAGTCGTCGGGTAGGTTATCCAGTGTACATGTCCACACGGTCCTCGTCTAGGGATCCTCGGGTGAAGGCGCCAGGGTAAGCTGCCCATCCTGGATAAGCACACTAGCTGGTACGAGGAAACGTTGGTGATGCTGGTCACTGTAGAACGGTAACCGCACGATACACTATACATAAATAGACTATTACTGAATTAATAGAATAGGTCGAACTCGACGGTACAGCGTTAAACTCTGATACTTCAGTTATTAATTCGCACGCGGTCTCAATGCTCTATTTGGGGCCAAACAGGCCATACTTCACTGCACGTTGTATCGTGGGTGAGGCTTCAACTTATTGGGTAACTTAACTTCTGTATTCACCTGCGCCGTATTTATACGTTAGGTGAACAAACTAGTACCAGCTTTATTCCTGTCTCGTATCCTTGCGCAGAGCCGTTCATGTCCAGGCAAGTCCTTGTCGGTGACTTTGAACTAGACCTTGGGGGTATGGCAGTGGCGCCTAAGGGACCGCTGTCCAATAAGAGAACGAAATATTATGGTCTGTACTAGGTTAAAGGGATATTCCGTGTATATGTACAAGGAATACACAAGGGATATCAAACGATATACAAATATTATGCAATATATATCAATTAATAAATATATATATTCGGTTTAATCTGATCCTTCGTAACAAGGAGAGTAGGGGAGTATAGGAGGAGAGAAGGGGAGGAGAGGACAGGAGGAGAGAATGAGAGGAGAGGGGGAGTACAGGAGGAGAGGACATGAGGAGAGAAGGGGAGGAGAGAGAAAGGAAGAAGCTCAACGGCACTCGAATTAACTTTAACTGTTAAACTGTTTTATGAAATAAAAATGTTAAAGGTGTATTGTTCCCTGTGTGTTTTTATCATAGAGGTGTGGTTATACTATTAATCTGGATTGTCTATGTTATTCTAATGTTAATCTTAATCAAGGATGAAGACTATTTCATCATACATGACGCATCATAGCTTTTTGCTTACTGGGGTCCCATGTTGTGCAGTAGGTGCCTTTTTTTTATTTTCGCCCCTGCCCTTCAAACAGCCTGAGTCCGCCACTGATCGAGGCGGTGGCGGTCACATAATCTTCTTTTGGCTTCTTGAGGCTTCCCAAAAAAGTCTGACATTCATTTTTGCCTAATTTGGAGAGGTGGTCAGCTTTGTGTGAAATGTCTCTAGCTTAAGTTGTAGCTACAGAGCCGCCGTGGGTTACAACAACAAAGAACACGTTAAACCAACAGATACACGTGATTAGTTCCTCCCTGACGTAGTGACCTTACAATGTTTACAAAGTTTCTTACATGTTGCTGTTTTATTTTAAATGTTTATCTTTTTATTTGTTTCCATTAGTGTCTCAATTGAAATAAACAAATTAATGAATTAAATTAAATTGTTTTTGGATAACTTTATTTATTCTTGGGTAGGAATGCTAATATGATGTTACATGTTACCTATTTGTTCACTATAATAGAATTCAACATTGCCTACATAACTGCAGGTATAACAGGAAAAAGTTAAAACAAAAACAAAACATGCAACTGTAGAAAAGCTTCAAATCACAGCAAACATTATTTAAAGAAGAGTGCTTCATATTAGTGTGTGAACTCTGTGGAAAGGTGATGGGCAAATCCTTTACTCTCTTTTAAAACTCTTTAACTAAAAAAAACAAACATCTGGAATTTACTATTCAATGAGCAGAAATAAGAAAAAAGTAAAATTGTAATTAGTTTAATTACAGCAACCAACACTGTCTAATTTCACTGTTCATAACAACTGCAGGGGGTGCATTTGTATATAACTCACCCATTTATACAGTCAACAGCTGCAAAAAGAATTCTGATTGTACTGTATACAAGTCAATAGGAAAATGACCCAACTTCTCGATTTCTTAATCTTTATGCTTTCTTTCTTTATGAGTTTATGCCTGGTCTCAATCGCTAGTTCCAAGTCTTCTTCGAGTCAAATAGATGATAAAAGGACTGCTAAAAAAAACTTCTCTGACTAGTGCCTTTTTTGTGTGTCTTTCCCTCTCTGCACCACCCTTCTCTTCATTTTGGAAAGCAGTGCTCCACGGAGGATTCTCTAGCTACAAACATCAATCTGACATGCAGGCGCGCTGCGCTGCCTTGCGCTGGGTGACAACAGACAAGTTAACTCATTCCTGCCTGCGGAACGAACGTATATTAGAGAGCACATCTCCGCGCAACTAGAAACACTAATACTGACCGTGGCCTGCTTCGGATTTCAGTGGCCTGACTGCGGGCAACAAAATAATATTCAAATAAATAAAATAAAAAACATCGCCAGTCTGACAGGGCCAGGCCATGCCAGTCTGCCAGGCCATTGGGAAAACTCCCGGTGCTCCCGATGGTCAGTCCGCTAGCGTGTGGGAACATCGGGGATATTTGGCTAAATGGACAGATTTTCATTAAGCAGTGTTTGTGCAAGGTCTTTGATTGTTCCACACTCAATTTCCTTTATACTAGGCCTAAGAGCATTAGGGAGGGACAGGATCTGGAAAGGAAACTCGGCTGACTCGTCTTTATACTGGCCTGCTAAAGCACCTGCGGACTCAGTCAGACAGATCCTTGTCTGTTGCGCGCAAAAAGTTGGCGGGGAAGCAGAAAATAAAATGGCTGTGCAACTTCGCTCATTCCAACAAATCTATTTAGATTTTTTTTTTATGATTTGTTTTCGGTATTTTATTGCTTTATTTCGGATAGGCCCGGCAAACAGGAACGTTGGGAGAAAATATGGCGGAAGACATGCAGCATAGGTCTCCAGGGTCCGGGAGTCGTGTTGTCAGTGCGTTACACTGCAGCGCAGTTACGCGGTGCGCCACCCTGGCGCCCCCAACAAATCTATTTTTGAGTTGGGCAAGGACAATGTCGATATTTGTGTAAAATACCGCTACTCTAAAATGCTCCCCTGGCAGACCAAGCTGCAGAAACAAATTAGTGGGGGGGGGCATAAAATGTTCTCGGGGGAGCACAATGGTTTTTTAACACAGGTTCCCTTTTATACGTTTCAGCTGGGACAGCGGCGCTGTGGCTTTCTTGGTGCTGCCCACGGTGCTGAACTAAACAAAAGAGAGGCAATTGACATTTTTTATTTCTCTCTATCTTAAGAACATTCACTTATACAAAAACAGACTGAACGGATATATATATATATATATATATATATATATATATATATATATATATATAACAGACCTGCTGGGGCAGCGGACTGAGAGCAGGGGACACAAACAGGCTGGATAAGATGGTCAAGAAGGCCAGTAGCGTGGTTGGGGTGGAGCTGGACTCTAGCGAGGGTGGCGGAGAGGAGGAACCTTGCTAAGCTCCAGGGCATCAGGGAAAACCCCTCCCACCCACTATACACAGACTTGGCTGACAGGAGGAGCATGTTCAATGCCAGGCTCACACTACCTAAATGCAGCACTGAACGGCACAGGAAGTCCTTCATTCTGACAGCCATCAGACTATACAATGCATCACTGTGCCTCACTGCATCACTGAGCACAGAGTGACAGTTACCATCTTCCTGGACTTTTAAACAGCACTGTGCAATATTACACCTACTGTAGACTTCAGTATATTTTTACTGTATTTATTTACTGTATCTCGTATTCTATTTTTATTCTATTTCATTTTATTCTATTCTTAGGCCATTTGTTTTGTTATTCTTATTTGTGACTTGTTCTGTCTAAATGTTTAATGTTGAGTGATTTGCAGTGTAAAATTTCCCTCAGGATAATACATTTCTATTCTATTCTATATCTTAGAAAAGTCTCCATTTATTCAACACTTCTGAATTCACTGACAAACTGAACTGAACTGACAAAAATAAGGTGCATAAAAAAGCAAACAAAATTCCTCCACAGGCTACTCACCATCATTAGTAGAGCAGCAAGTGGTGTTTGGGGACAGAGTGAAACCTTCTTAAAACACTGTCCCTCCACTCATTCCTGAACTTTTTTGTTAAGTCATTCTCAAATACCAACTGAATTAAATTGGCCTTGCGTCGATGAAGCATACTAAGGCGATGTTCTGTAAAGACGTTCTTGAGGGTAGAAAATGAATTCTCACAGAGTGCCGTGCTAGCTTCAGTACTGTTGTTGTTGACATCAGTGCCCACTAGGGGTCCCTGACTAAGGATTTGGATAGTCGACTTTGATTGGCCAAAAAAAATTTAATTTTTTTTTTTACCAGGGCGGGCACAGCTGACTCATGGGCGGGCCCGGCCCCCAAATGCTCGCCCATGCCGCCGGGTCTGTCCCCTGGGTCTTGGAGCCTCTAGTCCTCGCAAAGCTCTGAAAAGCTCTGAAGAGCCTTGCGCATCAGTCTTTGAAGCAACTGTGAACTGGCCTCAGGGAGGAGGGCACAGCTGACTTCTTGCTGACCTAAAAAAAGGAACTGATTAAATTCCAATTCCAATGTAACCTGTAGCCTATACCAGTGGTTCTCACCCTTTTTACACCAAGTACCACCTGAGAACGTAGCTGGCTCTCCAAGTACCACCATATATGGCCGACGTTAAAATACAGTCTATTCAGCTATGCACAGTTCACGCAGGAGGCAAATGTATTCCTAATAGCATTATTTATTGTTAACTTTTGTCAGACACAGCCACAATGTACAAAGGGGTAGCACTAGAACTAGCAAACTCTTCCACACAACTCATACAATGCAAGGGGCATTGAGAACATAATAACTAACATTCTCACATAGCAAGTGAGAAAATTAAGAACAACTGTATTTCAGCAAATGTACTTAATTCTCTCTCTCTCTCGCTCTCACACATGCAGCAAACAATTGTCCTTCATTCTCTCTCTCTCTCTCTCTCTCTCTCTCTCTCTCTCTCTCTCTCTCTCTCTCTCTCTCTCTCTCTCTCTCTCTCTCTCTCTCTCTCTATCTCTCTCACACTCACACACACACACACACACACACACACACACACACACACACACACACACACACACACACACACACACACACACACACACACACACACACACACAGCATGTTGTTGTCCATTGACAATTGACAACTCACATAAGCAGGGCTGGACTGGGGAAATAATTCAGGCTGGGAAATATAGTGTGAAATATAGCCCCAGTCAGGCCACTTTCTAAGTGGGGGTCCCCCACCAGGAATTATTTTGTTACAAAGACTTAATTCCCTGCATTCTGGTGCAGGAATTCTTTTAAATGTACCCTTTAAATGCGAGTGTTTGTGATGGGCATCAAAAATCGTAAAAAATAAAATAAAAAAATATTCAATACAAAATTTAATTGTAACCCTTTAAATGCCAGTTTGTGTGATGGCATCACAAATTATTGTTAAACTGGGAGACTTGTGACTGGGAGACTTGTGTGACTGGGAGACTTGTGTGACTCGGAGACTTGTGACTGGGAGACTTGTGTGACTGGGAGACCTGTGTGACTTGTGTGACTTGGAGACTTGTGTGACTGGGAGACTTGTGTAACTGGGAGACTTGTGTGTCTGGGAGACTTGTGTGACTGGGAGACTTGTGTGACTGGGAGACTCGTGTGACTTGTGTGACTGGGAGACTCGTGTGACTTGTGTGACTGGGAGACGTGGTAAATACACAGGTCACAACATGTTTACAGGAACATTTGGGAGTTGTATTTTGATTGTATTTGGAGTATATTTCCTGACTGTACTGAACTAGGCTAGATGTCTGCCCCACTTCCAGTGATGAAGCTAAGCTAGGCTAACGGTCCAGGCGTTCCCTAAGCCCAATGCATGCAGAGAGACAAAAAATGTATATATCTTCTTGTCTAACTAGTACCAGCTTTATTCCTGTCTCGTATCCTTGCGCAGAGCCGTTCATGTCCAGGCAAGTCCTTGTCGGTGACTTTGAACTAGACCTTGGGGGTATGGCAGTGGCGCCTAAGGGACCGCTGTCCAATAAGAGAACGAAATATTATGGTCTGTACTAGGTTAAAGGGATATTCCGTGTATATGTACAAGGAATACACAAGGGATATCAAACGATATACAAATATTATGCAATATATATCAATTAATAAATATATATATTCGGTTTAATCTGATCCTTCGTAACAAGGAGAGTAGGGGAGTATAGGAGGAGAGAAGGGGAGGAGAGGACAGGAGGAGAGAATGAGAGGAGAGGGGGAGTACAGGAGGAGAGGACATGAGGAGAGAAGGGGAGGAGAGAGAAAGGAAGAAGCTCAACGGCACTCGAATTAACTTTAACTGTTAAACTGTTTTATGAAATAAAAATGTTAAAGGTGTATTGTTCCCTGTGTGTTTTTATCATAGAGGTGTGGTTATACTATTAATCTGGATTGTCTATGTTATTCTAATGTTAATCTTAATCAAGGATGAAGACTATTTCATCATACATGACGCATCATAGCTTTTTGCTTACTGATGGGGTCCCATGTTGTGCAGTAGGTGCCTTTTTTTTATTTTCGCCCCTGCCCTTCAAACAGCCTGAGTCCGCCACTGATCGAGGCGGTGGCGGTCACATAATCTTCTTTTGGCTTCTTGAGGCTTCCCAAAAAAGTCTGACATTCATTTTTGCCTAATTTGGAGAGGTGGTCAGCTTTGTGTGAAATGTCTCTAGCTTAAGTTGTAGCTACAGAGCCGCCGTGGGTTACAACAACAAAGAACACGTTAAACCAACAGATACACGTGATTAGTTCCTCCCTGACGTAGTGACCTTACAATGTTTACAAAGTTTCTTACATGTTGCTGTTTTATTTTAAATGTTTATCTTTTTATTTGTTTCCATTAGTGTCTCAATTGAAATAAACAAATTAATGAATTAAATTAAATTGTTTTTGGATAACTTTATTTATTCTTGGGTAGGAATGCTAATATGATGTTACATGTTACCTATTTGTTCACTATAATAGAATTCAACATTGCCTACATAACTGCAGGTATAACAGGAAAAAGTTAAAACAAAAACAAAACATGCAACTGTAGAAAAGCTTCAAATCACAGCAAACATTATTTAAAGAAGAGTGCTTCATATTAGTGTGTGAACTCTGTGGAAAGGTGATGGGCAAATCCTTTACTCTCTTTTAAAACTCTTTAACTAAAAAAAACAAACATCTGGAATTTACTATTCAATGAGCAGAAATAAGAAAAAAGTTAAATTGTAATTAGTTTAATTACAGCAACCAACACTGTCTAATTTCACTGTTCATAACAACTGCAGGGGGTGCATTTGTATATAACTCACCCATTTATACAGTCAACAGCTGCAAAAAGAATTCTGATTGTACTGTATACAAGTCAATAGGAAAATGACCCAACTTCTCGATTTCTTAATCTTTATGCTTTCTTTCTTTATGAGTTTATGCCTGGTCTCAATCGCTAGTTCAAAGTCTTCTTCGAGTCAAATAGATGATAAAAGGACTGCTAAAAAAAACTTCTCTGACTAGTGCCTTTTTTGTGTGTCTTTCCCTCTCTGCACCACCCTTCTCTTCATTTTGGAAAGCAGTGCTCCACGGAGGATTCTCTAGCTACAAACATCAATCTGACATGCAGGCGCGCTGCGCTGCCTTGCGCTGGGTGACAACAGACAAGTTAACTCATTCCTGCCTGCGGAACGAACGTATATTAGAGAGCACATCTCCGCGCAACTAGAAACACTAATACTGACCGTGGCCTGCTTCGGATTTCAGTGGCCTGACTGCGGGCAACAAAATAATATTCAAATAAATAAAATAAAAAACATCGCCAGTCTGACAGGGCCAGGCCATGCCAGTCTGCCAGGCCATTGGGAAAACTCCCGGTGCTCCCGATGGTCAGTCCGCTAGCGTGTGGGAACATCGGGGATATTTGGCTAAATGGACAGATTTTCATTAAGCAGTGTTTGTGCAAGGTCTTTGATTGTTCCACACTCAATTTCCTTTATACTAGGCCTAAGAGCATTAGGGAGGGACAGGATCTGGAAAGGAAACTCGGCTGACTCGTCTTTATACTGGCCTGCTAAAGCACCTGCGGACTCAGTCAGACAGATCCTTGTCTGTTGCGCGCAAAAAGTTGGCGGGGAAGCAGAAAATAAAATGGCTGTGCAACTTCGCTCATTCCAACAAATCTATTTAGATTTTTTTTTTATGATTTGTTTTCGGTATTTTATTGCTTTATTTCGGATAGGCCCGGCAAACAGGAACGTTGGGAGAAAATATGGCGGAAGACATGCAGCATAGGTCTCCAGGGTCCGGGAGTCGTGTTGTCAGTGCGTTACACTGCAGCGCAGTTACGCGGTGCGCCACCCTGGCGCCCCCAACAAATCTATTTTTGAGTTGGGCAAGGACAATGTCGATATTTGTGTAAAATACCGCTACTCTAAAATGCTCCCCTGGCAGACCAAGCTGCAGAAACAAATTAGTGGGGGGGGGCATAAAATGTTCTCGGGGGAGCACAATGGTTTTTTAACACAGGTTCCCTTTTATACGTTTCAGCTGGGACAGCGGCGCTGTGGCTTTCTTGGTGCTGCCCACGGTGCTGAACTAAACAAAAGAGAGGCAATTGACATTTTTTATTTCTCTCTATCTTAAGAACATTCACTTATACAAAAACAGACTGAACGGATATATATATATATATATATATATATATATATATATATATATATATATATATAACAGACCTGCTGGGGCAGCGGACTGAGAGCAGGGGACACAAACAGGCTGGATAAGATGGTCAAGAAGGCCAGTAGCGTGGTTGGGGTGGAGCTGGACTCTAGCGAGGGTGGCGGAGAGGAGGAACCTTGCTAAGCTCCAGGGCATCAGGGAAAACCCCTCCCACCCACTATACACAGACTTGGCTGACAGGAGGAGCATGTTCAATGCCAGGCTCACACTACCTAAATGCAGCACTGAACGGCACAGGAAGTCCTTCATTCTGACAGCCATCAGACTATACAATGCATCACTGTGCCTCACTGCATCACTGAGCACAGAGTGACAGTTACCATCTTCCTGGACTTTTAAACAGCACTGTGCAATATTACACCTACTGTAGACTTCAGTATATTTTTACTGTATTTATTTACTGTATCTCGTATTCTATTTTTATTCTATTTCATTTTATTCTATTCTTAGGCCATTTGTTTTGTTATTCTTATTTGTGACTTGTTCTGTCTAAATGTTTAATGTTGAGTGATTTGCAGTGTCAAATTTCCCTCAGGATAATACATTTCTATTCTATTCTATATCTTAGAAAAGTCTCCATTTATTCAACACTTCTGAATTCACTGACAAACTGAACTGAACTGACAAAAATAAGGTGCATAAAAAAGCAAACAAAATTCCTCCACAGGCTACTCACCATCATTAGTAGAGCAGCAAGTGGTGTTTGGGGACAGAGTGAAACCTTCTTAAAACACTGTCCCTCCACTCATTCCTGAACTTTTTTGTTAAGTCATTCTCAAATGCCAACTGAATTAAATTGGCCTTGCATCGATGAAGCATACTAAGGCGATGTTCTGTAAAGACGTTCTTGAGGGTAGAAAATGAATTCTCACAGAGTGCCGTGCTAGCTTCAGTACTGTTGTTGTTGACATCAGTGCCCACTAGGGCTGTCCCTGACTAAGGATTTGGATAGTCGACTTTGATTGGCCAAAAAAAATTAAATTTTTTTTTTACCAGGGCGGGCACAGCTGACTCATGGGCGGGCCCGGCCCCCAAATGCTCGCCCATGCCGCCGGGTCTGTCCCCTGGGTCTTGGAGCCTCTAGTCCTCGCAAAGCTCTGAAAAGCTCTGAAGAGCCTTGCGCATCAGTCTTTGAAGCAACTGTGAACTGGCCTCAGGGAGGAGGGCACAGCTGACTTCTTGCTGACCTAAAAAAAGGAACTGATTAAATTCCAATTCCAATGTAACCTGTAGCCTATACCAGTGGTTCTCACCCTTTTTACACCAAGTACCACCTGAGAACGTAGCTGGCTCTCCAAGTACCACCATATATGGCCGACGTTAAAATACAGTCTATTCAGCTATGCACAGTTCACGCAGGAGGCAAATGTATTCCTAATAGCATTATTTATTGTTAACTTTTGTCAGACACAGCCACAATGTACAAAGGGGTAGCACTAGAACTAGCAAACTCTTCCACACAACTCATACAATGCAAGGGGCATTGAGAACATAATAACTAACATTCTCACATAGCAAGTGAGAAAATTAAGAACAACTGTATTTCAGCAAATGTACTTAATTCTCTCTCTCTCTCGCTCTCACACATGCAGCAAACAATTGTCCTTCATTCTCTCTCTCTCTCTCTCTCTCTCTCTCTCTCTCTCTCTCTCTCTCTCTCTCTCTCTCTCTCTCTCTCACACTCACACACACACACACACACACACACACACACACACACACACACACACACACACACACACACACACACACACACACACACACACACAGCATGTTGTTGTCCATTGACAATTGACAACTCACATAAGCAGGGCTGGACTGGGGAAATAATTCAGGCTGGGAAATATAGTGTGAAATATAGCCCCAGTCAGGCCACTTTCTAAGTGGGGGTCCCCCACCAGGAATTATTTTGTTACAAAGACTTAATTCCCTGCATTCTGGTGCAGGAATTCTTTTAAATGTACCCTTTAAATGCGAGTGTTTGTGATGGGCATCAAAAATCGTAAAAAATAAAATAAAAAAATATTCAATACAAAATTTAATTGTAACCCTTTAAATGCCAGTTTGTGTGATGGCATCACAAATTATTGTTAAACTGGGAGACTTGTGACTGGGAGACTTGTGTGACTGGGAGACTTGTGTGACTCGGAGACTTGTGACTGGGAGACTTGTGTGACTGGGAGACCTGTGTGACTTGTGTGACTTGGAGACTTGTGTGACTGGGAGACTTGTGTAACTGGGAGACTTGTGTGTCTGGGAGACTTGTGTGACTGGGAGACTTGTGTGACTGGGAGACTCGTGTGACTTGTGTGACTGGGAGACTCGTGTGACTTGTGTGACTGGGAGACGTGGTAAATACACAGGTCACAACATGTTTACAGGAACATTTGGGAGTTGTATTTTGATTGTATTTGGAGTATATTTCCTGACTGTACTGAACTAGGCTAGATGTCTGCCCCACTTCCAGTGATGAAGCTAAGCTAGGCTAACGGTCCAGGCGTTCCCTAAGCCCAATGCATGCAGAGAGACCAAAAATGTATGTATCTTCTTGTCTAACTCCAGGGAAGATGTTAAATAAGCTAATTTCCCAAAATGTTGGAGTTATCCTTTAAGGCCAGGCATGAACAAGACTGGTTGAATATGATAAACACATATGGTTGAATATGATAAACACATATAGTAATTGTAAAGAGAAATCTCACGCTAGAAACATATAGCATATGTAAAGATATTATCTTCAAACTAAAAATATATAGAATCTGTAAAGAGATATCTCCACAATAAAAAGAGATTATCTCCACAAAATAACCATTATGTAAAGAGATTTATCTCCACACCAGAAACACCTATGCAAGGAAATGTATCTCCACACTAGACGCATATATGTAAAAAGAAAATAAACCATACTGGAAACATATATGTAAAGAGATAAACCCTTAATGGAAACACATATGTAAAGAGATTGACCCTTAATGGAAACATATATGTAAAGCAGTGGCGGCTGGCCACTAGGGGCGCTCGGGCGCCGACCCCCCTGGTGAACCCTGGTTAAAAGAGAGAAGAACAAGAAATATTTCTTTTTAGTTTTATAGCCCTATAAATAATATAAACATGTTTAAAATGAATAATATTTACTCTTTTTAAGTATGTTTGTGTTTCCAATGCACAATATAACGTTAATATATCAAATTAAAATAATCGTTTTCCTGAACAGGAAGTGACTCACTGTCGCATAGCCGCATTTCTCCTAGCCGTATTTCTCTCGGCCCGGGCTAGACGCAATAGCGCTCTGAGTGCGCGTGCACGACGTGCACTGTTTCATCACTGTATCCGTCGCAGCCAATCAGCGCGTAACGCGCTGTGCGTTGAAATATGATGTACTATGTTGGAAGCCGGGCGCGATTTGAAGCAGTCTAGGCAAGCAGCCTTAGCAGTTTTTTTTATTTCCGTAGCCGCATTTCGCGGAGACGGTCTCTGATTGGCCGACGCAAGTTTTTTTCCATAGCCGCATTTCGCGGAGACGCTCTCTGATTGGCCGACTCCAGTTTTTACACTGGTTAAGCCACTCTTCGTTCGAAGTCGGTTAAGGACAACTTAGGTAACGTTAGAGTTTGTCTTAGAGCGTGACGGCAAGTTCTTTCGACGGTTAAGCTAAGGCACTCTTTCAAAGTTGGTTAAGGTTAGAGTTTGTCTTAGAGCATGGTGATAGAACGCCAGGTAGTTTGCAGGCTGTTCGACGCGGAAATGGGCAAAGACACTCATTCATTGAATTCATCACAGTACTGTTGTGTTGTGCTAACAAGCTAATCTGGATGCAGTCTGGACAGAGTGGATAACTGGATATACATCAACAGTCTGGGGACAACAGTGGACATTATACACTTTATCAAGCCCTCCTCGACCACGTAAACAGTGAGTTAATTCGGTCTCTCTCTCTCTCTCTCTCTCTCTCTCTCTCTCTCTCTCTCTCTCTCTCTCTCTCTCTCTCTCTCTCTCTCTCTCTCTCTCTCTCTCTCTCTCTGGCTCTCTCTCTCTCTCTCTCTCTCTCTCTCTCTCTCTCTCTCTCTCGCTTGGTCTCTCTCGCTGATGGCAATGGTGATAGTTGTACTGTAACTGTACCTACTTAAATATCCGTATGCTTTTGGTTTCACTGACGCTCTCTGACGCACACAGTAGTGTGTGGTTTCGCGATGCGTGCGCACGCGCGTGTGCAGTGTGCAGTGTGGCATTGTGCCTTGGTACATGTACATTTTTGGTATCGATCGACCCCCCAGGAGAAAAATTCACGAGCCGCCACTGAACCCGTAATGGAAACACATATGTAAAGAGATTAACTCTTAATGGAAACATATATGTAAAGAGATAAACCCTTAATGGAAACATATATGTAAAGAGATTAACCCTTATACACAACCCAGACCGGGGAAAGACAAAGACAACATGAACAGAGGCAGAACATTAATCATAGCATTAATAATAGCATTAATCATAGCCAGCTAACCTAGGCCTAAATGCCTGAGCGGGTTCAGTATCTGGAGTTGCCCGCCAGGGGGCAGCAGAAAGCCACTGTTCACATTGTTCAGGAAGGAACCCCGGCTGGGACCGTGCCAGTAAGAGAGATAATCGGTAAGTCAATATGTGTAATTTAATTTAGAGTAACTGTATATTGAAATTACAGTAATTTACATTGTTGTCTGATACAGTATATAAATACTAAAGGTGTGGGTGTGAATTATTTTTGTAATTGTTATCTTTACTGTACATTAGAACTGAACGAGCACCACCAAGTGGAGGACGAGGCCGTCTTCTCTCTGTGCAGCAGGAGAGGGCACTTGTAGACATGGCGGTCAGATGTGACGTTGATGAAATTCTTTGGCCAAATACTGATAATTTTTTTAACAATAGTTTGTTTACTGTAACTGTTTTTGTTTTTACTGTAAAATACAGAGCTTTACTGTATGCATTTTTCATTACTGTAACAATTAAACTTCAAATAATCTTTCATAAAAACACAAGCACTATACTGCAGTCTATCACAGGGGTTACTGTATGAGGGAATTACCATTGCATAGTCTCTTTTGGTAACAAGTATTCTGTGTTTGACCGCATTACTGTATTTGATAATGGCCGTTGAAAATGCACCAAATAGTAAACTCTGATTTGACACTGGTATTTTTTGCATAATTTTGCATGCTGTATTACATTTTGAACCCAAAATTAGCAGTATAGCATTCTGTGTTACTGTAATAGCTGATAACGGAGTCTTCGAAAATATCCAGTCAATCAGCCTCACGACTATTGAGTGAACATTGAAAAAGCACCAAGTAACCCTTTTTTACTGTTCTTTACAATAGTTTGTTTACTGTAACTGCTTTTGTTTTTACTGTACAGTATGGAGCATTGCTGCACCGCATTATTTGATAATGACCGTTGTATTTCAAAAGTGCACCAATAATTAAACTTCAACAATGAACATATCCACTGTTCTGACACTATGATACACTTTTGCACGACATATAATCTAATTTGGTTTAGTTGTTCACTTAATTGTTTGAAATATCTAATGTTTTGGTGCTGTGATAAGCTTTTGCATATACTATTATTTGATTTGACACTGGTATTTAAATTTGTCATGCGATATTGCATTTTGAACCCAAAATTAGCAGTATAGCATTCTGTGTTAAGAGTTTTGCACATTGAAACTCTGATGTGCAAAATGCATCAAAGCAGTCGTAAAAAACTGTAAGCCCAAGCGGTCCGGTGGTTGACCGCAAATCACATCACGCCATAAATCCATCTCTACAGACTGTATGAATGAATGTTGAATTTTTTTCAAATGTAGCCAAGAGTAAATACCCTAACCCTGTCAAAACAGCAGTCAAAGTGTATATTTTCAGCAATACGTTTGTTTACCAATAGGTTCAAGTGTTATTAGTGAAATATGAGTTTTAGAAATTTTGTCGGAAACAAGCAAATATTGACGCTAAGAAATGCACGACGCCATCTTGTTTGTAGTCATATGAGGAGAGGAGACCCAGGGCTTTCGATGGGCTTTGGAATTTCCAAAAACTACACCCAGCTCAAGCCAGCTCCTGTCAATCATCTGACTTGTGGATTTACTTTTTTATTTATCTTATTTTTCGGGATTATCTCCCACAAACCTGAACGTTATTGGCATAAATTAGAACACAGTTAGTTTCTCTACCTTTCTGTGAACGTTTAGCAAAAAACGGCATTGCAATCTGATGAAAACTTTTGGAGAAATGTACATTATAAACAAGTAACTGTACCTACAGTAGATTCCATTCACGGTTTTTGCTGCACGCCTGGTGATACTAAATCCAGATTGAACTCTGCCATTGGAAAGGGAATATTTGGCCCGATCCATAGATGTGCAACTTGGCTATAATAAGGTAATTTATAGGCCTGATATTCTATATTCTATAATCATATTTCAAATTGCATGTGTCCGGATGGCAGAATTCAGTACTGTATCTACAAAACCTTCGTTTTAATCATCTTCCCTTTATTAATTTGCTTAGATATTTTGTACACGTGATCTCAAGAAGGGGCTGAAGGAGCTCAGTGGCTATCATGTCTGGTACATTTTAGCATGGTGTTATTTACCATCAAAGATGAAAAGAAATGTATAAATAAAATGTATATTCTCCTTTGGGCCATTACAATTTACGTAAACACTGGGAATATATTCCCTGAGATCAATACCAAGATACCAAGAACATGCTAATGGGCCTTGTAGAAGAGGAGCAATCTTCCATTTACTTAGGTATGTATTTTTAGGCAGATTTTCTGAAAATAGGGCTAGGGCTCCAGAGGTTAAGCAATTGAAAAAAAAAAATTATTTTGAAACACACAAATCTATAAATTCCCAATACATATATTTTGAGAACAGATAAGAAGGTTTAAAAAAAAATGTGTCCTGGCACTGTAAAAAGAACATTCTCACACTCTGAACATTGTGTTTTAAATTATTTGTTGTTGTGTGTGTGATGCTTAGTACTGTTGAAATTGTTGCAGGGCCTGAGAGGGATTTTGGTGTCAACATTTGCTTGTGAGCAATGAGCATTTGGGCAACTGTTTTGGTGTCAAAGTTTGCTTTTGAGCATATGGGCAACTGTTTTTGTGTGATAGTTTGGTTTTGAAAAGAGAATGTGAGGTTTTGTGTATGTAGCTTGAGAAAAGTGTTTTGTGTTTAGAGTTTTTGGAAAAGGGAGGGCAGTTTCATGAAATGTGTTTTAGCTATTGTGAAAAACTGTAATGTTAGTGTTAGCGTCAACCAGAGCATGTGAGCGGTGGATTTTGAATTTTGATTTTGAAAATGGGTCAGAGCGACTCCGGAGCGAGAGCTCTCCTCCGCTCCGAGCCGCTCCCAGCCGCTCAGTGCACACGATCACACAGTGGTTTAAACTGATGTAATATACATGTAGTACAATGCCAAAGCAATAGGTGGCGATGTACAAACATGAAGGCCATTTTCAACCAATCAGAAGGGTGAACCGTCACTACACATATCCTGCTAAGTCAAAGCAGAATCCGCCATCTTTAAATCACCTCGGGACCTCGGGTGAACGCAACATTTATTTTCAGTGAGAAACAAACAAAGTGCAATAAAAAAAAAATGATACATTCACTGTGTTCTGCCTCATTTATTGATGAAACGAAACCAACATCACCACAATGTACCACCAAGAGCGGAGAGTTTAGTCTCTCAAAAAGCGCTGTTGTTGTTAGCTTACATGCTAACGTGAATGGGATCTGCCATAGCATTGCGGCTAGGCTAGCTACATTAGCATAGTAAAGCTAGTTGAATGGATAAACGTTATTTAACATTGCAGAATGGGTACAATACAATACGGCTCAATACAAACAATTGTTAAGGGGCCCAGGGGGTGCAGACCGTTGTAGTTTGGTCAAATCAAGCTCATTTACATCATGCTCCAAAAATCTTTTTTTTCTGCTGAGCGAGCTGTGGAGCGGGGATCGCTTAATGCGCAAATAAAGATGAGCGCTGAGCGAGCGTGGATCGGCTGCTTGGGGGGGGGGGGGGCCAACATGAGCGAATGAGAGCGGAACTCAGCCGTCTAGAGCGAAGAGCGGATTTCTCGGCCGCTCCGCGCCGCTCACATGCTCTGGCGTCAACATTAGTTTTAGTGTTACTAATGTTAGTGTTGATGTTAGTTTTAGTGTTAATGTTAGTAGTAATGTTAGTTTTATTGTTAGTGTTAGCGTTTGTTTGTGTGTGGTGGTTTGTGTGTGTGTGTGTGTGTGTGGTGGTTTGTTTGTGTGTATGCAGTGGTTTGTTTGTGTGTATGCAGTGGTTTGTTTGTGTGTGTGGTGGTTTTAGTGTTTATTAGCGTTTGTTTGTGTGTGGCGGTTTGTTTGTGTGAGTGTGTGTGGTGGTTTGTGTGTGTGTGGTGGTTTGTGTGTGTGTGCGTGTGTGGTGGTTTGTTTGTGTGTGTGGTTTGTTTTTTTGTGTGTGTGAGTGATGGTTTGTTTGTGTGTGGTGGTTTGTGTTTTTAGAATATCAGACATATTCTAAAATCATGTCTATCGCTGTCTCTCTCTCTGACATGGATTAAGCTAATAAATCACGCAGATCCTGCTGCTACTGCAGCTCAACCAACCTTTGAAGTGTCCTTTGCCAAGATCATGAAATATGCTCCCTCATCAAAACAAACCAAAGCCAAATAAACTGTAGCATATTTAATCTCCAAGGACATGATGCCATTTCAGATTGTGGAAAAAAATGTAATTAAAAAATGCTTGTGTGTCTTTTTCCTTCCATGGTGTCTGTGTCTGTGATATTTCCTCTGACAATAATCGTGCCACCAAAATCTAATATGCATTGGGGACATCGATAGCCACCATGTTTAGTAACTTGTGTCCACAGAAACAATGATGAACGCAGCCGTAAATGTATAGTTTCCTTCTGCAGAAACGGTTAACTTTTCTGATAACTAATACTATTCTAATAACTAAATATCATTGCGTAACTCGTAATTGTTCAGACAAGCTTAATATTTGGTTATTTTGTAATACTATGTATGCATGCTATTCAAAGTTAAGGTAGATTCCTTAGTAGCAAAGTGCATGATAGTAAAAGACAGTACAAATAAAAAAAAACGTTGCATTTCAGATATTGATTGAAGAAGTGTGTGTTGTTAATTGACGGTGGAAGATTTTGCGGGTTTCGGCTATCCTGACTGTGGTGGGAAGTTCGTTCCACCATCGTGTAGCGAGGAATGAGAATAGCCTGCTTCCCTTTGATGACCCCCCAGGAGCTTGGATATGAGTGGGTCTGAAGCGGCCAGAAGATATAGAGCGGAGGGGTCTTGAGGGTGTGTAGTTAGAGACCATTGACCGGAGCCGTAGGAGGGAGCCGTTCCCCTTGCTGCATGGTTAGCCAGGTCAAGGACCCTGAAGCGTATTTGTGCGGCGATGGGAAGCCACTGCAGTTCTCTGAGAATCATTCACTGGGCTACACATTTGTTATAATGTAATCTTTCTCAACTGTGAAGCTGAGGAAGTATTGCCCCCTAAAGACGGCTATTTGATTTGATGCTGCAGGTGTGGAATGTGTCCATGGGGAGTATCTTAACACGTTCAGCGCCAGCCATTACCCTTATCCCTGTAGCTAATGCGCCAGCTTTCCATAGTCTATTTTCACCGTGCGTCACTATGTTTGCAGAGCTATATCTATATTCTATATTATAGCTATGGAGACAATACTATGGTCATTTGACAATCACTATCTCCTGTCAAACATGCAAAAATGTATACGTTTTTCATGTATACGTTCACGGGTTATCCCGTGGTGAATATTGTATAGTTTTGGAGTGATCTGAGCTAATTCCTGAAAAGCTGAGATATAGGGCGCTATGTGAATTATGCTAAAGTCGTTGGCATTTCTCGCCTGGACACGCTACTATTTCCAAATTGTTTTTTGATGCTCTGATCGCCAGTAACGGCATTAGTTTTGAACACCACACATGCGGATCAGCTGGATCGATATGAAATCATTGTAGGATCAAGGTGGAATTGACGTCAGATAGTCCTTACATTTGATCGGGGGTTATTCCAAAAATAATATTTTTGCAATTTCCAGTATTGATGTCCATCTGGTCCCGGACATAATTTGGCACAATTTATGGATAGAGTGTCCTAGATGCGTTTGAAGTTGCTTGGGTGAAGCATTAGACTTGCCTGGACCAAAATTAAACATTAGATTTGACACAGTCTGGAACAGGGTTTCATAGGGTGGGCGATACTGCCACCTAGCAGGATCTGGCCGGCACTGCACTTTTGGCGTCTCAGTATGACTTTCAGCGGTAACATAATTTTTATAGGTCTATGAGTGTAATATTGATATTAAAATCTAATAAAAGAAAAAACGATCTAAAAAAGTAATATTACATTTTTGGCGCCCAACGGTTGGCGAGCAAACGCGTAATATTATGTGATTGGCCAGTGAATGAGTTATAGAAAGTGGAATTTTGTTTTTACTTCAGGAACATTTACTTTAAAGGATGGCACTTGGCAGTGCGTATCAAACTGTTACGACGGCTCCACATCTCCTGAGGTCTCGTAGTGGTGACCGGAGTGCCGGACGTCCCGCGATGATGTCGGGGAGTTCGCGACCCTCTCTGTGCCGCCCCCTATCTCCCTGTCTCCGGCTGTCCCTGAGCAATGACCGGAGTGTTGAATGTCCCGTGATTAAGACGGGGAGGACGCGACCCTCTCTGCGCCGCCCCTGTGCCTCAAATAGATTCGCTATCAGCTCTATCTTCAATCTTTCAAAATGTTCAGTTGCTATTGCTATCAGCTCTATCTTTAATCTTTTAAAATGTTCAGTTGCTATTGCATGCACTCATCTGTGTTTCACCACACACATGAGTGCATGCTTACCAACTGTCCGTCTGCAACACTACTATCACCGACATCTAAGAAGGGAGATCCCCCCTTGAATGGCCCTTCTAAGGGTTCTCTCCTCCACACTGCCTGTGGTGCATTTTTACCTATTGTTAGGTTTTAGTGAGTTTTTCCTTACCTTCGCGTGGGGTATGTCTGGGAGTGCTTGCATTCTTTCACTTATTTGCATTTATTTTAAATTTGTTGGACCTTATGGTGTCCTTGTTCTGTTCGTGATTTATTGTTATGTTTTCTTCTTGACTTGTTTAAAGAAGACCTGTACGGCCCATGGGGACATTAACGTGTGTTGTTGGGCCTTATAAATACATTTGATTTGATTTGATGTTCAGAGTGAACGCTGCTTATCAAATTAAGTAGGAATGAGGGAAATGTAAGTCATAAAATATTATGAATTCTTTGATTAATTATTAAAAGTCTTAAATCACAGAAAACACATCACACATAAATAAATACATGAATTATTTAAATAAATTATACAAGAATATAATTTTTATTAAAGCTGAAATCTGTGATCCAAATGGAAACCAAACCATGACCCGCCTTTGCCCTAATATCCATTAACATTGAAAAATAATATATATAAACATATACAAATATAATAAAATACATTTGTACACATTCTATTTACTGTGTGGTACTTACTTAGTTACTTACTTACTTACTGGTTATATACAGTCACTGTATGTCGTCATCTTACTGAATTGAAAATTATTTTTATTTGTTGCTATTATTATTATTAGGCATCATCATCAGACATAATTATCATCATCATCACTGTACTGTTAAAAACATGAAATAAACCAAAAGGCAAAGTTATCTTTAGTTTCTAAATGGTTTCATTGTTGATGTCTTCATGCTTTCATGTTGCTGCAAACAACACACTGAGGTTCTGCTCTCTTTTGTCATCAATGTAAGAAAACTAAGGCTGTCAAAGTGAATGCGTTAATGCACAATTCTTTTAACGCCACAATTTTTTTAACACAAGATTAATGTTGTGTGAGAGAGGGGGGGGGGGGGCGGGGGTGTGAGTCCTCATCCTAACGTTTTCTTTCCCCTATTATTTCATGCACACTTTATTCATTGTTTTAAATTATTATTTTCTTTTAAGTTATTTTGTGCATCACTTTGTTTTGAATTTGATGCAAATTTGCAATGCATGATGGTCATCCTTTTGTGTTAAATTGCTGCATAAAGCAAGCATTTGTTGACTCTCATGTTGATAAGAGTATTAAAACTTGAAAAAGATCAGTTTAAAGTAGATTTAGACAGATAAAAAATATGCGATTAATCGCGAGTTAAGTATGGACAATCGTGCGATTAATCAGATTAAATATTTTAATCGATTGACAGCCTTAACACAATCCCGCCCAAGAACGGATATATCCGTGTTTCGAATCCATGCTTAAAGGACCGAAGGACGGATATATCCGTGGCAAGTTGTTTTGGCTTTTATTCCATTTTTATAACCTATTCAAGGTCGCCGAGCTGCACTGCAGATGTACCCTACTCTTTGAATTCGCAAAAGTGCATTACCGGCCAGATCCTCTTAGCGGCGCTGTCGCGATAATGCAGTGTGCCCTGTGGCTGAACGGTGCATTATTTTTTTTTTACTTTCAATGGAGTTTCCAGTTAGCTGGATTCTGGATGTGCAGCCTGTAGCTTGGAATACGTGTTGGACCGCGGATTTCAGTGTGCAGTAAAGGAATTTATCATCAGCCAATGGACATATCGATCTACCAGATGGCGATCGATAACTGGGAAATGGTCTGGCTGATCCAACCGGCTCATGGTAAGATCTTTTTCACGTAAATGACAGCCCGATCGGGCCTTGTTATGATACTCAACCAGGCGATCAGCGTATGTGGCTACTAAGACGAACACAGTTATTGGTAATCAATAATAAGAAACAACGTCCCCCGCCCCCCCCCCCCCCCCCCTTTCATGCATACATGCTTGAGGATCGTGCCGATCAGTTTAAACTGTAGCTTATGTATAACGGAAATGCCATTGGATATAACGTTAGTAGCTATTAGCCCTTTATCTCGCCTTCCAGGAAATATCCTAGCGGAATCCCGTATAACGCTTATATTCACGGCGCTATAAAATGAGAACGTATTGATGAAAAAATTATTTCTTTAAGCCATTTTGAAGGGACGGTTTATGGTCTCAATTGACAATGAGAATGGACAGATAGCAATACTATAAAGTATAGGTTTAGCTCTACAAACAGCCCCACGGACTGTGCAAGTCTGCTTACATATGCTGGTCGTCTAGAGTGATATTAGACGCATCCCAATGGCCGCCAATGTGTTAAAGAAAACCCATCTTTACCCATGTCGCCATGTTTACAAATGCTGGAATGAGTCCGTTACTCTCATGACAATGACAATGCTGGCAGCACACATTACTGTATGCGCGATGGTGGATGCAGTTTTTCCTGCACAGCGTGTGTCAGTATCTGGAGGTTCACCGCTGCTCAACACAACACGTGACCCCTGACAGCATCCATCCATTATTCCACACTCAATACAACAACATCTCCAAGAAAACTGCCCCTTAGGTGTATCTCTTTTGGGAGAGGGAAAAGCGGGAGGGGCTGAATGTTTTCTGATGCTCATGTAGTTGCCCATGATTGAAGGATGCTTGTGTGCATGTGAGTGTGCTGTATGTGTGTGTGTGCATGTGCATGCAAGTGTTTATATGTGCGTGCGTGTGCATGCAAGTGCGTATCTGTGTGTGTGTGTGTGTGTGTGTGTGTGTGTGTGTGTGTGTGTGTGTGTGTGTGTGTGTGTGTGTGTGTGTGTGTGTGTGTGTGTGTGTGTGTGTGTGTGTGTGTGTGTGTGTCTTAAGTGTGTGTGGGACCTAGACTTTCAGAGCACTGAGGTGTGGTGAGCCCCTCCCCAGGGGACAACACAGAAGGCCACAGTGTTAATTATTCTTCAGATCAGCTGTGTCAGCGAAACTCTCTGATTACACCTAATTGTCCCTTTGGGGGCGCTCAGGTCCTCATTACAGAAACACTGCTATGTATTGTGCAGTGCCTTAGCTGAGCCGCTTCACTTGATGCTCATAGCTGGCGGTTTAGACAATGCATTTACAGTAGCACTTACAGTAGCACTTTTATCCAAAACTCATGCCTCACATTTACCCATTCACTCACACATTCATACACTGATGGTGGAGGCAACCATGCAAGGTGCCAACCTGCTCATCGGGAGGAGTTAGGGGTTAAGTGTCTTGCTCAAGCTGCAATTGCTAAAACATGGTGCCTGGAGGGAACCTTCAGATTACCAGACAACGATTATGTTAGTGATGTTTCACTGACGATCACCTCCCAAATGACTTGGTATAATCTACTACCCATCAAAATAAACAAAATAACCACAAAAGGTTTGTTGAAGTTGACAAAGCTGGACTTCTTAATGCATCTCCTCTTGGATGAGTGTTGTTTAAAGAGTAAAGACAAGTACTAAATTACTATTGTACACACTATTGTTAGCACACCAGCTAACTTTAACATATATTTTGGTTAGCCTGTCCCCAAACGGTGAACATAAGCATGTTAGCTACACAAGCTTTCATCCACACAAGCCTACTGTTATTGCTAACTACCCTAACTTTTACGTTACATAGGTGCAGTTATTAGCACTAGCTACACCTAGCTATCAGCTATCTACCTGTTTTACCAGAGTCTGTCCCTTGAGTGACTGAGTAGCCTCCTTAAAACCTCTTAAGCATCGGACGGGCCGTCACGCATGCATGTCGCAGTACTTTGGCCTAGTCTGTCAGCTCCGGGCTGCGTTTTCACCCATCAACCTATACATTGTTGGAAAGTTGAATTTGCAGCCTTCGATCGTCACCCCACTCAACCTATTGCATGATTCCAGTCTTGAGTTACAAGACGAAACATCCGGCGAGCATCATTTGACAAGCCATCGGACAAGTGACCACATCCTGTTTTCCCCTTTCCTGAACGGACCAATGACCCCCGACGGTGAAAATGATTGACCGCCTTTGTAGCCAAGGAGCGTCTGCTCCGAAAGTGATCCCAGACGAGCGCTGAGAGTGGGGGAAAGTGACACAAGAAGAGAAGAAGTAAATCTTTTGACGAGAGCTTCTGAATGAATGGGAGCGGACGGCCAT